>NC_080786.1:141494642-141828392 GCF_028018385.1 Neofelis nebulosa | reverse complement strand
TCAGTCATATCGTTTGAGAGACAGACCCACCCTACTCGAATATAACTTCATCTAAAATAATTACATCTGCAATGAGCTTATTTTCCAGTCAAGTCACACTGTAAAATAACCAAGGTTAAGACTTCAGCATATAAATTTAAGGGAGACAAAATTCAACCCTTAAAACTGACCGATAGGTCCTTGGAGGTAAGAACTCTTTGATTCATCTTTCGCTATTGTTTCTAGTCTCCCAAGTTCAAGTGTCTCCATGCCTGTTACTTATTTATGTTTTGAATACACAGAGCTCTGATGCATTCTTATCTTCTTTTTGAAACTAGAGCAATCATTTACTTATTTATTCAATAAGCTTATAAAAAGTGTTTATTTGAGAGAGAGAGAGAGAGAGAGAGAGAGAGAGAGAAAGAGAGAGTGAGCAGGGAAAGGGCAGAGAGAGAGGGAATCCCAAGCAGGTTTCCTGCTATCAATGCTGAGCCCAACATGGGGCTTGATCCCATGAACCGTGAGATCATGATCTGAACCGAAATCAAGAGTCAGATGCTTAATCGACTGAGCCACCCAGGCACCCCAAGCATATATTATCTTCTAGGTACAAGGGATACAGTATAAAACAAACACTAATGTCTCTAGCTTTGATAGACTTACAGTCAAATTAGAATGTCAAAAGAGAATAGGGAATTTTACAGTTGAGACATTTTAGATATTAAAGAAGATAAATTCTTCTTCTTCTAAGTACAGAAACTAAGGAAGAAGTCAAGGGCTTGTTTACTCGAATTTCCATGCCTTCCCCAAAGTTTAATTTTTCATGGTTAATTGTCATTTTAGGGGACAATCTGACATTCCAAAGGGAATAATTCCTAGCGAGAGGAAACAGACTCCACAGAAGTGTATTTTTGAGGGCTCACTGAGCATCTGCGTTCCAGCAGCCACAAGCAGATTTTTTTGCTCCGATTATATCCTTAGGACCTTGCGCAAATGTTGCTCAGAAATGTGAATGGAGAACTTTCACTCTAGAAATGACTTCCCTCTTATGCTTTGTTCTTTGCCACAAACAGTTTAAGCAAACCATTTTTCAAGAGGCACACTGGGATAAGATTCAAATGGACCGCAGAGCGGATGAGAATCATGCAAATAAGGAGAAAGGAGAAAAACCTATTAAACACCAAAATAGCAACAAGGATACAGAGAAGCTAGGCACGCCTGGAATCTCTGGATTCATGGTGACGGTGGCCCCAGGTGAGCAGGAAGGCCCAATTCTTAAACCAAGCGTAGGGAGCTTAATATCACTATCTGTCATGTATTATTAGGAAACATCTATATGAAAGATATGCTTCATTGTCTCCAATAAAAAATTCTGACATCTTAAAAAAATTAACTGCAAAAGAAATAAATTTCTTTCTTTCTTTCTTTCTTTCTTTCTTTCTTTCTTTCTTTCTTTCTTTCTTTCTTTTGAGAGAGAGAGACACAGCACATGCTCATGTGAGCAGGTTAAGGGGTAGAGGAAGAGAGAGAGAGAGACAGAGAGAGAGAGAGAGAGAGCATCTTCAGCAGGCCCCACACTCAGCGAGGAGCTCGATTCCACGACCCTGGGATCATGACCTGAGCTGAAATCAAGAGTTGGACACTCACCCAAGTCAGACAACCAGGTGCCCCCATTCTTTAAGAAAGGTCTGAAAGAGTTCAAATATCTCATTTCCTTGGAATTGGTAGTTCCAATGCAAAGATATCTTTGCCATTTCTAAGAGAGTCTAATGCAATAAAGGGTATTCAAGGACACAAAAGCAAGAGCCTACAGCATCAGAGGCTGAAAGCAATTAAAAGATGTTTGCCCTTTGTCTGAAAGGGAAAAACATCAAAGAGTCACTAACGTTGGGAAGAGAATGAAGCCATAGCTCAACTTGACTAGGTATTGTCATGTTGCTCTATGAAATGAATACAGCGGTCTTCACCTCTGCCAGAAATGCATGAAATTTCCTTTGACTTCCTGTGACTGGGGACATATGGTTACTTCTGGCCAATGAATTATGGGCAGAAGTGTCATATAAAATGTTTTTGCCAATCCAAAGGCTCACCCCCACATCCCAACTCAATTCCCACCCACACTCTCTGCCCAGAGGGATCTCCTTTTCCCACCGACCTGACCAACAATGTTTAATTGGTTGTGCTACATGAGCCCGGGTTTCTGAGAACAGTGAGCAGAGGACTACTTTTGACACTGTAATATGCAAGTACCATGAGCCGTAAATAAACCTTTAGTTATTTTAGCCACCAACATTTTGATTTTGGTGTCATTTATCTTCCTAACTTACACTAGTCGGTCCAGGACAGACTTCATAACCATATCAACATTTGACATTAGCTGGATTTGTACTATACAAATACAGTCTTTGATATGTAAGTTTATATTCTATTATTATTTTAATGTGCGTTTCTCAGATACAAAATGTTTTGTGTATCTTACTATATGATCGTGAGATTTTTGCGTTTCTTCTTCAACTTTACTCTTCACAGATGTTTCCCATTTGATATTGCTATCTTTATATGCCATTGATTTTCGTGAGTTTTACTCATGATTTTTTGGTTTTTAGTTTAAGTTTCAGATATTGCAAATATTTTCTTCCATTCTGGCAACTTGTCTTTAACTTTGTGCTATCCTTTTTGGAAAAGAAATCCATAATTTTTATAGCATCAGATTGTTTTATAGCATCAGATAATTTTCCCATTGATGTTTTGTTTAAGAAATCCTTTCTGACCTCTAGGTCAAAAAGATAAATTCCTAAAAAACAAACAGGCAAAAAAAAGATAAATTCCTACTTTTCCTTGTAATAACTTTTTAAAATTTTTGCTTTTCATATTTATTTCTTTAATCAATCTAAAGTTTTATTTTCTTCCATACAAGGAGTATGTTGCTCAACACCACATATTAAACAATCTGCCTTATTACCACTGATTTGCAAAGCCAAACATTTTTGTATCCTCAGTTCTCGTATATTTGCAATGCGATCATTGACTCAAATTTGTTAAATTTTTACCCTTGGGAATCTTATTTGGCAACCAGGGGCATCTCCTTCCTATGGGTTTTTGTATTTTGCGGCTGGCAATGCCCACCCATAGGAATTAGAGCAATGCAAATGAACACAAACACCTCCAGCAGGGTATAAACAGCACCATTCGTTGGTACCCTTTCCTGCTGGGTTAAATAGATTCGCTGAACAAAGCTGCATGAATCTTCTACACCGTGTGGGGAAGAGGTAAAGTGTAGGTGTTTGGTTCAGGTTCCTTCGAAGCAAAGCCTGAGATAAGAATGTGTATGCAAGGAATTTACTTTTGGAGAGAAAAGGGCCTTGGTTGGCAAATTGGGGAGTAAGACAGAGAAGGCGGATAACAGAAGGTAACAACTGTTGGGACTAGAGCTTACCTCCACTGGGAAAACTCTGGGATTCAGTGCAGAACACAAGCTTTGCAGTTGTCACAGATGAGTCGTGAGAGCTGGAGTACTTCCAAAAACTCATTGTCTGAGAGCTGCATTCCTGATCTTCACTGGGCAGAAAAGGAGCTCGAGCACCAGGAGAAAGCCCTCAGGGACCGATGCTGGCAGCTGGCAGTATGTAGCTACATGGCGTGCCCTGAGGAGGCAAGGGTGATAGGAAGCTGGTGGACGGCCGACAGTGATCATGTTATACATATGGTGAATGTAGGTCATAATTGGATAGCCCTGTTTAATAAGAAGGGAAATACGGGGTCATAGAGCAGAGCTTCTCAAGTTTAATTAATAAATGTACCTCTTTGGGTCACCTGGGTGGCTCAGTCGGTTGAGCATGCACCTCCAGCTCAGGTCATGATCTCACGGTCCGTGAGTTTGAGCCCCGCGTCGGGCTCTGTGCTGACAGCTCAGAGCCTGGAGCCTGCTTTGGATTCTGTGTCTCCCCCTCTCTCTCTGCCCCTCCCCTGCTTGTGCTCTGTCTCTCTCTCTCTGCCTCTCTCTCAAAAATAAATAAACATTAAAAAAATAATAATAAATGTATCCCTTGGGAATCCTAACAAGACCCAAAGTGGACACTATTAATATTCCTATTTTACACATGAAAATACTAAGGTATAGAGACGTTGGGAATATTTCCCAAGATTTCAGAGCTAGGTTTGGTTTTCACTACCTTTTTTTTTTTTTTTTTCAGGAATTTGGGTCACTGGGAAATTAAGACTTTTGATACAAATATTTCATTATTTGTCTTGATCCCCCACTGCATTTGCAAAATACTCTGTGTGTGTGTGTGGGGGGGGAAATATATATATATATATATATATATATATATATATATATATATATATCAGTAATGAAAATTTTTGTTTCTACAAAATGAAAGAAACAAATAGCTAAGACGTGAAATCCAAATGCCAAATTACTTTACGGTTGAAATGTAATAACACAAACAGGAAATACTATCCAAGCAGTGAGTGGACCTCATATTTAATGTTCCCTCTCCTTATTTCCTCACATTACCCACAATGAAAATAGTATTGCAAAGCTCTGACTTAAGAGGCTATTTCCTATACTTTGTCCTTAAAATCTCTCATATCAATTCTTGGCTTTTGACCTTTAAAAATTTGAACAACGACAGTTCTTGCCAACCATTTTCCCCACTCTCATGTTTAGTTACAATCATTCACAGCTCTTTCTGAGAAAGAATAATACAGTGTGACAGACTATCGTCCTGTTTATGAGGCTTTAGATCCACGGCCACTCTGTTTGCAGACTAGTCGAAGTTAGACAGTTCTGGCGATTCTCCACCTGTACTTTGTCCCTTGCGTTGATGGTAGGTTCTAAAATTCTCCCCTAGGATCCACTATACAAAAGCTAATAAAAGAAGACACACACTATTCTTGATCAGAAGCAGCGTTTAAAATGGAGCACTATGGAAGATGGCGGCGTAGGAGGACGCTGGGCTCACCGCGTCCTGCGGATCACTTAGATTCCACCCACACCTGCCTAAAGAATCCAGAAAACCGCCAGAGGATTAGCAGAACGGAGTCTCTGGAGCCAAGCGCAGACCAGAGGCCCACGGAAGAGGGTAGGAAGGGCGGCGAGGCGGTGCGCGCTCCACGGACTGGCGGGAGGGAGCCTGGGCGGAGGGGCGGCTCGCCGGCCAAGCAGAGCCCCCGAGTCTGGCTGGCAAAAGCGGAGGGGCCGGACGGAGTGTGTTCCGACAGCGAGCGGGACTTGACATCTGGAAGGTTATAAGCTAACAGCTCTGCTCAGAGAACGGGAGGGCTGGAGGACAACGGGAGGGAGAGTTGTTGAGCCCCGGCCGACAGAACGCAGCTTGGCGGGGAACAAAGGCGCTCGCCAGCGCCATCTCCCCCGCCCATCCCCCAGCCAAAAGCCCAAAGGGAACCGGTTCCTGCCAGGGAACTTGCTCGCTCCGTGCAAACACCCAATGCTGTGCTTCTGCGGATCCATCCCTCCTACGGGTCTGACTCCCTCCCAGAGCCGCAGGGCCCCTCCCGAAGCGGATCTCCGAAGGAAAAGCGAGCTGAGCCTGCCCCTCCCACCCCCACCCCCCCCCCCCGTGCCCCTTGCCGATCCACCCCAGCTAATATGCCAGATCCCCAGCACCACAAGCCTGGCAGTGTGCAAGTAGCCCAGACGGGCCACGCCACCCCACAGTAAATCCCGCCCCTAGGAGAGGGGAAGAGAAGGCACTCACCAGTCTGACTGTGGCCCCAGCGGTGGGCTGGGGGCAGACATCAGGTCGGACTGCGGCCCCGCCCACCAACTCCAGTTATACACCACAGCACAGGGGAAGTGCCCTACAGTCCCGCATGACTCCAGGGACTATCCAAAATGACCAAACGGAAGAATTCCCCTTGAAAAACGTCCCGGAAATAACAACAGCTAACGAACTGATCAAAAATGATTTAAACAATATAACAGAAAGTGAATTTAGAATAATAGTCATAAAATTAATCGCCGGGCTTGAAAACAGTATAAAGGACAGCAGAGAATCTCTTGCTACAGAGATCAAGGGACTAAGGAACAGCCAGGAGGAGCTAAGAAATGCTAACAACGAGTCGCAAAATAAAATGGAGACAACTACGGCTCGGATTGAAGAGGCAGAGGAGAGAATAGGTGAACTAGAAGATAAAATTATGGAAAAAGAAGAAGCTGAGAAAAAGAGATAAAAAAATCCAGGAGTATGAGGGGAAAATTAGAGAACTAAGTGAGGCACTAAAGAGAAATAATCTACCCATAATTGGTATTCCAGAGGAGGAAGAGAGAGGGAAAGGTGCTAAAGGTGTACTTGAAGAAATAATAGCTGAGAACTTCCCAGATCTGGGGAAGGAAAAAAGGCATTGAAATCCAAGGGGCACAGAGAACTCCCTTCAGACGTAACTTGAATGGATCTTCTGCACGACATATCATAGTGAAACTGGCAAAATACAAGGATAAGAGAAAATTCTGAAAGCAGCTAGAGATAAACGTGCTCTAACATATAAAGGGAGACCTATAAGACTCGTGATGGATCTCTCTTTTGAAACTTGGCAGGCTAGAAAGGAATGGCAGGATATCTTCAATGTGATGAACAGAAAAAATATGCATCCGAGAATTCTTTATCCAGCAAGTCTGTCATTTAGAATAGAAGGAGAGATAAAGGTCTTCCCAAACAAACAAAAACTGAAGGAATTGTCACCACGAAACCAGCCCTACAAGAGATCCTAAGGGGGATCCTGTGAGACAAAGTACCAGAGACATCACTACAAGCATGAAACCTATGGACATCACAATGACTCTAAACCCATATCTTTCTATAATAACACTGAATGTAAATGGACTAAATGTGCCAACCAAAAAACATAAGGTATCAGAATGGATAAAAAAACAAGACCCATCTATTTCCTGTCTACAAGAGACTCCTTTTAGACCTGAGGACACCTTTAGGTTGAGAGTGAGGGGATGGAGAACTATTTATCATGCCACTGAAAGTCAAAAGAAAGCTGGAGTAGCCATACTTATATCAGACAAACTAGACTTTAAATTAAAGGCTGTAACAAGAGATGAAGAAGGGAATTATATAATAATTACAGGGTCTATCCATCAGGAAGAGCTAACAATTATAAATGTCTATGTGCCAAATACAGGAGGCCCCAAATATATAAAACAATTATTCACAAACATAAGCAACCTTATTGATAAGAATGTGGTCATTGCAGGGGACTTTAACACTCCACTTACAGAAATGGATAGATCATCTAGACACACGGTCAATAAAGAAACAAGGGCCCCATGGGGCGCCTGGGTGGCGCAGTCGGTTAAGCGTCCGACTTCAGCCAGGTCACGATCTCGCGGTCCGTGAGTTCGAGCCCCGCGTCGGGCTCTGGGCTGACGGCTCGGAGCCTGGAGCCTGTTTCCGATTCTGTGTCTCCCTCTCTCTCTGCCCCTCCCCCGTTCATGCTCTGTCTCTCTCTGTCCCAAAAATAAATAAAAAAAAAAAAAAAAAAAAAAAAAGAAACAAGGGCCCTGAATGATACATTGGATCAGATGGACTTGACAGATATATTTAGAACTCTGCATCCCAAAGCAACGGAATATACTTTCTTCTCGAGTGCACATGGAACATTCTCCAAGATAGATCACATACTGGGTCACAAAACAGCCCTTCATAAGTATACAAGAATTGAGATCATACCATGCATACTTTTAGACCACAATGCTATGAAGCTTGAAATCAACCAAAGGAAAAAGTCTGGAAAACCTCCAAAAGCATGGAGGTTAAAGAACACCCTACTAAAGAATGAATGGGTCAACCAGGCAATTAGAGAAGAAATTAAAAAATGTATGGAAACAAACGAAAATGAAAATACAACACTCCAAATGCTTTGGGATGCAGCGAAGGCAGTCCTGAGAGGAAAATACATTGCAATCCAGGCCTATCTCAAGAAACAAGAAAAATCCCAAATACAAAATCTAACAGCACACCTAAAGGAAATAGAAGCAGAACAGCAAAGACAGCCTAAACCCAGCAGAAGAAGAGAAATAATAAAGATCAGAGCAGAAATAAACAATATAGAATCTAAAAAAACTGTAGAGCAGATCAACGAAACCAAGAGTTGGTTTTTTGAAAAAAATGAACAAAATTGATAAACCTCTAGCCAGGCTTCTCAAAAAGAAAAGGGAGATGACCCAAATAGATAAAATCATGAATGAAAATGGAATTATTACAACCAATCCCTCAGAGATACAAGCAATTATCAGGGAATACTATGAAAAACTATATGCCAACAAACTGGACAACCTGGAAGAAATGGACAAATTCCTAAATACCCACATGCTTCCAAAACTCAATCAGGAGGAAATAGAAGCTTGAACAGACCCATGACCAGCGAAGAAATTGAATCAGTCATCAAAAATCTCCCAACAAATAAGAGTCCAGGACCAGATGGCTTCCCAGGGGAGTTCTACCAGACGTTTAAAGCAGAGATAATACCTATCTTTCTCAAGCTATTCCAAAAAAGACTCATTTTATGAAGCCAGTATTACTTTGATTCCTAAACCAGACAGAGACCCAGTAAAAAAAGAGAACTACAGGCCAATATCCCTGATGAATATGGATGCCAAAATTCTCAATAAGATACTAGCAAATCGAATTCAACAGCATATAAAAAGAATTATTCACCATGATCAAGTGGGATTCATTCCTGGGATGCAGGGCTGGTTCAACATTCGCAAATCAATTAATGTGATACATCACATTAATAAAAGAAAAGATAAGAACCATATGATCCTGTCAATCGATGCAGAAAAGGCCTTTGACAAAATCCAGCAATGTTTCTTAATAAAAACCCTCGAGACAGTCGGGATAGAAGGAACATACTTAAAGATCATAAAAGCCATTTATGAAAAGCCCACAGCTAACATCATCCTCAATGGGGAAAAACTGAGAGCTTTTTCCCGCGATCAGGAACACGACAGGGATGTCCACTCTCACCGCTGTTGTTTAACATAGTGTTGGAAGTTCTAGCATCAGCAATCAGACAACAAAAGGAAATCAAAGGCATCAAAATTGGCAAAGATGAAGTTAAGCTTTCACTTTTTGCAGATGACATGATATTATACCTGGAAAATCCAATAGACTCCACCAGAAGTCTGCTAAAACTGATACATGAATTCAGCAAACTTGCAGGATACAAAATCAATGTACAGAAATCAGTTGCATTCTTATACACTAATAATGAAGCAACAGAAAGACAAATAAAGAAACTGATCTCATTCACAATTGCACCAAGAAGCATAAAATACCTAGGAATAAATCTAACCAAAGATGTAAAAGATCTGTATGCTGAAAACTATAGAGAGCTTATGAAGGAAATTGAAGAAGATGTAAAGAAATGGAAAAACATTCCGTGCTCATGGATTAGAAGAATAAATATTGTCAAAATGTCAATACTACCCAAAGCTATCTACACATTCAATGCAATCCCAATCAAAATTGTACCAGCATTCTTCTCGAAACTAGAACAAGCAATCCTAAAATTCATATGGAACCACAAAAGGCCCCGAATAGCCAAAGTAATTTTGAAGAAGACCAAAGCAGGAGGCATCACAATCCCAGACTTTAGCCTCTACTACAAAGCTGTCATCATCAAGACAGCATGGTATTGGCACAAAAACAGACACATAGACCAATGGAATAGAATAGAAACCCCAGAACTAGACCCACAAACGTATGGCCAACTCATCTTTGACAAAGCAGGAAAGAACATCCAATGGAAAAAAGACAGTCTCTTTAACAAACGGTGCTGGGAGAACTGGACAGCAACATGCAGAAGATTGAAACTAGACCACTTTCTCACACCATTCACAAAAATAAACT
This sequence comes from Neofelis nebulosa, assembly GCF_028018385.1. Classification (NCBI taxonomy): domain Eukaryota; kingdom Metazoa; phylum Chordata; class Mammalia; order Carnivora; family Felidae; genus Neofelis; species Neofelis nebulosa. The sequence continues at coordinate 141,818,526 of NC_080786.1, read as the reverse complement.
CAAAATGGATAAAGGACCTGAATGTGAGACAGGAAACCATCAAAACCCTAGAGGAGAAAGCAGGAAAAGACCTCTCTGACCTCAGTCGTAGCAATTTCTTACTTGACACATCCCCAAAAGCAAGGGCATTAAAAGCAAAAATGAACTACTGGGACCTTATGAAGATAAAAAGCTTCTGCACAGCAAAGGAAACAACCAACAAAACTAAAAGGCAACCGATATTTGGGAAAAGATATTTGCAAATGACATATCGGACAAAGGGTTAGTATCCAAAATCTATAAAGAGCTCACCAAACTCCACACCCGAAAAACAAATAACCCAGTGAAGAAATGGGCAGAAGACATGAATAGACACTTCTCTAAAGAAGATACCCAGGTGGCCAAGAGGCACATGAAAAGATGCTCAACGTCGCTCCTCACCAGGGTAATACAAATCAAAACCACACTCAGATATCACCTCACGCCAGTCAGAGTGGCCAAAATGAACAAATCAGGAGACTATAGATGCTGGAGAGGATGTGGAGAAACGGGAACCCTCTTGCATCATTGGTGGGAATGCAAACTGGTGCAGCCACTCTGGAAAACAGTGTGGAGGTTCCTCAAAAAATTAAAAATAGACCTACCCTATGACCCAGCAATAGCACTGCTAGGAATTTACCCAAGGGATACAGGAGTGCTGATGCATAGTGGCACTTGTACCCCAAGGTTTATAGCAGCACTCCCAACAATAGCCAAATTGTGGAAAGAGCCTAAATGTCCATCAACTGATGAATGGATAAAGAAATTGTGGTTTATATGCACAATGGAGTACTACGTGGCAATGAGAAAGAATGAAATATGGCCCTTTGTAGCAACGTGGATGGAACTGGAGAGTGTGATGCTAAGTGAAATAAGCCATACAGAGAAAGACAGATACCATATGTTTTCACTCTTATGTGGATCCTGAGAAACTTAACAGAAACCCATGGGGTAGGGGAAGGAAAAAAAGAGGTTAGAGTGGGAGAGAGCCAAAGCATAAGAGACTCTTAAAAACTAAGAACAAACTGAGGGTTGATGCAGGGTGGGAGGGAGGGGAGAGCGGGTGATGGGTATTGATGAGGGCACCTTTTGGGATGAGCACTGGGTGTTGTATGGAAACCAATTTGGCAGTAAATTTAATATATTGAAAAAAATAAATAAAATAAAATAAAATAAAATAAAATAAAATAAAATAAAATGGAGCACTATAAAACTTCATAAATTTTTTTTTAAAAAGTTTCCTTAAAGAAGGGCAACTGGGTGGCTCAGTCGGTTAAGCGTCCGACTTTGGCTCAGGTCACGATCTCACGGTTCATGTGGTCAAGCCCCGCGTCGGGCTCTGTGCTGACAGCACAGAGCCTGGAGCCTGCTTCAGATTCTGTGTCTCTGTCTCTCTCTGCCCCCACCTCCCACTCGTACTCTGTCTCTTTCTCAAAAATAAATAATAAAAACATTTAAAAAATTTTTTGAAAAGCTTATAAAAAAGTTCGCCTAAGGAGGGGCGCCTGGGTGGCGCAGTCGGTTAAGCGTCCGACTTCAGCCAGGTCACGATCTCACGGTCCGTGAGTTCGAGCCCCGCGTCAGGCTCTGGGCTGATGGCTCGGAGCCTGGAGCCTGTTTCCGATTCTGTGTCTCCCTCTCTCTCTGCCCCTCCCCCGTTCGTGCTCTGTCTCTCTCTGTCCCAAAAATAAATAAAAAAAAAAAAAAAAAAAAAAAAAAAAGTTCGCCTAAGGAAAGTGACGTGTAATTGTTAACATTTCACATATTGATGTCCATGCTCACAATGGCATGTCTTTCAAGCAGGAATACCGTATAATAACATCACTGATGATGCAATATATCTTTATTTATGTGATTTGTGTGTGTGTAACAAAGATACTTTTAAATAGAGCATCTTATTTCATCACTAAAAAATGTATTGTTATTGTAGACTTTTACAAAAAAGAAAAACGAAGTAACTCTCCCAGAATCAAAGAAAACTAGTAATTTCCAGATGCGTAAGTGGAATCCAGGACCGCTAAAGTTCATATTAACGTAACATTAGTGTTCTTTCCCATAAGCCGTGTTTCGGGACTATGTTTCCAAGTGAATCACATGGGACACTATTGATTTAAAATCCAGCCTGCATATGCGATCTCATAGAAGTTTCTCTTGGTGCCTGCAAGTGATCATGTTTCTGGGTATTTGCTTCTCAAATATGTCTGCCAAGTGAGGCATGAGATAACACTTAACAACAATGAGATGTTTGTGTGATAATTACCACAAAGAATCTCTCTCAATAATTCTTACCAGTGAGGCAGAAAGAGAAAAATGAGCCATAAAGTGTGCCAGCTAGATAAAACATTGGAAAATAGTTTGCTCTCAGAAACTAAGTGGTAATGAGGGTGAATTCAGGCACGAGTATTTCTTCTGCATTGTTGTCACATATTGTTTTAAGCCATATTCTGTTAAGGTATGGCACACAAACAAAAAAGCTAAGAGACATCATCTCCGGTATCAAGAAACACACACACATGCACACACGCATGCACACACACGTGCGCACACACATATAATCGCTGATGATTCATGAATAATTGCCGCAGATATGTTTTAGAAATTGAGAACACATATTTCTGCAGATTGGTAAACAGCGGTGGTATTTCAACAGATTCCCAGCACGAGATTTCTTGAGAAAGCAGAAGAGATAAGACATAGGTTCTTGATAGTTATCTTTAAAAAGTTCATTCGTGATTCAGAGTCACAGGATTCTCAGTTCAGAAAAGGTGCCAATCAATGTGGTTTAATAACAAATCTTTATTTCATGCTCAATACTCCCTGAAATCCAAGGACAAATGCTTATAGAGCCATTAAGAGGCTTAGCGTCCTCTGATTATATGGCAGAAGCCTGTAGTTATGCCAAATACTTGTATTGCAAGGACAAGATGATCATTTTATGGGGGTAGGCAGCTAAATTATTCTAACCTGTCTAAACTTTACCTGCAATTTTCAGATGGCATTCCTTTATTAGCAATTAGAACTCCTCTAGATTTCATTTTCTTTTTCAGCTAAAAAAGGTGTTCTAGTTAAAATACCATTCATTATTGGGGGTGCCCGGGTGGCTCAGTCAGTTGAGCGACCGACTCCGGCTGAGGTCATGATCTCGAAATCTGTGAGTTCAAGCCCCGCGTCGGGCTACGTGCTGACAGCTCAGAACCTGGAGCCTGTTGCAGATTCTGTGTCTTCCTCTCTTCTTCATGCTCTGTCTCTCTCTCTCTCTCTCTCAAAAATAAATGAACGATAATTTTTTTAATAAATAACATGTATTATTCAAGCCAAACAATATCACATGTATCCTTGCCTTAGATATCTAAATTTTACAAAAGTAGAATTTATTGATGCCTAAATGAGTATTTTGCTGGACCCATGCTTTATATATTCTTATCTTTCCTATTTTTGGATTAATTTAATCTATATTCAAATTATTATCTAAATTTCTTTTCCTTATGTCAAAACTTCTTTGCTTGGTTGTTTGCTCTCTGAATCAAAGCTGGTTAATATATAATAACTTGATCATTGTAGAAAAGGCTCAAAAATTATTTAAGTAAGTTGAAATATTCCATTATCGAAACAAATTAATCCAGTTTTTTCCCAGCAAAAGTAACCATCCATCAACTTTGGAAGAAATGAACTCTTACCCATTCTTTCTTACACTCAACCATGCCTGGAAAATGTATCCTGGGTAAGTGATTTTGTTTGTTCTAGCAAACCTAGCTCAAAGATCACTCACTCATGGGGGTGCTTGGGTGGCTCAGCCAGTTAAGTGTCCAGCTCTTGATTTCTGCTCAAGTCATGATCTCATGGCTGGTCGTGAGATCGAGCCCTGAGTCTTTGGGTGCTGGATGTGGAGACTGCTTAAAATTTCTCTCTCTCTCTCTCTCTCCTTCTCCCTCTGCCCCTCCCCCACTTGCAAGCACTAGAGTGCGAGCTTTCTCTCTCTCTTAAAAACAAACAAAAGATCACTCTTGTATCTCACAAATAATCATTGATCACTAACAGTGTGTTTCACATGAAAGGAACAGCGGAGAAAAAGCAAAAGTCCCTGTCATCATGGGAGTTACAGTATAAGGCAAGTAATCAGTCAAACATATAACTCATTTTCTATGTTAATAAAATCTTGAGTTCATGCAGTATCATCACATCCTGTACTCTAATTCACTGTAATATAAATTCATTTTGACAGTCAGAAGAATCTGTTAAGATCAGACACAAGAATCTGGCAGGAATCTAAGGTTTTATCCATGGCACAACCACCTTCTGTCTCATAAACTGCTGTCTCATGGCGGGCTCCGCCATCATTCCCTCCCTACTGAGTCAGTAGGTGCCGCCCACGGGAGTTGAGAGGCACCACTGCAGCGTTACGGCTGAATCTCTCACAACCCTAGAGTTAATATCACAATTTCTATAGTGAGAATTTTATTCAGTGAGAAATATTGGTAGTGAGAAACTATTTATAGTGAGAAATATTAATATGCTCAACTCAAAGAGTGATCCTGGGGCGCCTGGGTGGCTCAGTTGGCTAAACATCTGACTCTTGGTTCCGGCTCACATCAGGATCTCATGCATGGTTTATGAGTTCAAGCCCCACATCAGGCTCTGTGCTGTCAGTCTCTCTCTCCCTCTCTCTCTGCCCCTCCCCCCACTCACTCTCTCTGTCTCTATCAAAATAAATAAACTTAAAAAAAAAATAAATAGCTTTATAAAAAAAAAGAGTGATCCAAGTTTTGGAGGTCTGTTGCTTATATCATTGTGGGGGTATTTTCGCAAAAAATAAGAATACACACATGAATACAAAATTAGATTAGGTCAAGAGATTTGGAAGATGCTAATGCATGGGAAGATCTGAAAGCCAAGCTTTATTAGCTTCACAATAAATGGTTCCATTAATAAATGAGAATAGAGCACACAATTCGTCACATAGACACCTTCGTATGCACACGATCAAGCGTAACACTCTAGCGCCTATAACTATAACTAAGGTTATGAAAATCCTATGACAGTATTTGCATATTTAATCCAGCTAAAAACACACTATGATAAGCCACCAAACTGCCTCTTAAAGTGGCTGTATCATTTTGCATTTCTACCAGCAGTGAATGTAGTTTCCTGTTGTTCCACATCGTCACCAGCATTTAGTGTTGTCAGTATTCTGGGTTTGGACCATTCTAATAAATATGTAGTGGTAACGTGGTTGTTGTTTTCATCTGTGTATCCATGATGATGTATGATGTGGAACATCTTTCGTGTGTTTATTTGCCTTCTATGTATCTTCTTTGATGAGGTATCTGTTAAGGTCTTTGGCCCATTTTGGGGGAAGGTTGTTTGTTTTCTTATTATTAAATTCTACTTTGTGTATTTTGGATATAGTCCTTTATCACTTATGTCTTTTGAAGTATTTTATCTCAGTATGTGGTTTGTCTTTTCATTCTCTTGACAGTGTCCTTTAGAGGGCAGAAATCTTAAATTTTAAAGAATTCTAACGTATCAATTTTTTTTTCATGGATCATACTTTTGGTGTTCGATGTAAAAATCATTACTATTTTCACGGGTGGGGGGAACCATCAGCAACACAAAATGGCAATTTACTGACTGGGTGAAGATATTTTCAAATCATATATCCAGTAAGGGGTTGGTATCTAAAATGTATCAAGAACTCCTACAACCCAACACCAAAATAACCCAAACAACCCAATTAAAAAATGGGCAGAAACGCTTCTGGTTGGCTCAGTTGGTTGTGTCCAACTTCAGTGCAAGTCACGATCTCACAGTTCATGAGTTTGAGCCCCGTGACGGGCACTGTGCTGACAGCTCAGAGCCTGGAGCTTGCTTCGGATTCTGTGTCTCCCTCTCTGTCTGCCCCTCCCCCATTCATGCTCTGTCCCTGTCTCTCTCTCTCAAAAATAAATAAATGTTAAAAAAATTGTTTTAAATGAGCAGAGGACCTGAACAGACATTTTTTTCAAAGAAAACATATAGATGGCCAAAAGGCAGATGAAAAGATGCTGAATATCAGTAATCATCAGGGAAATGCAAATCAAAACCACAATGAAATATCACCTCATACCTACCAGAATGGCTCGTAGCAACAAGACGAGAAACAACAAGTGTTGGTGACGATGTGGAGAAAAGAGAACGCTTGTGCACTGTTGATAGGACTTTACATTGGTTCAACCACTGTGGAAAGCAGTATGGAGTTTCCTCAAAAAATCAAAATTAGATACCCCATATGATCCACTAATTTTACTACTGGGTATTTACCCAAGGAAAACAAAAACACTAATTCAAAAAGATATATGCACCCCTATGTTTATTGCAGCAGCCAAACTACGGAAGCAGCCCAAGTGTCCATTGATAGATGAATGGATAAAGAAGATGTGGTATTTATACAAAATTGGAATATTACTTGGCCACAAAAAGAACGAGACCTTGCCATTGGTGATAACATGGACGGACCTAGAAGGTATTATGCTGGGTGAAATAAGTCAGACAAAAAAAGACAAATGACCACATCGTTTCGCTTATACGTAAAATCTGAAAAACAAAACAAATGAACACACAACCAATCAATCAAACAGACAAACAAAAATAGACCCTTGAACACAGAAAACAAACTCGTGGTTGTCAAAGGGGAAGCCAGTTAGAGGATGGATAAAATAGGTGAAGGAAACTAAGATACAAACTTCCAGTTATAAAATAAATAGGTCACAGAGATGAAAAGTACGGCATAGGGAATAGAGCCAAGAAGATTGTAACAACCCTGTATGGAGACAGACGGTGTCTGTACTTTTTGTGGTGAGTAATGAGTAACGCGCAGAATTGTCAAATGTACAGAAATGTCAAATATGCACCTAAAACTCATATAACACTTATGTCAATTATACTCAGATAAAAAAAATAAGTGAAAATAAAAATGATTGTTATGATTTCTTTAACCAAATCAAGAGATTTTCAAAATAGCCGTGTTTGTGAATGTTTTCATTAAGGTCTGTCAACTGGGAATTCTTTAAATCTAAAACCAAAGATCACTATTATTAAAGAAGATTGGTTTTATTTATTCATCTTTTGAAGTGTATTTACTTATTTTGAGAAAGAGAGAACACACACGCATGCGTCAGGGAGGAGCAGAGAGGGGTGGAATCCCAAGCAGGCTCTCCTGCTGTCAGCACAGACCCTATCATGGGGCTCAATCCCATGACCCAGGGATCATGACCTGAGCCTAAATCAGGAGTCAGACACTCAATCTACTGAGCCACCCAGGCACCTCTAAAGAGGTTTAGGTTGAAAGTCTGATTGTTTTTCAAAATGTTTTGCTACTCGTGGAAGTTTCCATCACCATCCATCATGGGGCTAATAATTCACTTGAAACACAATGAATTGAGTTTGTGTAGGATGAATATCTACATATGAAAGAACTGGGGATTAAAGCAATTGCCTCTTTGCTTTGAAATCGCTGTGTGTTTGAAGTAAATGTATCACTTCAACTAGAATCATCCCAATAAGTTATGTTTCCCCTCCCCTCCTATTTTGTCAGTGTAGCCAGAAAATCTGTAAATAAAACCATCTTATTCAGATTCCAAACACACACTGACGTGCACACACAAAGACACACACTCATATACATTCATAACCCTTCAACAAAAACAAGACTATTCCTTTCAAAAGAATACCAGCCTTTACTGTAAACCACCAGAACACTAATGTGCTTGCGCATGAGTTAGAGATATAGAGTAGCTTCCCGAACCCATGTGTGGTTTTTACAAGCCACTGCCTTCTGTTTACCGCTGAACGTTTCCTAAGGCCACTTCCCACCACACTGAAGACCTTCCATCAAAGGGAATAATATCCCACTGCTCTTCCACAATGTGAATGTTACAAATCATTCCACTTTAACAAAATATTTAGCCCTTCAATCTCATGTTTGAAAAGCCACATGGCAAGGGCAGAAGCCACAACCCAAAAGGCATAATGTCTAAGTAGCAAAAGTAACAAGTTCTCATTATTGCTCTCATTTGGCCCTTCAGCATGGTTCTTTCTTCTACTTCACAAAAGCTCTGGCCAGCCATTTGGCAATAATTGTCAAGATGTCGGCTAATAGACTTTATTTTAACCTTACGGGTCGTTGGATTTTAGTGTCAGGTTCTAAATGAATTAAAATCCCTTAAGACTCACAGCAATAAATATCCTTCGGAGAAATTTCAAGCATCGTAATCATTGGTGAAAGAATATTTGGAGCAGGAACCTTCCCAGAAACCACATTCTGAAAACATGCGCCTGCTCGACTCCATTTCACTGGGCTGGGGGAAGCAGGGAGGTGGAGAAAGAGCTTTGTTTAGCCTCAGAAAGAACTAGATTCTAACAGCAATTCAGGTATTGTTTACAAATATGGCTATGGACAAATGATGAAACCTTTCTGATCTTCACTTTAGCCAAATGTATCACGAGAATAAGAAAACTTATGTCTTCAGGATATTGTTACAATTGGATGTTTAAATGCATATGAAATGCCTACTGGGTAGTAGGTGCTTAACAAATGACAGTGAATAGCTATCGCATTCATCTATTTGCATCTTGAAGTAAATGTAAAACTGTGACCTGTAGCATCATAATTGTGGCTCTTTTTTATGACTACAGTTTAACATCTGTTCTTTAATATTTGTAAATTTAAAGCAAACTCAACAGAAACTCGTTGCTTTGTTAACGTGGAACTTTTTCTCAGTGGTAAAAGCATGTCCACTGCCCTCGCACCTGTCAGAATGGCTAAAATCAACAACACAAGAAACAACAAGGGTTGGCATGGCTGTGGAGAAAAGGGAAGCTTCCTGCACTGTTGGCGAGAATGCAAACTGGTGCATCCACTCTGGAAAACAGTGTGGAGGTTCCTCAAAAAAATAAAAATAGAACTACCCTATGATCCAGTAATCCCACTACTGGCTATTTACCCAAAAATCAGAGAAACACTAATTCAAAGGATTACATGCACCCTGATGTTTATTGCAGCATTATTTACAATAGCCAACCTATGGAAGCAGCCCAAGGGTCCACTGATAGATGAATGAGGAAAGAAGATATATATAGATATAGACGATATAGATATAGATATAGATATAGATATAGATATAGATATAGATAGAGAATATTACTCGGCCATAAAAAAGAACGAAATCTTGCCATTTGCAACAACATGGATAGAGCTGGAGAGTGTTATGAGAAGTGAAATAAGTCAGTCAGTGAAAGACAAATAACCTATGATTTCACTCACATGTGGAATTTAAGAAACAAAACAAATGAGCAAAGGGGGAAAAAAAAAGAGAGACAAACCAAGAAACGGACTCTAAACTATAGAGAACAGACTGATGGTTACCAGAGGGGAGGTAGGTGGGGGGGATTGTTAAATAGGAGATGGGGACTAAGGAGTGTACTTATCATGAGAAGAAACAATAAAACAATTGTTTAAAATGTTCGTTGATAAATGCTTTCAATTTCTACTCTGTAGTCAGCATTTTGGACAGAAATGGAACATCATTTGCTACTTGTGTGGGAGTCTAAGTGATATGGGAATTCTATATGCCTCTGAAATCCTATTATTTTGTAGAATCTGAGAAGCAAGTAAGAGAGAGGAAATGCACACCTATAGGATTTTATGTTGTCGATAAATTCAACATCATAAAAGTATGCCTCTGTTCTATAAAATATCCATGTTCCGTACCTTAACAACACTTTATTTGTATAACCAGAGAGTCAAAAACAGGGAGAGGATAGAGAAGAAATTATTTTTGTTTGCTTTTTAAAATTCTACTTGCAAGTAGCATTGTCGCCAAAAAGAGTAAATAAATAAACAACAAACTATTTCGTGAAGGGATAACTTGACAGGAATCGCTTCATAAGCCACTTATCCATAAACTATGGATATCTGATTATGATATCAGGATATGAGCCACATTTAGATATTTATTAAGTTATACTTTGAAACAAAGAAGCTAATATTGGCTGATATCAAAACTTTGTTATGTTTTGTTTTCCTCGTGAGTCTATTATAATGTTCCTGAACTTATGGAAATCTGGTTCATATAATCTCTGTGAATAAATGTTTTATGGGACTGGGCAAAAATAAAAATTCTTACCATTTCAGGTAAGCCGCATTTTTCTATGTGCCCCATGCTGTTCTAAGCACCTCATTTAAACGTTAGAACAATCTATAGGGTAAGTATAACTATCCTCATTTTTAAAAAAGAGAAAATTGATTCTTTTTAGAGATGAAAGATCACCACTTTTCCAACATCACAAAGATAGAGCCAACACCCAAACCCAGTTAATCTGAGTCCAAAGCTTTCATTCTCCTCAGATGGCCATGAACGTCTACCTGTGATCCCCTTCGTCTTCCAGGTAAGATAGCTTTTCGAGTGCTCTCACCTTCTCTGGGAAGCTGATGGCAGAACGATGAGCCTCAGTCATGGTCAAAGTGCCAAAGGTTTCTTAACCTCCAGAACAGCTCTCAAAACACCTGTCGCAGCCTAGTGTGTGCATATCAGCAGAAAGTTAGGAAACAAAGTAAGAGCATTATCTAAAAAGAAAAAAGGAAAGAAAAAGTCACACATGGCATCTGGGGTGAGCCACAAGTGTGTGTGAACAATTCTGTATGTTTGGTTTACAGCAGAGAAACTTTGGTGTGGGCATCAGTGCTCAGGGGAAGTCAGGCAAACGCAAGGGATAGATGTTGGTTTTTTCAGTCACTACAGCTTCCGGTGGCATCCATGATATTCCTTGGGTGTTTCCTCACAGCCATCCTATACTGTGGATAAGCCAGAATGACCTCTTGTGACAAAATAAATATCAAACTTAACTTAATCAGTTGACTTGCCTGAGATTCCATCGTCACTTGGTAATATTGACAAGGTAGGGTAGAGGTTCTCAAACTTTTGGTGTGAATAAAACTTAACAAGAGATCTGTTAAAATTCAGATGCTTTTTTTTAAATTTTTTATTTATTTTTGAAAAAGAGAGAGACACAGAGCGTGAGTGGGGGAGGGGCAGACAGAGAGGGAGACACAGAATTCAAAGCAGGCTCCAGGCTCTGAGCTGTCAGCACAGAGCCCGATGCGGGGCTTGAACTCACGAACCGTGAGATCATGACCTGAGCCAGAGTTGGACGTTCAACCAACTGAGCCACCCAGGGGCCCCAAAGTTCAGATTCTTAAGTGCAACCCTAGAGAACCCTCCTGGGGTGAGGCTCTGGAATCTACATTTTTAACAATACATCAAGTGTTTTTTGTGGCAAATGACCCAGTCTCTGTTTGAGAAACAGAGCTTGTCAATGAGCGTCTTGGTCTGCAAATGTTAAGCTGATTAAGGACAGGCTTGCGGAATAATTGTGGCCTGGAGTTTCCTGGAGTGGGCATATTACGGGATTTAACAAACTGTTTATAATGGCTTAAATCAAGCCATCTGCCAAGGAAATAGCTATCCAGGACCGTGAACAAAGAAAGGCGTTTCGGATACCAGGTCCCAGGGTCATCACAGGGAAGCTCTGTCCACAGAGATAAAAAGGACTAATTGATCACATAACTAACTACTCCAGCCAGACCAGCCTATCTGCTTGGGCGGATGGCAGATATATCTAGGGCCACGTCCTTAGTTGGTGGTCTTCTCCATTCTTGTGTCTTTGGGATTGCTGACTCTTGAATGAAAATCGTCCTAAGGGAGTGATTTTTGGTGTTCATGAGAAACACTGAGAGGAGCATTAAACCAAAAATCTTCTCCAAAAACATTGGACAAAGAGTATCTTGATCCTACCAGCTGAAAGCAATCATTTCTGGACCTCATTTCCCATTGCATTGGGTGCTCACCTCCAAATGACACCATGATTGCTCTGTGAAGAATGCTCATTTGTGTACCTTTCCTATCTCTGCACATGAGTGTACAAGATCCATTGTGGAGTCACTGTTTTATCCCCCAAGTGTGCACAACACATATCTGGCACTTCTAGGCAAGGGTGTTCTGGGGATTTGAGTTACTGAAGGTTTCATTTGCTAGAGAGTAACTTCTTGCAGAACTGCTAATAACAGCCCTGAGAAGATAATTTGAGAGGCTTGCCAAGCAAGTGATATTACAGAACTTATCCCTGCCAAAGAAAGAACAGAGTGAAAATCCCATGTACCAGATACGTTTTTCCTCTGATCTGAGATTTATGATATCACAATTTGTGGAAACAGTGAATCCAGCTTTAAGTCCTTGGAAAGAAAGCCATTATCATGAGGAAAGCTAGGATTCTAAGATTTTTTTTACTCTCTTCAGGGGAAGAGAAGCAGAGTTTCTCTGGACATGAACTTGGCAAGAAGAAATTGGTGAAAGGTCTTGGCTTACCTGCCAAACTTTAACCTGTGCCTGGTTTGAGGGGAAGGTGGTGCAGAGACCATTGCAAGGCTAAGTGCATCCATTTCATCTAAAGGTTAATTGTTGGGCAAAGATGAAGAGAGATCTCTTTCACCTCCTGCAACAGTAAAGATTTGTGGGTTGGGTGTGTGGTCGGAACCTACTTATTCCTTGGTTCCATTTATTGAAGGTTCGTGGAGTCTAGTGCTGTTAGCAACTGGTGAGGCCTCTGACTTTTATTTGCGGACTGTTTGACATAGGAATGTCATGGTCGATGCTAAAAGCTGTGGTTTGCTCTCAGTGACACCTTGGTCCAATAGTGTATCTTGGCCCAATACGATGCATCTCAGACCATTTGGTTAATTCCCTTAGCACGTTGTTCCAGAGGCAAGAGTTTGTGGTGTCTTGGCAGTGCTTGGAAACTGGTAACATTTTTCTCATGTACTTTAGTCTGGATAAAGTTTTAGCTGGGTAGTCACGGTAAAAGCTTGTGAAGGTCTAACTGAAACGTGTTTTAATATTCCAGTTATGGTAGCTTTTAGACTGTTGATTTGGGCCAATAAGTGGGATTTAGAAATGGCTTCATAATGTGATTTGTTTGGTGGAAGGGGGGCAACATTAACCTTGCGGTCAGTTTTCACTACAGTTTGTAACCAATGCTCACTTGAGAAGATCTTCTTTCTCTGCAGGTGGTCCCTAGGGCATCCTATACCCAGTAACCAAAATCTAATGGAGCCTCAGCTCTATGGCCCTTCCTTTATAAGCTTGGTAATGGGATAATAGTGCAATGGTAAATTTAGAAGGTCTTCAAGTACATTGATAAAACCCATGGACTCGCCAAAAAGCCATCAATCCTTAAAGAATCCTCAGTCTACTACTGAGACTACAGTCTACTACTGTACGCACAGGTACACTTGCATTTGGAATGTGAGAAGAGATACCAAAAACCCTCACCATTTTCAGAACCTGTGTTCTTTCAGAGACTGTGACAATGTATATTGCTCTTTGGTGACTCCATTCTTCTTTTTTTTTTTTTTTTAATGTTTTTACTTATTTTTGAGAGAGAGAGTGAGACAGAGCATGAGCGGGGGAGGGGCAGAGAAAGAGGGAGACAGAGGCTCAGAAGCAGGCTCCAGGCTCTGACCTGTCAGCACAGAGCCCAATGTGAGGCTCGAACTTACAAACCATGAGATCATGACCTGAGCTGAAGTCAAACACCCAACCAACTCAGCCACCCAGGTGCCCCAACTCCATTGTTCTTTAATCATTACGGGTGGCTGATAATAAAGGAATGTGGGTGCCACATCTGAAGTCCGGTAATGGTTCTCCAGTGATTATACACCCATGGTACTGTGTAGAATGGAGTAATGGTAGAGGTTGTGGGTTAGGCAGTCAAAGGTAGACATAGCCCTGGATACCCGATTCATCTTGGTGCTGTCGTTGTACAATTTTATGGTGAAGACAGAGTATTGGCTATATTTTACATAGATCATAAAGCTTTTAGGAGGTGACTAAATATGGGAAGCTGATGTTTTTCCTTTTGTAAGAGTTATCTGGGAGTCCAAATGTCAAGTGCCCTATTAAATGACATGTATGTTTTGCTTCCTACCAATTACCTATCCTTCTCAAAGATTACATTCCTATTAGACAGTGAAATTTATCCACTTCCCAGAATATATGTAACCTAATTCCTTGGTGCTCTACTCAGATTCCTCTTACTGAGTGACTGTATGTACCCCCTGGGAGTCTGGAGACATTCGCTATTAACAGTTCACACCACCACCTTTCTCTGGAAGACCACCATTAGAGAACGGGAGTGGACTCACCTGGAGATGCGTGGAGTTGCTCCTTAGCCAATGACTAATGGAACAGGGGTCTAATAATCCAGCCCCCCCGCCCTTGTCTCTGGGCAGGACAACCTCTATCATGTGATTCAGGCTCCCTGTGAATCAATCTAGACTTTTGTTGAACAACATGCTTGCCTAACTTCTCGCCTGGTCCATCCTATTTTCCTGATCCCCTTAAAAGTTTTTTTTTCCTGAGACCCTCCATCAGTAAATCACTTGCACAGGAATCTCAGACAGCCCTGAGACAGAAATGAAAAAAAAAAAAAATAGAGAATTTATTTTAAAAGAGAAAGATGCAATTGTGGTCACCAAGGCTCAACCAGGCAACTCGTTATACACATTTATCCTTTGGGGGTCTATTAAACAACACCTTCTCCATGGACACAAATCCATAAGATCTACAGTTAGCAAAAAAAAAAAAAAAAAAAAAAAAAAAATTCGCAAGGGAAATTATTTACTGCATAAAATCTCACTCATACACTCACCGAAGTAAAAAGCAATATTTATTAGTATGAATTTGTTTGGTAAGTTAAAATTTATGGCAGAGTTGATCAATAAGAAAATGGAGCTGTGTTGAGTAACTGAAACAATTTTAGGGCAGTCTTAACCAATCCGAAATCTTGGAAAAATTCCTAGTGAAAATTTCCTGTCTCAAAGCTGAATCACTTAAAATCTAAAATTGCATTCTTTACCTGTAAACAAATGCTGACCGTTGTTACCAAACTGTCATAAGGAGAGCTTATAAGAACACATGTCATTTCACAAGTGAAATTAAGCTATGATCCAATTATCCACTGAATAGGTGCTCTTGATATTTTGTCTCTGATCGTAAGTATGGAAGGAGTGTTTTTTTCTAATACTCTACCCTACCAAGTATGCACCAAACTGTTTTATTAAAAAATCATGCAAGACTAAAACCCCTTAATCAATAACACATTTATTAGACATTTAAATTTTTACAAAGATACTACAGAAAAAAAAAAGTCCCTTGCGCTATCAGAAGAAGTTCTCTTAAAGGATTGACAGAACCAGGGAGTGAAAGGTGCCCATGAGAATCAGACCTGAGCATCATAGTCCAAAGAAATTTGATGCAAACAAGTGCAAAACCTGAGTATGTTCTTTTATGGCCATGACCTCCAGCAGGATAGTCTTTCTCATCCTTATATCCTCATTCTGATCATTTTGTCCCCATTCTTGATTAGAGACCTGACAATAGAGACCTGATATTACTCATGCCCACTGCTCACGTGCAGCATACGTCAACCAGCAAGAAACGTAAGTAAATGAACTGCATAGCTGTTGAAGTTACCTAGAACCATCCAGCTCAGTAATTATGGTCAACACTGTGTCCTCTTCATATCTTTGCTAAATAGGAGGCTTTGACAGACCCTTCAATATGTCCCAGGGTGTTTCCTGTCCTTCCAAATCCACTTCTCAACCTTTTGTCCTCTATCTTCTGTTTTTGAGGCTAACTTGTAGGGACTATATTAATGGGCATCATTGCCCTCTGGTCTCCATTGGATTTGGTCAACAAAAGAAGGAAAGTAAATTTAAGATATTTACCTCCACAGCTGTCTTATTGTGTGGTTGCCTCAGACTGGTTGCATTCCTCAACCAAAGGGCAGAGATCACTGCTCTTTTCCTCCAGATAACTCTCTCTATAGGCTCTTTGTATCCCAGGTTCCAGAAATTGACCCCACCTCTTTTCCTGACACACACGCTCAGCTGTTACCATTGTTATCACCCTGTTGTCATGAACTATCTTTTGATTCTGCACATCTTGCCCACTCATTTGCAAACAATTCCTCATTAAAGCTTCCTGGAATGATCACCATTAGGAGGTGTTATTTGCCTCAACTGGCTGGCTGATTGATAAACAATAGCATGCTCACTTTCTATGGAATTTGAAAGATGGCTGAAGTTTATCCCCGAGCTCAGTCAGCATCTAAGGTTATATTTGTATAATGTCACACTTAAATGGAATTGATTTTGTTCATTAGAAATTTGAGCACCTATGCAAGCTAAAATCGACCAGTGATTACTGGATACCAATTATTTTCCTAAACTTTTGGGGATTTAAATCTGTACCTCTGTCTTTGGAATTAAGGCAAATTAACTGAGACTCATATAAAGTCTCGTAAAAGTTGCATAAAAATGCATATAAAGTTGCATAAAAATGCAACACAATTCTTCAGTCTCTCAGGTAGCAGTGTGGACACTGGCTAGGGGAGAGGACAGAGGGAAGAGGGACACAGGAGTCATGTTAAAATAGACCCCCTGAGTGATGACGAGGAGTGTGGCCACAGCGTGGTAATGGTAGTTGGGGCACTCAAGGAAAACACTGGACAAGAGTTGACTTGAATGGTGATAGGACGAATTAAGACGGAAGAGAATTAAGATGGAAGAACTAGTGACTTTAGACATCAAGATTTAACTTCAAGTGAAAAGTTTTAGTTTATGTGGAAAAACTGAAAAGAATCTCCATGAATTCTCCTTGAGGACTAGCGTTGCATTCTTTTCTGGCAAACGTTTCACTTGGGGAGTAGAAAGGGAAGTGAATTCCAAAACAAATGGGTCTAGCAATTAAGGACACAATATAAAGAATTTGTTCTCCATCAATTTCTAACATACTATTTTCATGTGTTACTTATTAGGTATTTGAAAGGACCTAACATTTT
This sequence comes from Neofelis nebulosa, assembly GCF_028018385.1. Taxonomy (NCBI): domain Eukaryota; kingdom Metazoa; phylum Chordata; class Mammalia; order Carnivora; family Felidae; genus Neofelis; species Neofelis nebulosa. The sequence continues at coordinate 141,801,576 of NC_080786.1, read as the reverse complement.
GTTGAATTAGGCAAAAGAGGCAACATTCATTTCTATTAAGGGTAATAAGAGAAATGAAAGCTACCTTTTGCCAACCTTTCAATTTCTTGGCCCATCTGAGTTTCAGATTCAGTTCAAAATTTTTCATCTAAGCTGAAGTACAAAAGGGGAAATATTTTTGGATTGACCAAGGCATAGATGTACAGATTATGGTGGATGTAAATAATTATCAGAAACTATTTTATGAGTTGTGAATAAATCAATCAATCAATAAGTAAATAAATAGGCAAACAAATAAATAAGAAACATATGGACTGCATTTCCCTGGAAATACGCTTGGGTTTAAAAATTAAAAAGAAAAAATAACCACTCTGGCAAAAAGCTGACAAGTGTTTGCCAAACCCCAACAGTTGGAAAAATAGCTTGAAACATCTGAGGAACCCAAACATGGATGAGTTTGCCCTAGTTAGAAGGCCTTTTACGGTCAGATGAATGTGGGTAACAGTGGAGGAGGCAGGGAAGAAAAACAAATCACAAACAGCACATGGTTTGGCATTTTTCCAGTCGATTTAATGGAAACCTAGATTAAAATATTCCACAGAATGTACCTGACTCGAACTTTCACACCAAACAAGATCAAGAATTTCCTGGGTAGTTGACCCAACTTGGAATGAGAAGTGTTAACAGCTTAGTATATCCGCACTGCATACGTTCTAGACTTGGTGACCTGGATGTCAAACAGTTCAGAAAAAAATGATATGAATGACCACACGAATAGGTTCCCTGCAAGGGAGGATGTACTCTGAGTGCAGGTGATGTATCAGAAGTGAAATTCTAAGTAAGTAATTAAAAATCCTGCCCGTGGAGAAGAAAATATTGATGTCCTCAAGGCAATTTACAAATCTGGACAGAGAGCCCTCAGATACCTGAATATTTGCCCAGCAGAAACATGAAAGAGAGAAGTGTTGGTAACTAGGAAAAAGATATTACAATGGAAAAAACTAATGAAGAAACGGAACACAAAACCGAGGCTTTTGAGAAATGCTAAGAACTACAAAAATGTGCCATTCACTCGACAACTATTCACATTCTAAGAACCAAACAGATGAGCTACGTAATTGATTTGTGTATTCACAAATTGTATATTTGTGTATACACAAATGTGTGTATCCACGTAATTGATTTGGGATTCACAGGATAGCATAAACTACCATCTTATAATTGTTTTCATTTTCCCTATCAAAGAGGATAATTTTCAAACTGGAGCGAGTTAATTTTGTTAAAATTTCAGCCTCAAATTAGAAAAAAAAAAAATAGCAAAGGACATTAACCTTTTGATGTGTTACAGTGTCTAGGCCTAGTAATTTGTATTCTAAGGACCTGAACAAAACCGCAGAGGACAAACCAGGTTCCCATCAGTAATCTTTGCTAATTCATGGAGAATAGGAGAACTGACAGAGAATAATATACTATTTTCATTTTCAAAGTCGTTGAGAGTGCGGAGTGAGGATTTCAGTATTGATGGGGCAGTAAACTTACGTGAAGTACTTGTAGTATTTTAGAATATTAACTCAAGAGTAGTTCACATCTTTTTAAAAATTTTTTATGTTTATTTTTTGAGAGAGAGAGAGCACGCGCGCAAGCAAGCATGAGTGGGGGATGGGCAGGGAGAGAGAGGGAGACACAGAATGCATAACAGGCTCCAGGCTCCGAGCTGTCAACACAGAGCCCGACACAGGGCTTGAACCTACGAACCATGAGATCATGACCTGAGCCAAAATCAGAGGCTTAACTGACTGAACCACCCACATGCCTCAAGAATAGCTCACACCTTGAGGAATTTAAAGACTTCACTTTAGTTTGACTTTATTGTAAGTTTTCTAGAAGAACCTGGAAAAACATGTGTAGGAAGATAACGTCTCAGATTCGTGATTCTGGCAGGGAGTTAGGAAAAAAAAGAAACTGCCATGGAAAGAGATGTGGAATGGTAATTAATAGGAGTAATAAAACAGATTTTGAATAAGATGGAATAACTGAAATAAACAAATTTTTAATGAATAATAAAAATGAGATGAAGTTATTTATGAAACTAACCATAAAATTCAAGCTCTATAGGAAGTCAACTCTACCAGAAGTGCAGCTCCTAGATGGAGGCATCATACTCTTGTTTATTCAGCATGTGAGATGAGAGCCTACTGTGTTTTAAAACCTGCGACTCCGTCAGTTAAGCGTCTGACTTCAGCTCAGGACGTGATCTCACCGTTCGTGAGCTGGAATCCCTCGTCGGGCTCTGTGCTGACGGCTCGGAGCCCGGAGCCTGCTTTGGATTCTGTGTCTCCCTCTCTCTTCCCCTCCCCTGCTCATACTCTGTCTCTCTCTCTGTCTCTCAAAAACGAATAAATGTTAAAAAAAAAAAAAAAAAAAAAAAGAATTTTTTTTTAAAAAGAACCTGTCTTAACTACTAAAGTGCTCTAATGATGTTTTATGTTCCAACTAGGCTAGATTTCCCAGTTATTCATACTGTGGTCTGGGTATTTCTGTGAAGGGATTCTGTAGATGTGATTAACGTCTATAATCAGTTGACTCTAGGTGAAAGAGATCATCTTTGATAAACTGGGTGAGCCTGAGTCAATCAGGTGAAGGGCTTTAAATGTAGAACTCAGGCATTTCTGAAGTGGAATAAATGCTGCCTGTAAACTTCAGTCTCAGATGGTGCTTGCGAGTACTAACCTGCCTTCCTAAAAGTCTGTTTTATGGATTTTGGAGTGATGTAACAAGCCCCCACAGTTGCCTAAAGTTGGTTCCTTGCAATAAACATCTTGATATACGTGTCCTATCCATTCTGTTTCTCTGGGGGAAGCTTAACTGATACAGCTTTTGGTTCCAGAAAGTGGGACACTGCTGTCACAAAGAAATAAATACGTGGAAGTGCCTTTGAACTTGGATCATTGGACAGAAGGTGGAAGAATTTCAAGACATACAAAAGAAAAAGCCTAGATGGCCTTAAATAAACCGCTGGTAGAAATACAGATGGGAAACACTTCTAATAGAACTCAAGGGGAAATGGGGAACACATGACTGGAAACTGGAGAAAAGGTGATTCTTGTGATACGATGGCGGAAAATTTTCACGGAAGTGTGCCTTACGGTGGTGCGGGAAGCAGAATTCATAAGCGATGAATTTGGGTATTTACCTGAGGGGATTCCAAGCCAAGGGTTCAAGATGCAACTTGGTTCCTTCTTTCTGCCTAGAGTAAAACATGAGCCAAAAGAGGTACACTGAGGAAAGAACCGTTAAACAGAAGGAAACCGGTACCTGATATGTAGGGACGTTGTCAGCCTCTCCCAATCGCAAATGATGCTAAAACGAGCAGATTCATTGCTGGGAAAGTGTGTCCTGAAGAGAAGGCACAAGTGTGTGCGGACAACGTTGTGCTGGTGCAAAAAGGTGAAGCATGTGACTCATCGGTCTTCTTAGCCCTCTCAACAGGAGGCAGGAAAGAAGATGGGGTTGCCCAGGTAAAGTCTTTGGATTTTGTTTTTAATGTTTATTTCAGAGACACAGACAGAGACAGAGACAGAGAGAGCACAGGCCGGGGAGGGGCAGAGAGAGAGAGGAAGACACACAATCGGAAGCGGGCTCCAGGCTCTGAGCTGTCGGCACAGAGCCCTTCGCGGGTTCAAACTCATTAGGTGTGAGATCCTGACCTGAGCCGAAGTCGGACATGGAACCGACTGAGGCGCCCCACACAGGTAAGATCTTTGGAAGACACTTTTGTCTAGAGGAGTGAATCCCCATGACATACACCTGAGAGCCACAATACTTTTTAAGAATGTTATATCAGCAAAGAAAAAAAAAAAAAAAACTGTTAGGACAAAATGAAAGAGGGTTACCAGACTCTCAAAATTCCAGAAGCAGGAAATGGGCTGATAAAAACGACTCAGTTGCAGACATGTGCTACCATTCAAAAAAAAAAAAAAAAAAAAAAGTGTAACTCCAAAAGTGGAGACTTTCTCCCAGAGGCTACAGCCATGGGTGTAAAAGGCTGCAAGGAGACTGAACCCATAGACCCAGAGGGTGGAGTCACAGACACAGAAGCCAGAGACTCTAAATCCACAGAGGATTATTCCCGGGGCCTTGAGACCCAAAGGGATCTCATCTGCTGTGTTTCAAAAGCACGGAAGACCAGCGACCTTTCCTTCCTTCCATTTTCTCCCTTTAGGGATGGGGATTTTTACAGCTGCTATGCGATGTCTGCCCCACCATCATAATTTGCGAACAGATCAGGTCTTTTCCAGTTTCACAGATTGGCAGAAGGAGGGTTTTGCCTCAAGGTGGATCCTACTCAGAGCCTCAGCTATTCCTGATTTAGAGGATTTAAGTGATGACATTGGGACTTTGAATCTGATGATATTTAAATGAGATTTTGGACTTGAGTTGATGCTATAATGAGTTGAGACTTTTGGAAATGATGAGACGATGTGACTCTGTTTTGCGTCGACAAGGACGTGACACTTGGGGGCCAGAGTAGACATAGTGAATTGAATAGTGATCCCCTAATCCCTAGAATCCATAAGTGTTATCTTATTTAGAAAACTAAAAAGGTATTTGCAGGTGTGATCAAATGAAGAATCTTGAGATGAGATTATCCTGGATTATCTGGACAAGCCACTAAATCCCATCACGTGTGTCTTTATACGAGGGAGGCCAAGAGATGTGACACAAATGAGAGGAGGCAAGGTGAGCAAGAAAGCAGGAATTGGGATGACGGGGCTCCAAGGCAAAAAATCCTGAAAGCCACCAGAAGCTGGCAGAGACAAGGAACAGATTGTCCTCTAAAGCCCCCAGAGAAAGTGCATCCCTACTGCCACTTGGACTTTGGCCTCATGATACTGATTTTGGGCTTCAGGCCTTCAGAACTGTAAGCAAACAAACTTCTGTTGTTTTAAGACACCAGGTTTGTGATCATCTGTTGTAGAGAAAGATTCTTCCACAGAGATTATCTCAGGCTCATGGGGGCCAGACTCACGTCGAGAGTAATTACGAGCCCTCGCAACAATGGCAGGTGCACAAAACAGGAAAGATTGGTTTCTCCTTGGGGTAAGGAGCATATCACAGCAATGATTTTAGCTGTGATTGTAGGTTAAATGCAGCTTATCTGGATCAGTAAGAGAAAGGAGGTCACTAACCTAGGAGGAACGAGAAATAAAAATGTATGGGGCAACAAAAGAGTAAGAGGTGTTTGAAAAGTGAAAAGGAATCCTATTCAACAAAAAATATGGAATGAATGAAAAGAAAGACAGCAATGAAATCGAAGAGGTAATCTGAGGAGGGGAGCACCTGAGGGGGGCTCAGGCGGCTGGGCATCCAGCTCTTAATTTGGGCTCAGGTCATGATTTCACAGTCGTGAAACTGAGCCTCTCATCGAGCTCTGTGCTGAGTATGGAGCCTGTTTGGGATTCTCTCTCTCCATCTCTCTCTGGCCCTCCCCCATGTGCTCTCTCTCTTTCTCTCAAAATAAACATTTAAAGACAAAAGAGGCAATCTGGGGCCTTATTGCTGATGGTCTTTGACCTGGTACTGAAGATTTTGGACTTATTCGTGTAAGAAACAGGAACTCACAACTCTGACCCAGTTAGTGAGTAGGGGTTTATGATATACTTTATATATACGTATCTTAATGTGTTCACCCGAGAAGCTACATAGAAAAGAAACTAAAGCCAGAGCAGAGAGACGAGATCAGTTAAAGAACAATTACAACAGCCCAGCTGCGAAAATACAACAAAGATGACAGAGAGGAGGAGATGAATTTAGCTATTTTTGAAGTCATGCTCCCTGGACTTGCTGACCAAATTAAACGTCAGGTCAATGAGGAGGAATCCAAGGGGTTGTTTTTTGTTTTCTTTTCTTTTCTTTTTTCTGCCACAGATTGAATGGAAGCCAGTGCTACGACCTGAAAAAAGAAAGATGGGGGTGCTTGTGGCCTGTTTACACAATTTGTTTCTTCATTTAATAAATATTTACTGTTCACCTACTTTGTCCAGCCTCCGGGCTAGTGATGTTCAGCTTGGGGTGATTCCAGCACCTGAAGAAGGTCAAGCAGTAGGAGAAAGGGGAGGAGGGAAAGGAGTCATTCAGACAGTGTGTACTTTTTTGGGTTTATTTCGTTTTGATTTTGGGGTGGGTTGGCAGTGTGGAAAGGAGTAGATAGCAGGTGAAGAGGCTGTATGTAGATTAGACAGGCGAGCTGAAAAGCGTGAACGGTTGTTAAAACAAGAGGTAAATCAGCTGTCGATAAGAATGTTCTATCTCCTTGAGCACAAATGCAACTTGTCAACATTTAAATTTTCTTTAATGTTTATTTTTGAGAGAGAAAGAAAGAGACATAGGCGGAGCCCAAGCAGGGGAGGAGCAGAGAGAGAGGGAGACACAGAATCGGAAGCAGACTCCAGGCTCTGAGCTGTCAGCACAGAGCCCGACGCGGGGCTCGAACTCACAACCTGAGAAATCATGACCTGAGCGGAAGTCAGACACTTAACTGATTGAGCCACCCAGGCACCCCGCCTTGGCAACATTTTAACGATTGGTTGACTTTGAAAAGTTTTGGCTTTAAATGTAAATCACATCCCATATGAATCTTCTTTTATATGCATTTTTTAGACTGTACCGCTATAGAAAAATGAACAGTGATCTACAGATATGGACATTCTAGTATGTTTATGGCTGCTAGATAATGAGGCACACTTAGCATTGCACTTTATTAAAATTCCAGGAGCAAACTTACCATAGACGTTCGAATGAAGCTTCATCTGTCATTTAGTAATTCTTGCACAGTAAAAACTTTGATACATGTTTAGATACAGTGAGATACTGGTTACATGTATATGCTGTCCAAACACATGTTAAAAGAATACCAGTCTAGGAAATAAGCCATAATATTCCTCTTTTTATCCCCACCTATGATGCAATTGTGCCGGACTATAAGAAGGCAGTATACAATACACAATGATTATTTTCTTTTTTGCCTGAAAGCCAGGATTATTCTTAGTCTAGGGGCATGGCGATTCTTTTATATTGATAATCAAGGAATGTCCAATGCTTCCCAGGCCAATGATAGTCACGACCACATGCAAACATCTCTCAAGTTTGACGTCTTGGTTGAAAAGAAGATAAACAAATAACAGAGAAACTTTCCATGGCCAGAATTAGGTACCTGGTATATACATTGGTTCTTGGCATCCTTCTTGCATTGAGAATGGTTCGTTTTCACGGATGTAAAAATGGTCCCATGGATATCCTGAGCAGAGTTTAAACTTCATATCCTCTTGGGAGGTGCTCCACAGCATTGTTATTCTGTAATTCTGCATCAGGGAGATTTCTAATCATTAAAGGCCTCCAAAACACCTGGTACTATGTAAAAATAACTTCTCTTCCACCCAATACTGCTGAAGAGAAATGTTACTTTAATAGATATGGAAACGGGTAATTTTCTCGTTTTAATGGATGAGGAAAATATTATTTTGGAAATTTTAATAGATGAGGAAATTTACCTGGCAGAATGGAGATTCAAACCAAGCATGTGACTCTCTTCCACCCCGATGCCAAGCTATTCCTAGCACAGCACGCTGCTTCAGAAACACAGTACCTCAAATAATCAAACAAAGCTTATGTTTTTGGTGGGTTTCACCCAGATTTAGCCCTCTGAGAAAAAATGTCATTTTTCTATTACAATCATATTTATGAATGTTGCCTTTAGTTGGTTTAAAAGACATAACTAAAGAAAGCATACTCAATTAACTCGGGATGCCAAAACGTATTGATTTATTTTTAACCAAGGTATACATTGGGGCACCCGGGTGGCTCAGTCGGTTGAGCGTCCGACTTCAGCTCAGGTCATGATCTCACAGTCTGTGAGTTCAAGCCCCGCATCGGGCTCTGTGCTGACAGCTCAGAGCCTGGAGCCTGCTTTGGATTCTGTGTCTCCCTCTCTCTCTCTGCTCCTCCCCCATTCATTCTGTGTCTCTCTCTGTCTTTCTTTAGAAACAAATAAAAAAAGTTACCAAAAAAAATTTTTTTAAAAAGAGATCAATCTTTAGCTACTGTAAGAAGTCATTGGGTGATGATCAAAATTGGCAAATCATGATTAGCTGACCACCGATCAACATGGAAGTCAATTTCAAAAGAAATCGCTAAACGTTTTTAATTTTTTTTTTTTAAGTTTATTTATTTTTGAGACAGAGAGAGACAGAGCATGAACGGGGGAGGGTCAGAAAGAGCGGGAGACACAGAATCAGAAGCAGGCTCCAGGCTCCGAGCCATCAGCCCAGAGCCCGACGTGGGGCTCCAACCCACGGACCACGAGATTGTGACCTGAGCCGAAGTCAGACGCTTAACCGACTGAGCCACCCAGGCGCCCCTAAACGTTTTTAAATAGCTGCTTCTGAAGAACAGAGCTAGTAGATGTGGAGGCATGGGAATACTATTTTCTAACTCCAAGCCTTTTAATATTCATTTAAAAGTCTATACAATAAAAACTAAAATTGATAAAATGATATAATGAAAGGCCGGAAAAAAAAAATGCACAAAAATTATACTTGCCTTACTATTAAGATGTTAGTCTGGGGGCGCCTGGGTGGCGCAGTCGGTTAAGCGTCCGACTTCAGCCAGGTCACGATCTCGCGGTCCGTGAGTTCGAGCCCCGCGTCGGGCTCTGGGCTGATGGCTCGGAGCCTGGAGCCTGTTTCCGATTCTGTGTCTCCCTCTCTCTCTCTGCCCCTCCCCCGTTCATGCTCTGTCTCTCTCTGTCCCAAAAATAAATAAAAAAACGTTGAAAAAAAAAATTAAAAAAAAAAAAAAAAGATGTTAGTCTGGGTGATAATTTTACCGTGTTTTTTCTCAATATTTTTAAATGTTACATAATTCATAAAGTTTGCCGATAAATTCTCATACAGAATAAATTCTTTGGTATCTTATTCTATTTTAGAAAACATTTCCAGTGTTTGCAAAAGAACTAACTCAGTAGTGGAAGAGAGGAGAGTACATGTTTCTGTTTGTATATATTAACTCGTACTTCAGTAGCCAGGACAAGAAATTACCCTCTTGCTGGATCTGTTATTGGACTGAACACAGGAGAGGCGACAGAAATGTTTTCCTGGACTGAAGGAGTTGCTGGCTTTATCAGTAAATGTAATTTGCCAAAGAAATTACGTATCAAAGAGGGTTTTCAGCACTTAAAAGTGGGTGCTCTAGGGAAATGAAAAGTCCAATCTCATCTGCACAGGTAACGACCCAATCTTAGACCAGGAAAATTCACTAAGGTAGTAAAAATCTCCCAAGTAAGGTTCCTTGGTAGACAGTAATCTGATCTCAGAAGACAGTTCATTCACACCTGGGAATGACAGATAAGCCATCAAAATCAGCAAGAGTTGTCCTTGACAAGGACAACCTCGAGGCACAAGGAATTGGCTAGATTTCTGAGTCTTTGATTGTAGGTCAATATCACATCATCTATACCCAAGAACCAAAAATGAAGACAAAATTTCTCTTTCAAAGACTTTGCCATCCATTCTATTCTTTTCCTGGACCATTCTAAGACAGTCCTTAAATGTACAGCTCATCATTTGGGCTGTAAATGAAATGATCCCAGTTAACTTTGGTTTTCCCATAGGTACGATGTTGTAATAAAGAAATATTGCCTACTGAGGGATGATGGGGGGTGGGAGGGAGGGAAGGGTCGGTGATGGGTACTGAGGAGGGCACCTTTTGGGATGAGCACTGGGTGTTGTATGGAAACCAATTTGACAATAAACTTCATATATTGAAAAAAAAAAAGAAATATTTCCTAATCAACATCCTGATGTCCAATTTTCTTTCATAAAATGACCACAGTTTCTCTATTAAAACTGTCTCATTGGGGCGTCTGGGTGGCTCAGTCGGCTAAGCGTCCAACTTCGGCTCAGGTCACGATCTCGCGGTCCGTGGGTTCGAGCCCCACGTCGGGCTCTGTGCTGACAGCTCGGAGCCTGGAGCCTGTTTCGGATTCTGTGTCTCCCTCTCTCTGACCCTCCCCCGTTCATGCTCTGTCTCTCTCTGTCCCAAAAATAAATAAACATTAAAAAAAAAAATTAAAAAAAAACACTCTCATTAAATCATAAATTTATATGCCGTGCACTGTAAAAGTTTTAACGGTATAGAGAAGTTAATAAATTTGAATGATGCAGTAACTAGATACACTAACATACTTAGTATAATGAAAATAGAACAGGTAGAAATGCTTGGTGGATAAAAGTTAGCAACTAAGTTACCTTCTGAGGAGGAACAATATTATATAATAAAGAACAAGCTTTGGAGGCAGGAGACTTGGATCCAAGTTCCTGCTCGGCCTCACCACTCTTTGGCTTTGCCCAAGTCACGCACCATTTCCAAGTTTTAACATGTTGATATATGCAACCTGAAATTCATGATGTCCTTGTCATAAATTTCTCAAAGGATTAAACACGTTCGTCAATGCAAAATGACTGCTATAGTGACTGTCCCGTAATAATTGCTCGGTAAATATTTGGTTGTTGGTACCTGTTGGTTAAAAAGAGAGAATATTTGCACGAATCGTCTATCCTACATGATTATTATTGCTTATTGATAGGGAATGTTTGAGACTGAGCACCCAAGAGCACTCAGGCAAATGGAGCTGTGCAAGCTGCCGGAGGCCATCTGAAGTCTCAGGCACGGGTTCATGTCAGAAAACAGACAGTGTCACTGATGGACTGAGTGGCCTCCTGCCAGGGCCCTGAGTCGTGGGCAGAACACTCAGCATGTGACTCACTGTAAGTCAAATCAGTGTAAGGGAGGAACCACCCCTTTAAAACAAGTGCCTCCTGGAATTTGTTAGAGCATGAGAAAACTCTGGGAAAGAGTGGTATCTCTGATGCAAAATGCATAGGTTTCCCCCGCCCCCCCCCCCCCCCCTGACTCTGGCTTGCAGTACTTTCTAAGAATTCCCTTTGCCCCACTCCTGTATCTGGTCAAAGCATCTCTTCTAAGCTCTCTCTTTGGAAGAGACTGGGATCTGGGGGGTGAGGCTTCCCGTGGCCAACGCGATACATAGGTTCCGCCTTTTTTACCGCACTGTGGATTACACTACACAATAAAATAGGAGGTATACCCCTTTAGCTTCACGTATAAACCATACTAGAAAACCCTACACTACCTATGTAGCTTGAGCGCTGTCCCATGTACGGGCATTCGAACTTTAATTCAACCGCCATCGCTATAATTTAAACCAAACGCCACCACCATCCGCAAAATCCGTTTATTTCCTCTTTCCCTTCAGCTTAGCCAAGAGAATCAATCTCTCTCTCCCTCTCTCTCCAGTTTTATTGGTAACTGACCTACATACATCACCCTGTAAGTACAAAATAGCGCGATGGTCTGATTTACAAATACTGTGAAATGACAACAGTAGGTTGAGTGACCACCCATCATCCTCGTATAGATACAATAAAAGGAAAAGAAAAAAAGATTTCTTCTTGTGATGAGAACTTTTAGGTTCTTCTCCTAACATCACGCAAGAGTTAGCTCTAGTCATCATGTTGTACATCACGGCCCTAATGCTTGTTTATCTTATAAAGGGAAGTTTGTGCCTTTTGACCCCCCTCCTCCAATTACCCCCCGACTTAAAATTTCTCTCTTTTTAACATTAAACTTAAATCCTACTTGGGTACTGCCACGCATTACCTGACAATTTTTTCTTTCTTCTCTCCTCACTATGAAAGCTGTACAAGCTCACTCTCCCTGTCTCCATTTGGGCCTGAATCAGCCTTCATTTTCTCTCATATTTTATTTTATACTTACATTTCTGTTTCACTCAAAAGGTTCTGGCACTCCTTATAAACTCCCCTTTCTTTCGGCGACTGAGGAGAGGACCCTTACATGTTGCCGGCACCCTGATCTTGGACTTCCAGCTTCCAGAACTGCAAGAAATAAGTATTTGTTGGTTACCAGCCACCTGGTCTGTAGTATTTTGGGTTGGAGCAGCCCAAATGGACTAAAACAGAAGCACCCTGGATGAATTCAATCTTCAGTACTGTCCTCCAAGTCCCTGTCTTCAACTGTATGCAGAGTATGTGGATATATTGCTATTTTCTGTATATTATGATGTTCCGGCGTCTTAAAAAGAAAATTATCCTTCTGACTAGGGAGGCACTGCCCATCCTGGGACTAGACTTTGATATTCAAGCCCACTCCATACCTCCTTTCTCGGGCTCAGGCGCTATAGTGAACAGGATTCCTTTGCCTTAATCATTCATCCCAGGGCCACGTATCAGGCATCCAGGGACGTCACCTATAGCCCTGGTGAAATATCCACACTAGATAATCCTAAACCCTTTACCCTGCCCCTGTCTTACCTTGCTGTGGAAACAGCAGGGAAGGTCTAAGTGCCTGCCATCACCTGTTTCTGCTCTCTGACCAAAACCTGTTACCTCCCCCCGCGTTCCCTGCAAACCCACGCTGGGCCTGTCGTTTCTGGAGGAACCGTATTGTTAAAACTATTTTTCAACGGCCTGGGTCTCTCCGTATCGTCAGTCAGAGCCACGCACAGAATAATCGTTTTATATTTTAAAAACCGTATTTTTTTCTTTTCAGTATTTCTATTTTGTTCTCTTTTACGCTTACCTCTTCTTTTTCTACTGCACCTTTCATGCTGTTTTATAATATCCTGTTCTCCGAGATAGAAATGATTTCTTCATCTGTCTCTTCAAATGACCTCCGAAACTTTGAAGTTGTAATCTGCTGATTCCACGAAATCCCTTTCCCCTGAAATTATATTCCAATTTTGACGGTTGATTTTGTGGGCGGTACCTTTTAACATTCGATTTCTGGGTATATGTCGCCCACACGTTTAGATAAGCAGGTTTTGTCGGTTAGCTCTTTTCCTTTACTTCCTCTGTTTACCCATCCCTGCCTAGTGATCATTAGTTCTAACACCCTGCTATTGCACACTTCAGTGTTCTTGCCAGAGGAGACAGTGGGGACATCACAGACATAATCACAAATTCACTACATTCCCTGGCTCCATTTCTGATGTCTGAGCTTAGTTTTACAACTAACCCGGGCCACAGCTTACTACAAACCATTGCTGCAAATACCAGCTAGGTGCCCCTTTTTAAGCCCAACATCATGATCTAGACACGCAAGGTAGAGGATTTAAGTTGAGGCTTCAGCTAGCGAGGCTGACTCCAGGCGTCTATCTACTAGAGGACCAGAGTCCTAAATGCCACTGCCCACCGGTCCCAGAGTCCGGAAAGCCTATGACTTTATGACTCGGAATGTCTGTTTCTGATCCAAAGAGATCTCCTTTAGAAAACGCCTGTTTCTCTTCTTCTATCTTATCCATCTTTGTTACATTTTTGAACACAGGGATGTAAACAGGTGTAAGTATAAACTTAGTGTAAGTTTACACACTCGTAAGTGTAACTCACATAAGCTTTGTGTGCTGCCTTGAGGCTAAGTCTGAACACCTTGCTAAAGACAACACTCCCTAAATCGATAAAAATACATACAGCGTATTTTTCTAAAGAAAAAGCATTATTGGGCAAATACTAAGTTCTGGACTATCACTTCATCTTCCATAGCAGCAGCATATCTCCATACTGGGCACACGTACTGAACTAAGATGTGTACAGAAGAGGAGTGCCTGAGTGGCTCGGTCGGTTAAGCCTCTGACCTCAGCTCAGGTCGTGATCTCACAGTCCTTGAGTTCGAGCCCCATGTCAGGCTCTGTACCGACAGCTGGGAGCCTGGAGCCTGCTTAGGATTCTGTGTCTCCCTCTCTGCCCCTCTCCAGCTTGTTCTCTCTCGCACGCTCGCTCGCTCTGTCAAAAATAAATAAACATTAAAAACATTTTTTTAAAGATTTGTGCACAAGATTCAGCATTTGTTGTGTCTGAAGACACGATTAAGTAATAAATTATCACAACCATCCCTTTCTGAACGAGCTGAGAAATATGCCAGAGAGTCTGATAAGGATCAACATATAATTGGCACAGCTTAACGGGAACATGGTTTGAACTTGTATCTGTATCCTTCCGACTTCCTGGGTTAGTCTTTTGGACCTACTTTTAGGAAGAGTGACAAACAAGATATTTACCAGCCTTGCTGCGTACAACTGGGAGCACAGAGAACTCTGCTCCTTTAAAAAGAAAAAAAAAAAAGGTCCTACACACTTAATGATCTTTACCATATTCATTATTCCCACCTGGGAAATCTGACCAGTACAGATTGGTCAAACCAGTTTTCTTTTTCATTTCCCAATTAGCTGAGCCTCTCTTTTTCCCTGGGGAGAAGTCAGTAAGAGATGTAAACAGAGCAACAGTTTCTTTCCATTTATATCCGAACACAGCACATTACTCAACTTAATGAGTATGTCAAGTATGTGGAGAGTTTCTGAAAATGCAGATCCACCGGTCTGAGGCCAGGCCTGAGATACTGCATTTCCAGAAGCTCCCACGTCATGAAGTGTACCAAGTCCCTAGGGTTTCTCAAACCCTCTCAGGAAATCCCCCAAATCAAACTGATTTTTCCAATAATATAAAGACATTACAGTGGAGTTTTCCAAAGCGTATATGACACGTGATGTTACAGTGACTGAATATAGAAGCAGATATGAGAATCCAACCATCTTGGGTAGAAAGATTTGCAAAAATATAAAACAATACCACTCACTTTACTAAGGATTTTTCATTTTGGAAAATACAGCTATGTTTCATAAACAATATATTACCTAAATAAACATGGAATCGGTTTATTGTTGTTAGTGAATACATCAACAAATACTTATTTTTTAAGGTCTCGTTCCTATTATCATCACTATTAGTAGATCTAACCACATATTGAGGACTGCTCATAAACCAGATTTTTGGAAGTTCTCAGTAATTTTTCAAGGGCTCCAAAATATCTGAGATGGACCACTTCATAAAGGGTGGAAAGTTATTTTTCCCTGTTTCCACAGAAATATTAAGAAAGAGAAAGCATCCCAATATATAGATAGGTCAAGAAAATATTGAGAATGCACTCCTTTTAAAATACTACCTTAGCGCAAAGTACTTAGGGACATTTTAGAAGGAAAAAAAATAAAAGAGTTTGGCTATGACTTATACTCTTTTTAATGGAATGTCAATAAACATTCAAGGAGTTCTTATTCAAGTCCCTTAAGGTTGGGAAATGACAGAACAGGAAAACAAGTGAGTCTTAATCCCAAAATATGCTACATCGCCACAAAAGTAGATGAGTCAGCTTACCCTTGGCTTCCTTAAATTCTCATGTTTTCTTACCCATCTCGTGGAGGAATATTTGGGAGAGTATTTTCCTTATTGAGCATATTATTTCTTCTGAAAGCTTCTCTTCAAAACACTTGTGGGGCAATGAGTCAAGTAATGCATTTGTTGACTTCACATGTGGCAAAAGATACAATGCGTCGGGAAGTTGCAAACCAACATATTTACTCCAGGAGCGCTTAATCCAATTGCCTGCGTCTTGCCTTCACCACCTGTAGCTTTGTAGAAAAGTTTGCACCCTTGTCTTTCTCTTCAACCTCACTTTGTTGGCGATTTCCTGCCTTGTGCTTTGTGTGCATGGCAACACATTTTGCCATCTTGCAACGTTTTCGGATGTTTGTCTCACTGGTGAGGAAACTCTGCATGGCAGGAACCGGCCTGGAGGTGCTATTCCATCCACCTCCTTTTCTTCTACCTCCGGGTTGCGTGAGTGAAACTGTTCACGTGGTAGATCTGAGCCATCGCTGGATTCTCCTGTCAGTGTATCCATTTTATTTTCTGTCTTAAAGTACAACTTATTTATGTTCTTGTCACTCCCACCACCAACAAGAACAGTTCACCTCCTTTGAGCAAAACAGTTGTGCGGTTGTGGGGCCCCTGGGTGACTCAGTCAGTTAAGCCTCTGACTTCAGCTGAGGTCACGATCTCGCGGTTCGTGGGTTCGAGCCCCACATCGGGCTCTGTGCTGACGGCTCAGAGCCTGGAGCCTGCTCCGGATTCTGGGTCTCCCTCTGTCTCTCTGCCCCTCCACTGCTCGCACTCTGTCTTGCTCTGTCTCTCAAAAATAAATAAACGTTAAAAAGAAATTAAAAAAAAAGTTGTGGTTGTAGATTTGTTTTGTTTGCTTGGCTTAAAGCAACAGAAATTTATTCGCTCGCATTCTGGAAGCTGGAAGTCCAAAATCAAAGTGTCAGCAAGGCCATACTCCCACTGGAGGCACTAGGAGAGAATCCTTCTTTGCCTCTTCCTAGCTTCTAGTGGCCCCCAGCACTCCTTGGACCTTCTTTGGTTTGTAGCTTCTGAGTCCCCCCAATCTCTGTTTCATCTCCAGAGATGTGTGTGTCCGTATGCGTGTTTTATTAGGACATCAGTCACTGCATTTAGGGCCTAGCCTAATGCATACGACCTCATCTTAACTAATTCTATCTGCCACAACCTTATTTCCAGACAAGGTCGCATTGTGAGGTTTCAGATGGTTTCTTTCGAAGAAACAAGGAGTTTGGGTTTTAGTTTTTGCTCGGTATCTTTACATTAGTTGCCTGTTACGTGATAATGACTATTCGAAACAAAATAAACAAAACCGAGAACCAGAAATGCCAGACAACTGCATAGGGTGGCCCATTTCAAATTACAAATTGCTGTATACTATATACATTAAGTTTTTCAGGGAACCACCCAGTGATTGGAAATGTCAATACCATACCCACTCATCGTAAGGGTCTGAGGGGGTGATATGTTACATCATATGGTGGGAAAGGCAAGGGTCATGGAGTCTTCCCTCAAGGACCAACAATGACACCATACTGCTGCCACCTGAATTCCCTTCTGGATTCGGGGTCTAGAACGCAAAAGCTGCCATTAAACTGAGCTAGAGTCATGATTATCTTCATAAATTATAATGCTTTCTCTTTTCCTTCAACTCAGGCCAAGATCGTGAAGAAGAAACAAGAATTACATTTTTGTTTGTTGGTTTTTGCTTTGTCTCTCTTCACTTAACTCCTGTGGGATTGAATGATTCCACTGAAATCAATTAAGCACAGGTCTGACGTGGCCTGGGTGCTGGAGGCACGTGCAGATAGCGGTAATAGTCCTCACACTCTGTGACGGACAGTATGGCGCACGTCAGGAGGGACAAAGGGACAAGCACAGCAGCAACTTTAATACTGTCAGGGAATATAAATACAAGAGGACATGGATGAGAAAATTACATTGGTTTGCTTTATTTTATTATTTTTAAGTTTGTATTTATTTTGAGAAAGAGAGAGAGAGAGAGAGAGAGAGAGAGAGAATGAATCCCAAGAAGGCTCCACGCTCAGGGCAGAGCCCCACTTGGGGCTCGATCTCATGAACCACAAGATCACAGCCTGAGCCACGATCAAGAGCCAGTCGCTTAACCAACTGAGCCACCCAGGCGCCCCACATTGATTGTTTCAGATTCATTTTTATGGTTCACGCAGACACCAGAGGTAAGGAGCATGAGAAGACGTATCTCTCTGAACCCTTTTGGAGTTTCCACTTTGCATCAGGCTTTTCTTCAACTTTAGCGCCTGGAATGAAGGTCTTCGATATCGTTACTCTTCTCAGCTCTCACAGTTCTCGTCCAACACTTCCCATCAGGGCAAAGTCAGAGATACACTCTTTGAGCCAAAGTTTAAGTGAACACAAAACAGTTAAAACTAACCCACAACGAATAACAATATCAATCGTCATTGTAATCATATTTATTTGCCATGTACCAGGCACTTCATACATATTTAAACTCTAAACCTTCATAAAAACTTAGGGAGGTATGTGTTACAAGACTTCCTCTCTTGCAATGAGGAAATAGGTGTCTATTTATCCCAAAAGCCTAAATAACTTTCCCAGGATCGCAGATCATGCCTAGACTGGGATATGAGCTTGGGGGTTTGGCTCGTTGCTGTGTTTTTGTTTTTGTTTTAAAACAGTTCTCTTTTTTTTTCTTTTTTTTTTTGAGGGTGTGCTCAACCATACAGAAGGCTAGCACCGAGTACATTTTCAGCCACCCTTCTGCGTCACAGTTTGGCAGAAGACTTTTGTCACAATGCGGACCTCTGGCGGTTTGCTCTAACTTCTACGAGCCACACGATCGGCATCTCCCCACACCCCAGGGTCAGGCACAGAGAAGGGGCAGGTGAGTCAAGCATCCCTTCAGAGCACACCTCAGAGGGGTGTGCGTACCCTTATGTTGTAAGATTTGGCAAACATTTGCGGTAGGGACTAGGATGTGACAGACCTAGAATAACAGAAATACAGTTGAAGTCAGGTTTAACTAATCCTCAATGTGGAAGTTCTACAACTGGCGTATCGGCTGGGATAGAGGGTGTGGGCAATTTTGATCCAGACCAGCATGAGTCATGCACAGGTAACACAGATCAGAATCAGAGAAGCAACAACGAAACAAAACAAAACAAAACAAAAAACACTAATAGAACCAGGGGTGCACACGTATTAGTTACTTGAGACTACAGTTCTCGGGGATAACGGGGATAATGGGATAAGTCTGATCGCTAACATCAGACCAATACAATAATACTGGCTATGCGATCTTACTATTTTCAATTCAGAAAATGTTTAGACCGCCTACTGTATGTAAAGCATTGAGCTGGGGACTGGACAGAACGCGACGAAACAGAAGTATGTGAATCCGGATTCTCCTTCGGGTGACAGAATTCCTAATGAAAGTAAACAAAAATCAAGATGTTAGTGACCTCGCCGGATTCAAGGGTTCTGATGGCATTATCTTCTCGCTCTTTTCTCTCTTGTTCTCCTTTCTACCGCTTGGCTTCCTTCTCAGCCTTCTACCATTCGATGGCATCTCTGGCTAGGCGTTTATTCTCCCCCTTTCTTCTTGGGCTCATACCTGTTTCTGTTCCCCAGCTCCCGCCTTCCCCTGACATCTGGATGGGACCACATGGCTACTTCTGCCAAGGGACTGCAAGCAATGAACGACACTACTTAGAGGCAGAAGCAGATAAGAGGGGCGGCCCTCTTATTTCTCTCTTCCTTCCATTTCGAAGTCAGCCTTGGAGACAACAGATGGAGACTGGGTAGGATTGCAGCATGGAACGAGCTTGAATTTCTGAATGCTTGCACGGAGCAGAACTCCACCTGCCATCGACCCACAATGAAATAGGATATGAGTAGGGACTGTAATGTGATTGTGCAAAAGCAATGGGGATTTGAAGGTGTTGATTACAACGGTTAGAGTAAACTTCAGTTGTGTGAAACCATGGAGAATTTATGGGCGTTTATGATAGCAATTAGATTTCTCTTTTTCGTGCCTGGTCCTTGTATCTTCTGATCATGGAGAAAGAGTACATTTGGCTGATGACTAGGGCAGATGTCCCCCATGGGACTCCAATGGGCAGAGCTCTTTCTGGAACAAACCACCATGGCCATGTGTGTGGGTGCTCTGAGCTGCCAGGTTGGGTATCCAGTGCCCAGGCTTGTGGGAAGGGGGCAGGAAGAAGATCATCATCATTCAAACACGTGCCATGGGTTTCTCAGAAAAGACAGGGCTTTATTATTAGAGAGAAGATGGTTAAGAAGGGTGCCAGACGAATTTCAGTGAACACGTGCAAACAGACTTTAAAAAATAATTAGGCATACATATTTTGTAGAGCGCACACGTCTACTCATGCCTCCAGGTGCCTGTTCCTGGCTAGAAACCGGAGTTACACCATTGACAAGGACAAGCAAGGTTGGTGTTTTCATGGAGCATGCATTCCAGTGGAGAAGCGGGACATAAAGAAAGAGAGGGAGGGGGCACCTGGGTGGCTCAGTGGGTTAAGCATCTGACTCTTGATTTCGGCTCAGGTCATGATCTCATGGTTTGAGGGTTAGAGCCCCATATCGGGCTCTGCACTGACAACAAGGAGCCTGGTTGGGATTGTCTCTCCCTCACCCTCTCTCTCTTTCCCTTCCCCGATCTCTTGCTCTCAAAATAAATAAACATCAAAAAAATAAAAAGAAAGAGAAGGGAGGGAGGGCAGGGAAAAGGGAAAGAGTGTGGAAGGAAGAGGGAAAGACAAGAATAATTCTGAGACACTGAACTACATTCAGCATGCCAAAATTGACTTGTGTAGGAGGGACGCAGCCTTGAGACTTGTCAGTGATCAAAGGCAAAACAAGGTTTACAATCAAATGTGGCGAAGGAAAAATAAAACTCCAAGATACCTCATAGTCTCAAGACATTGTTGTGCATTTCTTGGAAGGTAATCTGTTTGGCTGGGAGCTAACAGAGAGGCCACGGGATCTGTCTGCTGTTTAACCCTCCATCAGCGATTTTTTTAAGTCATTTTTAAATTTTCTGCAGGTTCCATAGAGTTTATCTGTGGAATACACCCGAGAGGCTTTCTCTGTGCCATACCCGACTGACAGTTTCCCTCTGAAAGTGCCTCCAGTCTTTTCAGTTTTAATATGCACCGTTTTCCTCAAACAACTTTCCTCAAAGAACGCCACCTCATACACTACCAGGTGTAATGAAATGATGACAACTTGATCGACGCAGTGGCAGAAATAAATGAAGATCCGAGATGCAGAGAACCAGGCTAGAGATTACACAATCACATGTCAATGTGTGTTCAGTAATTCACATCCAACGACTGGTAAATAATTCTAAAGTAATGAGTCAAAAAGAAACCTTTCAGGTATCACTCAACAGAGTCCCCTAAATCATCTGGGCTTCAGCTGACATGGGCCGTCAAGGATGTGATAACCTTTGTGGGCAGATCTGGTGAGGACTCCCCTTGACAGGATGATTTAAAACACAGGTTTGAGTCTTACTGAGTGGCAACTTTATCCTTTCCTACCCAGATCTGGTCTCTAAAAATTTGATGTTCCCCATTCCTGAAGGACAAAGGGAATCATGGTTTCATCACTTACCTAGACTGGAAAGGGTATAGATGGGTCGGAAGAAGATCCTGAAAGGAGAAAAACAAAAGCAGGAGTCTAGCTTTTGGGAAGAATGCAGGAAAATGTGGTCAAGGAACAGATCCCTGAACTAGATTAATCAATCGGTCTCTACTTTCCTGTCTCTTCTGCTGCCTGAGGCTCATCTGCTCCTATTTTCAGTGATCAGAGGTAGCAATCTTTTATTTTTATATGTATTTCTTTATTTAGAGAGACAGAGAGAACATGCTCAGGGGAGGGGCAAAGAGAGAGAGAGAGACAGGGAGAGAGAGAGAGAGAGAATCCCATGCGGGGCTTGAACTCACAAGCAAGAGATCATGACCAGAGCCAAAATTAACCAACTGAGCTACCCAACCGTCCTCCCCACCCCCCCCACCCCCACCCCCCCAGATGTAGCAATCTTGCTGGGACTCCAGTGTTTCAGCCACTTTGGGAGGCTCAGTTGAGTTGATGGTGATTGACAGGAAGGGTTCTTCCTGCGATGTAGAATCAAATCGTCATTCAGGCAGTCTCATTTCATGTTGCCAAAATGATTCTGGAGACAAAGAGAGAGGTATAGGATGAGCATCACCTCCTAAGTAAAAGAAAGTAACTAAAAACTTCAGTGCCTTCATCTGAACACCTATCTGCGTGTAGGATCATCTGCTTTTCCATCTATTAGTACCCGACTGGGAAAGATGTGTGTTAGAGAGATATGTATTAGCCTATGGACAGCCATGAAAAAAAGGATACTGAGTGTCTTTCTTAAATCATCTAAGCAACTTGCAGTGACCTCAGCATGGTGAGCGGGAGGAAAGCTTGTTGACTCCACAGTCACCTTGTCCATTTCCTTCCTGCCCAGTGGAGAGTGAAACAGTAACCAATTGGTGTCTATCAACTTTGTTTAGACTAATTTCCTCTTCTTACTTTACTGACCAGAATAAGGTAAATACATTTAACATGGAGAGATCGAATCCTTTCAAAGAAGACTGTAATATTCTGGAGCTTGAGCAAGGTGTTGTTACCATGTAACCTGAATTAAAAAACAAAACAAAACAAAACAATTAATTGTTGCTATAGAACAACAACTCCTACCTACTACAATTACTACTCATTAAGGAATTTGAAATTTTTTCTTCAATTTGCCTCCATGAAGGGAAAAATAAAGACCTCAAATGTTTCAAATTACTGTAGGCTGGAAATTCCTGATTTTCCATGTGTTTCCAGTAAGGTTTGATTTCAAGATGATTTCCGGAAAATAAAGGGGCAAAAAAAAAAAAAAAAAAAAAAAAAGAGAACTGGAGTAACTCATAAAAGCAAGTAATATGCGCATAATTGTGTAAGAAAAGCTAAAACAACATTTCCCAGCTGGTCAACATAAAAACTGACTTGTTGGTTTTACTTTACAGATAGCACCTGTATGTCTTAAATAATACACGTGTACATTATTCACTCGAAGACTTTTTATAGTTTACAATTTCTGTGAATAAGAAAAAGGAAAATCTATTTTTTCCAAAAACTTATTTTTTATTTTCAGCAAACTGATTCTGAAGTGTATGTTATCCATCACAACAGATAGAATGTTCTGTAATATGTCCTAGGCACATAGCGGAGACAATAGCTTTACCAGGATTGCAGCAAACTTCGCTGGAAAAAAATCTCTACTACGCAAGAAAGATTTCTTTGCGAGGGGCAACGAGAAATTGGTGTAACTAATCAGATCAGAACTTGCTCTGCACAGGCCAGTGCGGCACAGAGGGGACACTGAGTTAGGGGTGAGCGTGTGTGTGGGCGCACAGGCATGCTGACGTGCCTTGTGTGCTCAATGTGTGGGAGATTGTGCACGTGTATCGGCCGGTCCAGATGCATGTTAGACCATCCTGAGATATAAGAGGATTTGGAGACGGAGTTAAAGGGCTGGAAAAGGAGAGGACCGTTCGGGTATAGCTTCATCTTCTAAACATTTAGGATTCGTATCAAAGCTAGTATAGTAAATATACTCCTTCCCACATTCCTACGGCGTCATCTTTAGCTTTGTTTTGCTTTGTGGTAAGAACATTTAACACGGAATGTACCCTCAATACATTTTTAAGTGCACGATACAGTATCGTTAACTGTAGGCACGACGTGGTCCAGAAGATCTCTAGAATTTGTCTAGCAGAACTGAATCTGTACTCCCCATTTCCCCCTCTCCCTGGGCCCTGGCAACCATCACTCTACTCTCTGATTCCAGGAGTTTGACTGTTTTATAGGTGACAACACGGATGAACCTGGAGGCATTACGGTAAGAGAAATAGGCCATCACCAAAGGACACATACTGCCTAATCGCACAACACGAAGGGACTAAAAATAACCTCTGGTTATGAAGCATGTCTTCTGAGAACTAGAACTTGAAAAGCTGAGTGGCCCCCCAAGGAAAGGGCTGGCCCAGAGTCTTCAAGGCATTCATAAAGGGCCTTAAGTAGCCACGGAGAGGCTGTCTTCCTCGCATCCACCATCAGGCCCCAAAGGGAGACGATACTAAGGAAGCTCGAAATACAGTAAGGCCTGGGGTAGGGAATCTGGGTGTGGGAAAGGAAAATTATTGCGCAGAGTTGAGAGGCTGTGATTCTCCTGCACGGGAGGTGAGGAGCAGGTGTTTGGCTAGAGGGGGAGTATTTTATTGTTACTTATTTCCTCACCCTTACCATTAAAATCATAGATGGGGGAGGGGAGGAAATGACACTTTGGCAAATGGAAATGTGAGAAAATACTACTTACAAGGATACACAAGTCCTATGGAGTGAAGCTGTCCTGGAAATACATAGCTCGGAGCACCTGCAGGGGTTAGTTACTCTCTTGCCTTTCTCCCGCCATATTTGCATTTTCCAGCCCGTAGTCCAAGCAGCTCTTGGTACAATTGGCCCCTCTCTGAACCGTGAGCCTCTCTGAACGTCAATCATGGCTTATTCATGCTTACGTGTCTCCGGAGAACTTCACACAGCACTTGGTAGCCAGCCCTCGACAGACATTTGCGGAACTGGATAGATTTTAAGGGGTGCTGTCGACTGAGCACCGACTGAAGGAGTCAAGTTTTCAGGATTCAGGAGGGCTGACCACCGGTGGACTTGTTAACCGCAGGCAATCGCTTTGGTCTCTGCTCTCAGCTCCTCTTTGGTTCCCGGAGGAAGCGGCCTTAGGTGATCACCAGGATAAATGTCAACTGTAACTTCCCACTGGCTGGCAGAGAAAGTCTCCCCTCCTTTTGGGAAATGTAAAATTACGTTATCAGGTGTGATCACGTCCTCCATCAACGCGGCGAAAAGTTCTGGTTAAAAATGCACAAATACCACGGTATTTTTGGAATAATCAAAGACTGAAGTAGCAGTTAGCCCACCTACGCACGACTGCTAATATATTTTAGCCTCCTACCGTAAAAGGAAAATAACAACTTGGACTACTTTCATCCGGGACAAATGACTTCCTTGGACTGACAAGACATTCATTGTTCTGGAACTTAGCACTTCATCCTAATCCACGAGGGTAATATGTGAAAAGCATTACCAAACGAACTTCCTAAAGTATCCAAGTTACTTTCACAGAAAAGTTAAAATCACCCCCAAGTAGAAATTGCCTGACTATGTAAGAATCCACTCATCCTATTTATAAGCTGTCGTTACAGTGCCTTTCTTTGTGACTGTGTGGTTCTAATAAATATTGAGTGCTTGATACTCCTGTTTGGAGCCTTCTCTGCCCTGTCCTGTTCTTCAACATACTTCTAAACATTTGAATACTCTGAGGACAAATGTCATTATTTGCTTAATTTGTAATTAAGCTTAAAGGCATAAAGTTCAGAGGCATGATTCACATGAGAAATACCGTGTTTTTGAAAGAGGAGCAAAACTTTCACTAAGAGGAAAATTCGGCTGGCAGTCCCATAAGTGCTAAATAAGACATTTCCTGCCTGTGAAGGCAAATAATTGTAATTCACAAGTTCAAGCCACTGTCATCTAAAATGCTTATCTCGCAAAATGATCCTCTGGGAGTAACAATGATGAAATGGTTAACATTAGTAAATCAAAGTTGTTTTAGAGATGGTGTTGAGTGCCGAGTATTGGTGTTCACTTTTCAGTGAAACTGGAAGAAAAAAAAAAAAAAAAGTTTGCTCTCTATTAAGACCGAAGGACCACAAGGTTTTGAGGAGGGACAGAGAAGACAGCTTCCATCTATCCTGATCCTGAACACCTCTGGTCCCTCCAACTATTCAACTGGTAGAATTGGCCTTGGGCAACTGACCCCTGAGAGACCCAGGGGGTGTGGAATAAAAAGGGGATGACGGGCCTTAAGCAACAGCAATTTCCTGCCAAGTCTGGAGGTATTTCAGAATCCACTAGGGGCTGTTGGGTGGTCCAGGGGCCCCAAGCGATCATTTCATTTATACACATGAGCTAATGCTCAGGATATGCATCACCCCGCCTCCCCCATGACGGACTCCAGAGGGTCCTCAACGCACTGGGCACTGGGCACCATTGCTGGGCAATTCTGAGCTTCCCACACGGGGTTCCCCGCCACTCTGAGGACCTCCAACCACTCCCTGAAAAAGCGACCACACCTCTTAGCAAGGATCTGGGGAAACCACCTGTAGCTCAGGGTCCCTTGAGGAAGGCCCACTATCCGGCGCATCTCTGTAAGTGAAAGCTAAGAAAGGCAGAAAAGTGCTAATTGTACAGAATTCATTTTACCCACGGATTCATTAATTAGCCTGAAGAATGAAGGGAAGTGGGAGGTGCTCCTGTTCTAGGAGATCTTCTACCCATTACCAGATAGTGGTCACAACGCCCTGGGATGTTCTTTCCGTTTCTATTAGGGTCCATAATGACAGGAAACAAAGAAACTAGGAGAAACCTAGTCACAATGACTATGCCACTCACCTACCAATAAGCACCGACCTGCACCCCCCTCTCCCCTCTTCTCCAGTCTTCTTTTTTTTTTCTCCTAACAGGAATTTCTGAGAAGGATAGTAGGTCAGGGCCTGGAGCGATGAGCGGTTGTTTTAGGACACATAAATACAAATAACGGGTATCTGATTTTCATTTAAGCAGGAGGAAGAAGAGAAAGTATGGGCACATATATTTTTTTTAATCTTATTTAAAAAAAAAAAAAAAAAGCTCAATTCTCTACCACAGTTAACTCTTTCTCACCCTGCCTTCTTAGAGCAGAGCGAAGGAAGTTCCAGTCGCCCGGGATGAAGTGACAGATTGCGGGCGCCGAGGATCGGCGCGCGGAGAAAGGCGGGGGGGGGGGTGGGGGTGGGGGGGGGTGAGCCCCGGGCTCGCACACAAAGGCGCGGAGTTCCCAGACGGCGAGCGACCCCGCCGCGGACACCGCAGGACTCGGGGCGCAGCGACGCGCCAGGAAGCGCCTGCGGCTCTCCGGCCGCCCGGCCCCTCTGCCGGTGGCTGGGAGAACTTAGTCACCCGGAGCCCGAGCCCGACGAGCGTCCCGCAGCGAAGAGGCCGGGGACCTGGGGAGGGGAGGCACCCCGGGACCGGGGGGAGGGGGGGGCGGCGGGCCGGCGAGGAGGGCGCGGGGCGAGAGGCCGCACGGGCAGCCGAAAGCCCCGGGCGGGCGGACGGAGCGGCAAGGTCTTCGAGGCGGGAGCGCACGGGCGTGCACCGAGCAAAAAAACTTGCGGCAGGAACTTGCTACCCAGGGACAAGGAGCAGGAGAGAAGGAGGCAGGGAGAGACTTGCACTGTCTCAGTAACTTTCAAAACACCCCTTTCAGGAGATGAGGTAAGCCGGGGTTAGCCAACCCCGATTGGTTGTGAAATATCAGACAAACCCGGAGCCACTGTGGCTTTAAATGAGGCCAAGGAAATCTGTTTTTCTTACCCCAATACTTTTTTTTTTTTTTTTTCCCCTCTCGCCCTTGCTCCCTCCCTCGTTCCTCCTTCCACCTCGCCGGGTCCCTCTCGGTCTTCCTTTCCTCGATCACCCCCCAAATCCCCCCCCCCCTCGCCCGCCCTCCCCCATCTGATTAGGCGCGGACCGGGAAGGGTGGGAGGGGTGGGGGAAGCTCTCCCTTTAAGAGGCAGCTTGCAGTGACGAATTGTTGAAATTGCCATTGCAGGATGGCATGCCGCTATAAATTCATTGTTCCACCTCCTCGCATCTTCACAGCGCTCGCGCTGCTCTCCGCGCTCGCAGCGGCCGACTGGGGATGACGGCGGGCAGGACGACACTGCATCCGAAGGGACACGGACGCGCCGCTTCGCTGGCTGCCCGCAGGCCGCGCCTGGCATTTTTTGTTTCAATTTTTATGGCTTTTCTCCCTCTCTTTCTTCCTTTCCTCCTGGTTCTAGTAGAGTCAAGGACACCCACAGAATAAGAAAAGGACTGGGCTCCGGAGCTTGGAACCCCCGCTGCCGGCGGGTCCAGAGCAGCGAGGGGGCGGGAGGCCGCGCGCACCAGTTGCCAGCCTGGTGCGCGACACCATCCGTACTTTTTGTCGTGCACCGTTAGTGGCTGCACTGGGGGTTCGATTTGGGTTATTACCCCCCCCTTTCCTTGTATTTGCGGAACCTCCACAACCCGGCGTCCCCCCCCCCTTTTTTTTCCTTTTTATTCCCCCCCCCCTTTTTTTTTTCCGGAGCACGCATCCAAACATTTTCCAAAGCAACAAAGAAAAGTTCGCACGCTGGCACCGAGGCCGGGACCGGCTGGCGCTGCCGCCAGGCCCTCCTCCCTCCGACACTTGACTCAGCCTTGCAAGCAAGTGTGTGTTGAGCCCCCCACCTCCCGCCCCGGTCACTTCCACGCCGAATAACAGATACCCATCAAGTCCCCGTCGCGCGGCCCCTCCCCGCGGGCGGCGCACTATGCTGCTCGGGTGGGCGTCCCTGCTGCTGTGCGCGCTCCGCCTGCCCCCGGTCGCGGCCGGCCCCGCCGCGGCACCTGCCCAGGATACAGCCGGGCAGCCTCGGGCTGCCGCAGCGTCCGCCCAGCCCCGCGGGCGGCAGGGGGAGGAGGCGCAGGAGCGGGCCGAGCCTCCGGGCCACACGCACCCCCTGGCGCCGCAGCGCAGGAGCGGCGGGCTGGTGCACAACATCGACCAGATCTACGCCGGCGGCGGCAAGGTGGGCTACCTCGTCTACGCGGGCGGCCGGAGGTTCCTCCTGGACCTGGAGCGCGATGGCTCGGTGGGCGCCGCTGGCTTTGCGCCCGCGGGAAGCGGTCCGGGTGCCAGCCGGCGCCACCGGGACCACTGCTTCCACCGCGGCACCGTGGACGGCAGCCCCCGCTCCCTGGCTGTCTTTGACCTCTGCGGCGGGCTCGACGGCTTCTTCGCGGTGAAGCACGCGCGCTACACCCTGAAGCCGCTGCTGCGCGGGCCCCGGGCCGAGGCAGAGGCCGGGCGAGTGTACGGAGATGGGTCCTCGCGGATCCTGCACGTCTACACCCGCGAGGGCTTCAGCTTTGAGGCCGTGCCGCCGCGCGCTAGCTGCGAGACTCCCGCGTCCCCGCCAGGGCCTCGCGAGCGCCCCCCGGCGCACGGCAGTCCAGACCCACGCTGGGAGCTGGCCCCGCAGTTCCCGGACCAGACGGTTCCCTCCTCCGAGGGGACCCAGGGACCCCAGACGTGGTGGCGGCGGCGGCGCCGCTCCATCTCCCGGGCCCGCCAGGTGGAGCTTCTCCTGGTGGCTGACGCGTCCATGGCGCGGATGTACGGCCAGGGCCTGCAGCACTACCTGCTGACCCTGGCCTCCATCGCCAACAGGCTGTACAGCCACGCCAGCATCGAGAACCACATCCGCCTGGCCGTGGTGAAGGTGGTGGTGCTGGGTGACAAGGACAAGAGCCTGGAGGTGAGCAAGAACGCGGCCACCACGCTCAAGAACTTTTGCAAGTGGCAGCATCAGCACAACCAGCTGGAGGATGACCACGAGGAGCATCACGACGCGGCCATTCTGTTCACGCGGGAGGTGAGTCCAACCTTCGTGGGTGGTCCGAGCGCCCGTGGAAGGAGGTGGGTCAGAGGTTCAGCCTTGCTGACCGCCTGGCTTCTCCCACACGCCGCCTGCCGCTGCGGATTTGCCGGAGTGCTCCTTGCAGGATAACCCAGCTAGCCTGCAGCCCTGCTCGCGTGGTCTGGGTGTCCCCAGAAGCATTCCCTGCCTTGAATGGCTAGACCTGCGTAGACGATCAATCAGGCTGGCTGTCTCTAGTCTGAGATATGGTGTCCTAGAGGCATAAATAGGATAAGAAGGGACTAGAATCGTTGAGAAAACGTACAGAGCTAAGTGGGAGAAGGAGAAAAGCAAATCTATCTTTTTTTTTTTTTTTAATGTTTGTTTTTGAGAGAGAGAGAGAGCGTGAGGAGGGCAGAGGCAGAGAGAGTGGGAGACACAGAATCTGAAGCAGGCTCCAGGCTCTGAGCTGTCAGCACAGAGCCCGATGCGGGATTTGAACTCATGGACCAGGAGATCATGACCTGCACTGAACTGGGATGCTTAACTGATTGAGGCACCCGGGCACCTCAAAAGCAAATTTATCTTTGGAATGGGTGGTCTTTCTTTCTTTCTTTCTTTCTTTCTTTCTTTCTTTCTTTCTTTCTTTCATTTCTTCCTCCTCCTCCTCCTCCTTTTCATCTTCCTCCTCTTTCTCCTCCTCCCTCTTCTGCTTTTGTGGGGGTGGGGGAAGGGGGATCTTCCACCTCTCAGGGAGCCTAAATATACAACTTGGTGCAACCTCATGGGAGGGGCTTGTTGGTTCATCCCTTGTAGCCACTCTATCCATGACCTCTCATTGTCAGTGTCCATACTTCCTTACTGGAACCACTCCTGTGGCATAAGCCGAGGAAAGACTTTTCAAAGGAAAGACTCTTTTTCTAGTTTGGCTTTTTAACGAAGTTCTTACGTGTCCACCTTGGTGAATTTTTGTTTCTGGTAAGGAAGGGATTCGGGAGGGCAAGGAGGATAACCCTGTCTTGTCAGGATCCTTAGTGCCTCCTTTGCCTAGTCCTCCAGTCAGGCACTGCCTGTCCCTCCGGAGCTGTCAGCGAAGGGTCACATCCAGCTTGCATGTTTGGGTTTTGGATGAACGTGTTTCTGAAGCCCCAGTGTGGAAAGACCTGGGCAAAGAGTCAAGACACGAGGAAGGAATGCTTTCCCAGGATTTCCCTCTTTTAAGGAAGATGGTTAAAGGGAAGGAAAGAAACTGATCTCTATAGGCCCGGAGGTTCTGGGAAGAACACAGTATCTATTTGCTCAATCATTCAGTCCCCACCTAAATGTGACATTCAGACACGGAGCCTGGGCTGGTTTTGAGCCTGGCTTCCTCAGAGCTCTGAGCCTGCTTCATGACTGTGCTCTGATTGGCAGTTTTAAGTCATGCCTCTCGGCTGCCTGGTAAGAATTGCCTTTCAAAGCTCATTCTTTAAGTATTTGGGATCCACCCAGGGTAGCTGAAGGATTTGAAAGTTTGAAACATCATGCAAACGCATGGTATGAAATGGAGTGCCCAGAGCTAGGATAGAAGATGCCATGATGGCTTGGAGGCTTTAGAATCATAGGGCTCCACCACCTAATTCTCTGTTTTTACCAAGGCACCCCTGGTATGAAGGAAAAGTGTCGATAAATTTGGAATGGAGAAACACTTGTGGTCCATGGGGGGGACATAAATGCAAACCACAGGTAAACAAAGATGCCAGAGGGCAACAGTTTAGGAAGAACCTGGCAGGACATGAGGCTACGCACGATGGAAAATCTTCCTTCTCATTAAGTGATCTAAAAACCATCCTGTAATTTCTCTGCGCTACATTAATCTTTGAAATGGAAGAACATTCGTTTTGTAGCCTCCTGTATGGAGTGAACTTCTCCTGTAAAACTAGTCCTTTTTTATTTGGTTTCCAAGACTTTTTTTTTTTTTTTCTTGTAAGCAATTTTCCACGTCTGGATTTCTTGCTCTGCTGCATCACAAGAAGCTGCCAAGAAGAAGGCTTCAGAGAGTTTATGGAAGGAAGTTCTCTAGAGACAGAGGAAAAAATACTTTTGTAGGCACACTACTCCAAATGAGTAGGTCATTTTAATAGTTCACTTTCATTTTGGAATACAAATGCACGTTCCATAATTTTTAAAACAAACAAAAATTCATAGAAGACCCCATTACTCCCTACCTCCTCCTGCCCCATAATTTTCCTAATTGCTTCCCAGAAAAAAAAAAAAAAAAAAAAAAAGGGAAATCCGTTAGTGGTTCTAAATGATCTGCCTATTGCTTTTCTGGATTTGTGTTTTATTTGGGGAGTTAACAATTCCTATTTTCCAAGCTCTGAAACCTATCGGTACGTTTTAAGTAGATAAAGGCAAGGGAGCAAGAGATTAATGGGTCTATCTTAATGTTAATGAGTATTGTAATAACATAACATTTTCCAAAGGAGTCTGCACATGGAAAATATTTTACATGGGCCCTCCGTCGCCTCCCTGCCAAGCAGAAGCATACTTTTGGTAAAGCAAATCTCACTTAGGTTGTGGTTGGCCCTCTGGTATATACATCTAACTTGAGAAGAACCAAATACTTAAAAAGTTGTGTATTGTGACTATATAGACTTAATTTCAAAGAATGCTGTTCACTGGGGGGCTGAGAAAAATATGACAAGACCCTTATGCAGCATCCAGTAAGAGTACCTTGAAATGTAAAGTTAAACTCCACCTAATGCTTCAGAAGGTGAGAAATAAGGGGACGAGAGCAGAAATCATCTGAGCCCTTCCACCGTGGAAAGCAGGTACCCTAAGACTTAAGAGAAACGTTCATGGCTTTTTTTTTTTTTTCAATGAGAAATACCCGAAGTTGGCACCTGGAACCTACTTTTACAACTCTGTTTTGAATGTAAGAAGTACGTTGCTTAGCAACCAGACGCCAAGCCATCAAATCCATGTTTTGATGGGCTCTGAGAACCGTTCAAATTTTGTGTCCAGATGTCTTCTCTTAAATTGCTTGTTTTTCAGGCACCAAGTGAATGTGTGAGGATATGTTTTCCACCCCTGTTTACTGGCCCGGGCCACCTTGAACGTTGTGTCTGGGAGTCAGCAGAATGGTGCTAGTAATTCATTTACCTGGCACTCTAATTAGAGAAACTTAGCACCAGTCAATTTTCTGGCAGAGGAACCATTTCATCCTGGAATAGCGCTCATGCTGGAATTTGCACCCCTTCTGCCATCAAACAGTAGACATCTGATCTCCCCAGGATTTTGTTTTGCTTTCCAGAATCCTTTCCTTGTCCCTGGTTTCCTCTTTTGTTTTAAACTAGGTCCTTTAAAGACAGTCTCTTAAGCCCATTTAGGAGACCACACACTCTTCTTTAGGAACAAATGTCCTACCTGCAGGATGATTAAATTGGAGATTGTTTAAGACCCCCCTCATCCCAAACTTAACACGGATCGAAAGCATTCGACTGAAAATGAACCAGCTACAGACTGTGCAATACACAAGGTGCACTCGCCTTCATTAGTTATCACTCTGCCAGTTAATAGGCAATTGTCTCTCAACTAATACCTCTCCTTATGTTCTGCTCTGCAGTGCTGAGAAATGAGAGAGCATTTCTCCTCCAGCAGCCAGCCCCTTGTTAGCTTGTGACAATAGGGACCCCTAAAGGGTGACCTGAAGCTAGGAGGAAGAAGTCAGCTTGCTTGCTGACTAGATTGACTAATTCACTTGCACATCTGAGTTCAAATCCCATTTAAAGTCAAAAGTGAACTCTTAGCCAGGGTTCCTAGCCTGTATAGATCAATCTTGATCAATAAACATCTAAATAACTCAGAAATGGGAAGACTGGGAGCAGATTAAGCAGCTGTAGTTGACATTTTAAAAACAAATGTAGGGGTGCCTGGATGGCTCAATCAGTTAGCTCTTAGACTCTTGATTTCAGCTCAGGTCATGAGCTCATAGTTCGTGAGTTCGAGCCCCGCATCAACAGCACGGAGCCTGCTTGTGATTCTCTGTCTCCCCCACCCCCTCTATGCCCCTTTCAAAAATAAATAAATAGACATTTTAAAAAATGTGTTGGATGCCCAGGTGGCTCAGGTGGTTAAGCGTCGGACTTTGGCTCAGCTCATGATCTCACAGTTAGTGAGTTGAAGCCCTGCATTGGGCTCTGTGCTAACAGCTGGGAGCCTGGAGCCTGCTTCAGATTCTGTCTCCCTCTCTCTCTGCCCCTTCCCCCCTCAAAAATAAATAAACATTAAAAAGAAAAAACAAATGTGAGTTGCAAATTGCTAAGAGAATAGACCTAAAGGTTCTCATCACAAGAAAAAAAAATTGTAACTATGCATAGTGATGGATATTAACCAGACTTATTGTGGTGATCATTTCACAACATATACATATATCAAATCCCCATGTTGTACACCTAAAACTAATATAAGTCAATTATATCTCAATTGATAAATAAACCAATAAATATAGTGAAGAATATTCTAAAAAATCTAAGGTTCGTTACAGACAATATACTAAAACACACAGGACTTATGTAATTACTGTCTCTCTGTCTCTGTCTCTGTCTCTGTCTCTCTCTCTCTCTCTCTCACTTTTGGCGCATGGATATGAATACCTTCTATGTGTGAGGTACTCATTGATGCAGCTGAATGCAGCATATGTGGAATAAACCTGTTCCCTGCCCAACTGGGCTTATCACCAAGGGAAAAGCAGCAGGTGCACACATATATCACTCTGATTAAGGAAAACTTGGGTAAATGTTGTGACCAAGTTATAAACAAAGTATGTGAAAAGAGAAGGGAGGAATAATCAATTCTGCCCATAGATCTTAACATAATGTCATTGTGTATGTGATATCATGCTACCATTGTGTTATACAACCAAAATATCATCATAATTGGACAGATGAAGACATTAATGAAAAGAAATAGTCTTCTAAGAGTAATAACTGACAAGTGGCAGAGAGAGAACTTAGTCCTGTCTAATGCTCTCTAAATGAAATAGTATGACTAATTTAGTCAGACCATCAATATGTTCCTAATAAACAGAGAGGGATTCAGAAATTTAAAACGTGGCCCCTTTCCTAAGAATCTGTCCCAGGAAACAGACAAGGAAATGGATAATTGCTATGTAGCATGATGATTTTTATGACACATGTGCCCATGAGATATCATGGAAATGCGTTAGAAGGTTGCCTAACCCAGCTGAGTTCAATTGGAAGAAGTCTGAGTTAACCAGACCATAAGGAGGAAGTAGGCGTTGCAAACTTGCCCGCTGTCATGTGCAATGGCCCAGGGACAAAGGGGGGTTGGAAGTGATACAGCACACACTATGAAGGCAGAGATTGATAGAGTCTAGTCTAGAGAAGACGATGACAACTAGATTATAGAAGAAATTGTGTGTCATGTGTATCTAGTTTGTTCAGGCTGCCATAAAAAAATATATACCAATCGGGGGGCTTAAACAACAGAAACATTTTCTCACAGTTCTGGAGCCTGGGAAGTCCAGGATCCAGGTTCCAACCTATTCAGTTTTTGGTGAGAGATCTCTTCCTGCCACGTTTTCGATGTATGCTCACATGGCCTTTATTCCAGGGTCCGGCATTGATGGTTGGAGGGGAGAGGAGAGAGAGGAGATTTCAATGTCTTTTGTTTGAAGGACACTAATCCTATTGGATTAGGGCTCCACCCTTATGATCTTATTTAACCTTAATTACCTTCTTTTTGGCCCTACCTCCCAATACAGTCACATTGGGGATTAAGGCTTCAGCATACGAATTTGAGGTTTTGGGGGAGACACAAGTCAGTCCAAAGCACCACACTTAAGATTTTAAGTTGTTAATTAAATCAAATGGGAATCTACGGATGTAAAACGGCCGTGACCAGTAGTATGTTCTGGGATGAGCCTTCCAGCGGGAGTAGTTGGACTCAATCCAGGGGGAGCCGTTGCAGGCTCCATCAGTAACCTTCAAAAGGAGACTTGAGATAATCAAAATGAAAAGAGTGGCATTAGAAATACAGAAGCAGGCACCAAATCAAGAGATTTTAAAATGAGGTGGCTGTGAGTTAATTAGCCCTTTCCAACAGAAGGAGTGCTTGGGCTAAGGTTTGGCCCCAAAATGTTGATAAGATATGCAGGAAATAGTGGACAAGAGGGGACATGGCAGTGCAGTGGAGGCTGACAGGAAGCCTGGCTTGCAGGTTAAATGCCATGCTAATCAGATCTGGGCTCTGGAAGGTAACTGCTGCGTACAGGCAGGGCAGTTACAGGAGACAGAGGGACCATTTAGAAGCCTCAGATGATGGTACAGGCAGGAAGCCATAATGGAAGGAAGAGGAGGAGACATTTGGTAGGCGGGATCAGTGACTTACGTGACCAATCAGATGTGGTAGGAGAGACAGAGAGAGAGAGAGAGAGAGAGAGAGAGAGAGAGAAGTACAAGTAAATGAAGTCCAGGTTTCTTATCCAGCCCTTCCATTTTCTTCTTTTCTGGAATATCTTTCTCAGTGCTTTTTTATACATTTAGTATGCTTCTAAATTGCTGAGTTTTACTGAACACACCATAGAGATAAAGACCATGCTGCATTATTTGTTGTAGGAAAGAATTTGCTTGACCGGGCACAGGCTATAAATGTAAAAGGTAACAGAACTGTCAAGAAAAATATGTGTGATGCCTTACCAGTACCATGGTGAAGGTGGTTTAGGAATTGGGGTGTTTAGATGCGGGTTCAAATTTTGGCTTCACCCGTCTCAGGCTTGCAACTTTGGACATTTATTGCCCTGAGCTTTAATTTCTCCACCTATAAATTGGAGTGTTTCCATTTAATATCAACACAGGTATAGCTGGAAAGACTTAGGGATCACCTGGTCCAAATTCCTTATGTTAATGATGAGGGAACTTTGTCTCAAAGCATTTAAACAACTTATGTAATGACTCTGACTAATAGTGTTAGAATTAAAAAGTGATCTGCATTAAGGGTGCCTGGGTGGCTCAGTTGGTTAAAACTGACTCTTGATTTGGGCTCAGGTCAGCCCCGGGTCGTGTGGGACTCTGTGCTGACAGCTCAGAGCCTGGGATTCTCTCTCTCTCCCTCCCTCTCTCTCTCTCTGCTCCTCCCCTGCTTGCGAGCTCTCTCTCTCTCTCTCTCTCTCTCTCAAAATAAATAAATAAAACCTCAAAAAAATAGTGATCTACTTTGCATTGACTGTGTCTAATCAGCTTCCATTCCTGTTCTCCAAAAGGACTCTCCCAAGCATTTCCTCCCTCTAACCTCCAGCTTGCTGCTTCCGTCTTTCCCTTCTTTTTACTTTACCTTTAGCAGACGAAATGTCCCATCTTGGAACTTGGGCCACACCATCTTTCCAGCTTCCCCTGATTGCCTTTCACCCGACAAATCCTACATTCTCCAGTCATGACAAGCTTCCTGTCATTCCCTCCAAACAGAGCCTGCCTTCTACCATCCCCTGATGTATTGACCAATCTTTCCTGGTTGGGATACCCCTCCTCTAAGACTTTCAGACTTCTGTTCATCCCTCAATATCAGTCACCTCCTTTGAGACACTTTGATTGATTCAGATTCATTCTACATTCCCTCAAAAATCAGTCGTAATAGCATGTCACAATTTGCTTCCTTCTTGGCATATCTGTTTTCCTCACTAGATCGCGATGCTTCTTTTTTTAAATTTTTTTTTTTTTTTCCAACGTTTTTTATTTATTTTTGGGACAGAGAGACAGAGCATGAACGGGGGAGGGGCAGAGAGAGAGAGGGAGACACAGAATCGGAAACAGGCTCCAGGCTCCGAGCCATCGGCCCAGAGCCCGACGCGGGGCTCGAACTCACAGACCGCGAGATCGTGACCTGGCTGAAGTCGGACGCTTAACCGACTGCGCCACCCAGGCGCCCCTAGATCGCGATGCTTCTTAAGGCCAAGATCAGATCTTATTTATTTATCACAGTGTCAGCACTGAGCACAGCGTCAGCAGATTGTGGGCACATCGTAATTGTTTTAGGAATCAATGCATCTGGATCCATGGTCTCGGTATATTTGTATCACCTAGTTGTGTCCAGAAGCATGGACAGAGATAGTATACCATGGGTCACCATAATGGTCGGACTAACAGACCCGATGAACCCAGTTTCTCTTGAGATCTAAATCAAGACCTCTACTATTGGGGATTGCTGTACAGGTGGCCAGAAAGGCACATGACACCTCAAGAATTGGATGCACAGATAAATCTGCATTATGGTGTATATGTTTGAATAGTACTTAAGACTAAAATATGTACCATGCAAGATGAATTCTTCTATCTTAATCCCTTTTCATAGGAATTGGGAAGTCAGACAGGCATCTGAGGCTTATTAATCCTCAGATCCTGTGCCCTTCTCTTGAGCTCCATGCTTGCCCTTATGAGATGGTAATATTTATATAAACAGAAGTTGCTGGTATTTAACTCAGGATTCCATTGGACGACGAACTCTCCCTTAATTGGGGCTGCCATTGCTGCAGGTGTCATGATGGCTGCTCTTCTTACCTTGTGTTGCTTTTTGGCTCCTTCCCACAGTGCATTTATGCTGCATGAGAGACAGTCTCCCAGTCAAGGCAAGAAATCCCATGGCTCCCGCTATTCATTCCTCTTTGCACATTCTCATGTCTTCTTGCTTCATTACTGACCACTGGGATTTGCTAAGGGGTCATTGGGACCAGTGGGTAAAGTGGGATTTGTACTATCTTCTGGGCATCTGCTTCTCCAGGTAGCATACTTTTCTGGCTCCCTCCCCCCGACTCCATCCCCAAGAATAGGTCTGGGGTGCTACTAGTCCTTCTAAATTTCATGATGAATCACAGATGCGGACACATTCATAATCCCCTAAACGGCTACATCTGGTGAGTGGTCACCA
Source organism: Neofelis nebulosa (assembly GCF_028018385.1). Taxonomy (NCBI): domain Eukaryota; kingdom Metazoa; phylum Chordata; class Mammalia; order Carnivora; family Felidae; genus Neofelis; species Neofelis nebulosa. The sequence goes on along the minus strand of NC_080786.1, from coordinate 141,763,763 downwards.
TGTCAATGACTTCCTTGTCAAGTCTTCATCCATCTTGTTGACCATCTAAGCTCTATTTTTGAGTTAGATCCAATGTCCCAGTCATATCTCCTGGCCTACACCACAAGCCACCTGTTAAGTTTCTGCATGCTTTTCCAACTTTTACATTTTACTAATCTTCCTTTGCAGTGCTATCTACACCATGGTGATAAGATCTGGATCCTGCATGAAAAGGGCCATCTTTAACATAACAAAACTATAACGAACCTTCAGATCTACACTGACCAAGCAGAAACTCTTATTAACAGTTTTCACTTAATTACCTTTTATGTGGATAGTATATATGAGTCACCATTTTTTTAATATCCCCTGCCTCCAGATCCAGAAGACAGATAGGTGGAGGGATGGATGGATGGATAATAGAGATAGATAGATAGATAGATAGATAGACAGATAGATGCTATCGCCCCCTTGTCTCCTTACTCCTAATCTGAAATAACATTTAAAAAAAATCCTACTAACTTCAAATAAAGTGTGCACCTGTAAATGTCATAAATCTCTACCACAAATAGGTATAGGTGTGATGTGCTGTATTCTCAGTAATTTGATGCACAAGTTGAGTTTTTACACGTTGGCATGAACATCGGATCACAACGAAATACAGACTTCTCATTCGAAATCTTGGGGATGAAACTGTATCTGGGTTGCCAAGGTTTGAAATGCGTGAATGAAGTGGAGAGGTTGCCAGTTTACATAATTATAGTTACGAAATTATGTAAAGTATGGCCATGTCATCAAGGGGTGTAATCAGTTGTGCTTACAAAAAAAAAAAGAACAACTGCTTCTGTTCATGATTTTGGCACATGCACACATTTCTGTGGCAAAGGGCCAAGTGCATTTAATGCAATTCACGGATAACAAGGAGAGTTGATAGCCTCTAATGAGCAATTGACCCAAGCACACAGAGAGATATTAAGAATCCAGTTTAAACTTTGTTCAAAGCAGGAGGGCCATTTCCATTTGATGTGACTCTTCGTCTGAGCTGCTGAACGACATACGGAGTAAGAAGGGGCAACAATTCCTGCATTTCGTTATTTGAAGATAACGACCCCCACATTGTGACGATACACGTCACTCTGGGTTTAAAAAAAATGTGTGCAGGGAAAGCCTGTCGTGTCTAGCAATGACAAGTGAGTCTTTGGTCTTAACGTGACTGAGATGATTGGAGAAAAACTGGATTGAAAATGTATTGTGCTATATTATTATCTCGAAGACTGATTATTATGCAAAAGCGTGTTCCAGTTTCAATTTTAAAAACTACTAATTTGTTCTCAACAGCTGTAATTTGAGATCCCACGGGATGACATATGAGGATACACAGGAAACTTGGGGAGGCTATTGCTGGTTTGGGGACTTGATTCACCAAGGCTACTTGGCCGAGATTTCCACTGTCTGAAGCTACAATGTAATGCATCACAGCTGGGATCTCATAATCTATGGAACACAATAAGGACCTGAAAATGTAGAGAGAAGATCGTAGGGTATATATTTTAAATATTCTTTACCTTGGTTAGATTTGTATGCAGCAAAATAGGGAAGAGTTAGATGACTATGCTGACATGGAGTGGGTAACGTTGGCTATGTAGTAAAAACGTCGTGCTTCCTGGAACGTCCTGACTTCCTGGAACCTGCTGAGAGCTTTCTAGCATACCGTGTATTGAAGGTGTGCAAGGTCTACGTTGCATCTGACTCTATGTCCCAGTTCACCTCAATTAAGCAAATGAGCCAGACATTGTTGTAGTTGGGGATGCAAAGATAATAGCTATGATGGAAACAACACTTATTATCTCAGCCGGTAAATAGTCATCTTTTATAATGGTATTTAAAAAAACCCTTTTTCGGGGCGCCTGGGTGGCTTGGTCGGTTAAGTGTCCGACTTCGGCTCAGGTCATGATCTCACGGTCCGTGAGTTCGAGCCCCGTGTCGGGCTCTGTGCTGACAGCTCAGAGCCTGGAGCCTGTTTCGGATTCTGTGTCTCCCTCTCTCTCTGCTCCTCCCCTGTTCATGCTCTGTCTCTCTCTGTCTCAAAAAAATAAATAAACGTTAAAAAAAAATTAAAAAAAACCCTTTTTCTTCTGGAATTCATTTATGGCTCATTAGGATACTATCTTGCATTTGGGGATGTAGAAATACACAATGTTCATTAATTTTCATTGAAGACGGTGGTCAAACACAAGAAGTTCTGATGTCTCTTAATACTCAAATAGCATTTAAGGGAAGGCTTATTACAGATCGATCATGTACAAAATCCTGGCTTATATTTTCTCTTTATGCTTCATAACTTAAAATGGTCTTGTGATGTCTCTTTCAGCTATCATATTTAGCGATCATATATAATGATCATTTTAATGGGATATGATCATGTTTTTCTTTGAGAAGCTTTTCAAAGCTATACAACTTCTCACCAGAAAAATGCTCCCACTCACTTCTATAAACACAATATATTGCATATATTTTCCGCAGATTGATCAGGTTGAGAAACGCTGCATCGGATGCTATGAGTAAGAATGTACGCATTTTTGAAGACGTAACCAATGAAATTACAGCTGCATTTGGAAATGAAGAGCCAATCTTTCAAGGGATTACGCTTTTGGATTACAATTTAGTTTCCTATTTGAGTTACGGATATACTTGTATTTTGCCACAAACACGTGGTTGCAGTTTGCCCGTGATGCAAAATAAATTATTAGGCCGGGCTTCTGATAAGCTTAGCATGACTTTCGGTCAGAATTTTAGGGCTTTGGTGAGCATGACTGTATGTGAAAGTGATCCTGGCCGTTAAGTGCCTGTGTATATGCTGTACCTCTTTGTGAGAGCCGAGGTTGCTATTGTAAGGGACAAGCTACAATCCCAGGACTTCTTTTTAAATGCAGTTGAGTCCCATCCCCTCTGGGGCCAGGAGATGTTTAGAAGAGTCCATGCCACTAATCTGTCTTTGGAGCATTTCCAGAGCTGAACAGGTGATCCCATAAACATATCCCCCTCTTGCTGTTTGGAGTGAGCAAGTGACTCGACAAGGTGGCTCCTTCTGGATGTAAATTGATTTTAATGATTTCTTTCTTTCTCCCCGGCAGGATTTATGTGGGCATCATTCATGTGACACCCTGGGAATGGCAGACGTTGGGACCATATGTTCCCCGGAGCGCAGCTGTGCTGTGATTGAAGATGATGGCCTCCATGCGGCTTTCACCGTGGCTCACGAAATTGGTATGCAGCGCCTTTTCTCTTCCCTCGCCAAATCAAACACTTGTAACAGCTGCAAGGGGAACCAAAATACTTGGCAATTAATTCCAGATCTCTCCAGGTTCAGATGTACTGCTGGGGATTAAATGTGTTTATATTTGCACTTTTAGGGTTAACTGGTTAGGGAGAAGGAAGGCAAAGTCAGGCACACAGGAGATGTTGCCTGTGGACAGTGTCATTTAAACGTGTAAGAGAAATTGGCGACAGCTACTGTCCTGTGACGTATATCCATCAATGACTCTGAGATGGAATTTGTCACAGTTGACTATGAAATGCAGAGAGGTCCCTCTTGAAAGTTACCCAAGAGTCTCCTGACTCCTCCAGGGCTAATCAGTTTTGCACAGAGATTTGTCATGTTTATTCCACTGTGAGCGATAATAGCTCCTGTCAAAGGTAAATAATAGCTTATAATAAACAGTCCTATCTCGTCTTTAATAACAAAGACAAACTGAGACCAGCAGTCCACAGGGTTTGTCTTCAAATGTCACCCGATTTGTGTGTCATAAGAGACACATCTAAATCTTAAGATTGGGAATTTAGGACGGAGTTAATTGTTGAAAAATATCCCAGCAGTTAGGAAATGTGTTTCCCGGGCAGTGACCTAGGTTCCTAGGTATAGGAGTACTTTAGTATTTAGAATTAGATATTAGAATCAGACACATCTGGGCTCAATTCTTCCTAAAGTACTTTCTGCTGTGTCACGTTGGTCTTATTATTTAAATTCTCAAAGCTTGTTTTCATATCTGAAGTATAGGCATAATGGTACCGATTCCATGGAGTTATTTTAGGGTCCAAATTGGGTAGGTTACAGATACCAGCTGTTATTTATAACCACGTATGCTTCTTTTTTGCTTTTTAGGTAGCAAATTCATTTAACATTAGATGTATGGCTCACCTTTCAGCATCATCTTTTTGGGAGCAGAGTATGCTTTGATACTTTTTTGCTCTATTTCTCTTAAACAGATTGAGGTTTTTAACCTAAAACTGTAATTTTTAAACAGAAATTAAAGCTGCTTTTTCACATTCCTAGTAGGCAGAGAACATTTCATAGAGGGCAGGTTTCTGGCTCCTCTGTTTTCTTTGGAGAGTCAAATAACTTCAAATCAAAGATGTAATTGTGTAAGTCAGCACAATGCAACAGTGAAGTGGAAATCAGTGGTTAAATTTCAATTCTGAAGTATTAATCACGACTCTGATTTTCTTCACTGACACTCTTCTTACTATCTAAGGAAAAAAAACAGGACACGGACATAAAAGCCTTAACATAAATAACCACCTTACAGCATCACTGATAATAATTTAATTTACACATTAATTGGGCATCTGTAGCCTCCAGACGGAGTCTCATCTCTGCCTCCGTGGTCTCTGATTTGTCTCACGCAAGAGATTCAGACACTGAGTCTCCATTTCTTGTCTGTAACGTGGGCTAATGATGAGATGTGTGCTACTTTAAAAGACCTGGCAATGGGGCGCCTGGGTGGCTCAGTCGGTTGAGCGTCCGACTTCGGCTCAGGTCACGATCTTGCGGTCTGTGAGTTCAAGCCCCGCGTCGGGCTCTGTGCTGACAGCTCAGAGCCTGGAGCCTGCTTCTGATTCTCTGCTCCCCCTCTCTCTCCGCCCCACCCCTGCTGTACTCTGTCTCTCTCTGTCTTTCAAAAATGAATAAACATTAAAAAAAAAAAAGAGACCTGGCAAGCCTGAAAAGGTTTTCAAAACACATATGCTATTTGAGCTCTCTGAGCTGGGAATATGTCTTTACCTCTCCCTCATTTCTACCTATTAAGCTGATAATGATATAGCCTAATATAGATCCTTAATCAGTATTTATTACCTATAGACGGATGTGCACGAGTGAGTAAGTGGGAAAAACACAAGAGCTGCCCAAGGCAACATTCTGAACATGCAGCAGAAGCTAAGAAGAATTAGCCCAAATGCTCCAGAGGATTATCATTAAGCAGAGATGATTTTGAAAGTACACCAGTAGTTAATCACCATTATTCAGAACGATGGAAGTTCTGAAAGAAAGGTTCTGTATCTGTGGGTAGGCAGAGGCTGCTTCATCTCAGACTCTGTGAGTAAGTGACACTGTTGGATTGTGACATCAGCCATCTGTAAGATTATGAGCCCTACATCCTGATCTTCTAAAGAAGAGATTACAAAGTTCTTGAAGGAAGGGCTATTTCTCCCTTTAATCCTGCAATGGTCTGTTATCACGCATTGCTAGCATTTGGGAGGTTTCTCTGCAAAAGTATCGCTGTGGCAGTAAATTAAGTCTCTTTGGGGATACATTAGACTCTCAAGACAACTGGGCTGGCATGAAGAACCTTCCGGCATCACCTTTCCCAGCCTTCCTGAATTCCTAAACCAAGGGTAAACGTGGGCAGGCCCAGCAGCCTGAGAAGTAGGAAGACAGGTGCTGATGAGAACAAATGTTTTATTAAAACTGTATATGTACAATAAGGACTTTTATTCATGGTACAGTATTGGGCAGTTTTACAAGGGAACAATGATGGAGAAGTATAGGCTTCTATGTGAAAAACTCAAGCCCAAATCTTTGATTATATGACCATGCCCTCTGTTCCCTTTAATTTCTTGGTTGGGTCATCTCTATTTCCTTCTTTAGAATTCTCTATAATCCATTCTTCAGTCAAACACTGCCCACTTAATCTATCTTTCTGCATTACATATAGCTTAATCTGAGAAATTTAAGATCTGGGGATAAGGCGATATGGACTTAATTTTCCTTTCACAAAGGGATCTGGCTTGCATTCTCTTTATTTTCTAATTGCTTTATTATTCTTTAATTTCACCTCTTGCCTAGATATTGTGAACATATGTTATAAAGTACGAGCCTTAAATAAATTAGAGACAATAACCCCACAAAATATTTCCTAATCATCTGTCTGTTATTACAGTCTTGCCTCTGCAGCCAGTGTGATCTTTGGTAATGCCACTCGCTGAGCTGTTTCCGGCACTTTATTTTTAGATTGTTGCATGAAACCATGGGTCTGAGCTAACCATGCTCTGGATTCTAATTCCACTTCATTCTTCTCGTGTGATTTCTTCCCTTCCTTTTATTAGACATTTACCACTTTCCAGATTGGGAGGTTATATATATATAGGCTAAGGACAGTGGTAAAGTGACCTCAGTTTTTGCTAGAGTGCTTTGAAATCTGCTTGAGGACATTCCAAAATGCACAGTTTGCTTCATGCATACAGACTGTGGAGGTAGGTTACTGTGCTCAAAGCATAAGCCATGAAGAAAATTTCTAGGCTGTTCCCATAATTTTTCTACTTTATTTCTTCTATAAGCAGTAAAAGGATATACAGTGAAACCTTGAAGTGCAAGTAACTTGGTCTGTGAGTGTTTCACAAGATGAGCAAATAGGTCTAATAAATTTTAACTTGCTAACCGAGCGATGTCTTGCAATACGAGTAGTACGTGAGGCTGAACATCACATGATCACAACCGAGCCAGTGGTTCTTGAAATTTGCTTTGAGACACGAGTGCTTTGGATTACAAACGTGTTTTCCCAGAACGAATTATGTTCGCAAACCAAGGTTTTACTGTATCTGATGAAGGAAAATGCTTTCAGGGGTGCCTGTGGCTCCGTCGGATCTTGATTCCGATTCAGGTTGGGATTTCGCATCCTGTGAGCTCGAGCCCCAGGTCGGGCTCCACGCTGACGGTGCAGAGCCTGCTTGGGATTCTCTCTCTCCATTCTCTCTGCCCCTCCCCCACTCACTCTCTCTGTCTTGGAATGAATAAACTTAATTTTTTTTTTTTAATTGAGGAAGGAAAAGAATAGTGCTTCCATTAACGGACTTAAAGTTTCTCACGCTATGCCCATCACTGCTTATTTCTGTACCTAGTGGTTTAAAATACAGAGTCATATTTGAATCACAATTTTCTTTGGTCTTTTATCCCCTCTATCTAAAATATTTCTGAACTTGAAAATTAACGTGAAGTACTTGAACTAGCCTGAAGGACCCATCTTACAGCTTCTCTGTCCATCAGGGTAAAATCAGAATGGCTTCAATGAACAATTCTGAAAAGTGACTCTTTCCCTGGACCAGATATTAATGTGAGCACTTCTCTTTTCCTGCTAATCGTTTCCATAAAAAGAGCTAGATTTTGGAGATATGTAGTCCACCGATGCCAGTGCAGGCTTCTGGAAAATAGATTTTGATAAATATAGACCCTACACAGGCAGTAATAATTTATCTTCCTCCTTGCTATGTTTTGTGTATGTAAACATCGACTAAATTGTTCGGACATTTTAAGAAGTTGCTTTAAACTCTCGGGAACACAGTCCTCATCCGTGTGCCTTGAGTGGAGGCAAGAATGGGGTTATGGCCATTTTATAACCCAAGTGTGAACTGTGGAAAGTTTGCAAGTGAATGTAAGTTTACATTTTGAGTTTATATTTTTAACTTGTCAAACTTTTATTATTGGCTTGTAATAATAAAGATTTCACCTGCTGCACACATGGTTCTCCAAAATAATAATTTTATTGATGTTGGGCCAGCTTCCCATATGCGAGGGAGAACAATCTGATTTTATTTAGGCTAATGAAATCCATCATTTGCGAACTTGCTGAAGCTTTGCTTTATCGTAGTTAATTATAAAATGTGCTAAGGGAATCTCTCCACCGTGAAAGACTCCAAAATGCTTCCTGAGCTAAAGTCAGGCAACTTAAAAAGTCAAAGCCAAGTATTCAGCTGGAGGCTTAGGAAGTAAGTGGTGGAGACACGGCAGCCCAGCCGCCCCTGTTTTGCTGTGGTTAGAGGGAGTTCTTTGGTTGCGCTGATGTGTGTGACTGTGCTCCCAGAGATGATTAGATTAAACAAGGCCATGTTTTGAAAAGCTGCAGAGGCCCTCGAAACACCATAGACTGAAGCCAACACACAGAATCAGATGTCAGGACCAACTGTGAATGTGGAGTGAAAGGAAGCTAGGATTAAACTTGGATTTAAACCCGAACGTATAGCTTTAATCAACATGAGCTAAACTTATTATTATTATTATTATTATTATTATTATTATTATTATTTTCTATCTAGTCTGGAGCCATACCACACTGTCTTTCTTGGCCCCCAGATGAAAGGTGGAAATGGGTCTCGACTCTACGTCCCGCAGCAACGGGAGATTTAGGGTTTTTTGTGTGCCGGTTCTGTGTTTTCTATATCCTATCCCAATTCCCATTTCTCTTGTGGAAGCCTCTAGATTGCCTGCCACATGTGTAGAAATCCAAGTTGAAGGTCACATAAAAAGTAAAGACATCACAAACTTGATGCATGATTTTTCCCCCTCTAATGGTTAGCAAATGTCTCCTTCTCTCCTCAATTGTCTGTTAATATCAAAATTTATCAAAACTACTTAAGATTAGAGTACTCAAGAGCATAACAAAGCGGGGATATCAGTGAGAACAATAAAGTCAGCTCACAATCCCTGGGCCTTTGATACTTGTCAAGCGTATTTTCTAAGCACCTTGCATCTTTTATGTTATTTAATCCTCACAAAATGCCATGGGTTAAGCACTATCAATGAGTCACTCAAGAAAGGAAAAAACACAGAGATGTAAGCATCTTTAAGAAGTTTCTAAACGTGCCTGAGGTCAACAGCTAGTATACTGCTAGGGTTAAGACGCGAACCCAATTCACTTGGCTCTAACACCCAAGATTTTGATGCTATCCTATAATGGTTCGTTAGTGTTGATCTTCCAGGAGATAATCCTGAATTGGGTTACAAAGGATTCAATATCCTTTGTATCCACAGCTAGCTAGAAGGCCCCCAAATGAAGTTTTCTTCCTTCCGAATTCTATAACTGATACAACACTTACCATTCATGCTTAACGTCTTGAAATGGGAGTTTGTAAGGGTTTTATCACTTCTGCATCAGGCTTTGCATTTGAATAGACATGTAGGATCCAGTTCCTAGAGCTCCTGGTTCTCTTCTTCAAGGATTCTGGATTCGGATCCCACGTGAGCTGTTGGCTCACTTTTCAACCCCTGGCAAGATCTTCTTACACCTCAATAATCCCAGCTGGAAAATTAGGTAAAATAAAAACATGACCTCATTAAGAAACAGATGCTTCATCCGAGCTGTTCTTTCTTAAGGAAACACATTACAGAGCTTTTTGTGACTTTTTGTAGGATGTGGTGCTCTGTCCCCTTGTCCGTTGGTCAGCTTAGGGTCAAGATACAAGAGTTTGAAATGCTGTCTAATTTTCAGACCAAAGTTTAGAAGAACAACCCAATTTCCTTCCTGAGGTTAATATTATAAGTTAGCCCTAGTTGTAGAGTAACGCCTGAGCTGAATAAGATGCTGGACCAACATTTCCCTTTCTGGTAACGTGTCTTCACCCAGTGTATATACATTTTCTCAGATTTACTAACATCAGAGTCATTTGTGAATTTAAGGAGGCAAGATACTCTTTAAGTCTATAATGTGAATGTCAAAGATGAAATTTATTTAATGAAATCTCACTCATTTTGCCTTTAAAAAGACCATTACCGTACTAGAGAAATTACCGGGTGACTAATTGTTTGCTATTTCTGAGATAACAGTATAATTCAAACTCCTACCCTACAGACTTTGCTTTGACATAATTCACCATGAAATTTGTTTCCTTGTGTAATCCAAATAAGCTCCTTCCAGATCTTACTTTGTGTGATGGGCACTCATGAGCAAGATTGTTGTATTTGTGATATGATGGAATGTCTGTTAAGAATAGATAAGTATTCTCTCCAAAAGCATTTGCAATTTACATCTTGACTTTTAATAATGATTTCAAAGAACAAGAGGCAGTTCTGAAGTCTGTAGCACTTGGGAAAATACTGGATTACCCAGGTGCATTATTCTCCGAGCTTCCTTCTGACTTCTGTAATACCCTTCATGTTCTTAGTTCATATATAAATACAAATGTCATTAACACGTGCACTCACTACACAAGTGTGTTTGTTCCTTTCATTGCCTCCAGATTTGAGGTGAAAGGTCTCCAGCTACGTTAATCAAGAATTAAAGATTGACTGCATGGGGTGCCTGGGTGGCTTAGTCGGTTGAGCTTCCGACTTCGGCTCAGGTCATGATCTCACAGCTCGTGAGTTCGAGCCCTGCGTCGGGCTCTGTGCTGACGGCTCGGAGCCTGGAGCCTGCCTCCGATTCCGTGTCTCCCTCTCTCTCTGCCCCTCCCCCATTCATGCTCTGTCTCTGTCTCAAAAATAAATAAACGTTAAAAAAAATTGAATAATAGAAAAAGAATTAAAGATCGACTGCAAAAGCTAGCCTTGGAAACAAGATGACTTAACGTAGTTAAAGCAAGCTGCTCTTCAATCTTTTGCACGTCTACTGATTACAAACACTAATACTTCCAATTTTAGTTTTCATACGAACACTAATTCTTGCAAATGCAAATACTAATTCCTCCTTAAAGCGAGACTTTGGGACCTCTACTTGAAACCCTGACAGTGAGTTATCGCCTTCTGTCTACTTTCTGCGTTGTCTCTTCTCGGTAGGGGTTTGACTCTAGGAGCTTGGTTGAGCTTCTTCAGATCTCTTCTTTTACCTTCAAAACTGCCTTGACTCCTCCTCACTCTACTTTTCTTTTCTTGCTTTTTTTTTTCAAAGTTTATTTGCTCTGAGAGGGAGAGAGAGAGAGAGAGAAAGGGGGAAGGGCAGAGGGGGAGGGAGAGAAAGGATCCCAAGCAGGCTCCTCACTGTCAAGGTAGGGCACCACATAGAGCTCGATCTGAGCAACCCTGAGATCGTGACCTGAGCCGAGGCCAAGAGTCAGATGCTTGACCGACTGAGTCTCCCACGTGCCCTCCACTCTTCTTTTCTACGTGGACTTTAGAAAGAACTATCTGGCTTTCCGAGGGTGAGAATTGCCTTTCTCTGTGGGTTCCTTGGTTCTATCACTCGGCCTCCTCCAAGGACTTCACCCCTCAACTAATTCTGCTCTGTATTGCTCTAAAGACTCCTCGTAAAATGCATTTTGATAAACCAACACCTAAGTTTAGGGGTTGTAAACATTTTCTCCACCAAGGCTTCATATGCTTCATTTGCCGTCTTAATCTCTGGGACACATTTGTGCAAATCCCAGCTGTGCTAATCCTGCTGAAGGCTGCTTCTCAGGGAAATGCTCCGTCTCTGCTCACATCTGCAATTTTCAGCATCCCCGTGGGTGACTGATGAACGAATTCTCACTGGAAAAGGCAGATGTCCTAGGAGATCAGGGACATCGTGATCCATTCTAATTAAACCTTTCACAACACCGACTCGAAATGCATTATTGTCCACTACGACATTATATCTTAAGTTTCCTGGATTCTGGATGTTTCTGTGTTAATAAGCGTTTAGTGCCATAGTGTGTGGTCTCTGATGGGAGTGTCCTTTTAAAATATCCTGCGCTTTTATATGTATCTTGGCATTTCAGGGCTCAGAGATACTGGCAAACCTCAGGCTGACATTAATGTCTTAGCATAATGATCGGGGGACTCACATTTGAAAATACCACAACTTTTGCTGCTCACGGCCTTTAGTATGGCTGTCACGTCTCTCCTGAAGAGCATCCAAACATTCCTCACATTGATCTTCCATTTTAATTCCTGTCCAGCTCCTGAAGGGAAGTCACATGGGTCTCTCTCACTGTGCCCTGCTTCCAGCTACTGGAACTGACTGCCTGTTTCTGTGGGTGCTTAAATGTTCTTCGCGTTGGCCATGACTCCTATTGTCCTTTAGAGAGCATGCTTCTCCCAACCAGCCGACAGACTTGCTTCATGGAGAACAGAATATTCCTCCAAAGATTCTGTCTCTCCCTTGACCCCTAAGCCGTCCATTCCCGATTCACCTTTGCAGATCTTAGAAAATTCACATCTTCTTTTAGCTCTTACTGAAGTGGAACTAGGATTTGTTCCTGCTCAGAATGGCAATCTTTTCTGGTCGCCATATAAAAATTCCTTATACGTATCTTCGGCAGCAACTAAGCTACACTGATAAATTAGGAAATTGATGGAGCATAAGATTCACAATATCCTGCCAAGTGGCATGTCAAAAGATTCATAAAACTATAACAAAATATTTTTTTGTTTTTTTTAATGTTTATTCATTTTTGAGAGACAGAGCATGAGCGGGGAAGGGGCAGAGAGAGAGGGACACATAGAATCCAAAGCAGGCTCCAGGCTCCGAGTTGTCAGCACAGACCCCAATGTGGGGCTCAAACTCACAAACCATGAGATCATGACCTGAGCTGAAGTCGGATGCTCAACCGACTGAGCCACCCAGGCGCCCCACAAAATATTTTTAAATAAACTGTTTTGCTTATATAATTGAAATCTTTAAAAAATTATATGTGTCGCTGTTCTATATGAAAGAAAAAATTGAGGTACTCTTCAGGGCTTCTCAAAGGTACTTTGGTATTTGCCACATGGTCTGTAATCTATTCTTTTTTTTTCCCTTTTTTAAGTTTTTATTTATTTACTGTGAGAGAGAGAGAGAGAGTCCCATCCAGGCTCCGCACTATCAGCTCGGAGCCCGATGCAGGGCTCGAACTCACAAACTGTGAAGTCATAACCTGAGCCAAAATCTAAAGTTGGATGCTGACCCCACTGAGCCACCCGGGCGCCCCAGCCTGTATTGTAATTCAGAAGTCTGAAATTTACCCTCCAAAATCACCTGATGCTGTAATGAAAATTCATACGGAAAGTGTTATTTGTGTCGACACATTTGGAGGAAAAGACTATTGCTTTGTTAAATAGATCCGAATATCTTATGAAATAGAATGCAGAAATAGAAAAATAGAAATAGAAAAATCACATATTTTTCTCAAATATAAAACCTGGATTCAAATAAATGTTAAGTGGCAGAGGTCACCCTAGGCCACTTTCCCTCTCTCTCTTCTATGCCAGGAGGAAAAAAAAAACCCAAGTGTGAAATTTCCACACAAATCTCACAGCGTTAGCTGATAAAGATTCTACGACGGAAAAGTTCAAGAAGCACAGAGTGCCTTCTCCACAAGTGTTCTTTGCACTAAGTAACTTTAAGCCATTTTGGACAGGACATGGTGAAAGGCCCTGTTTTTTTCAGAGCTGTGGGTTGCATGAAGAAAACTCCATGTACCATCCAAAAATTGGACAACCCCCCCCCCCCCCCCGCCGCCACCCGTCTCCTTCTGCGTGTTATTTGGGACATACTTAACAGACTCTGATGCACATTCGTGCTACTGAGGAAATAAAACGTGAGAGCAGGAGGGTTTCCCACAGAAAACTTGCTAGGCTGGCAAATGCTATTGAAGTAAATAACTGTATAAATACCATAAAAATGTGGAGTTTTGGAAGGTCACTGAGCCCTGGCCACTTAATTTCAGCCACAACAGCAAGCAGCTGCTTGGTGGACAGTTTTGTTATGAGGTGTTGGTGATTTAACAAGTTGGCCAAAAGTAGCTGGAATGTGGAATGAAAGATTTCATCTCTGTTGGGTTTTACTGTTGTGCACTGAACTTCTTTGGTGTTTTTTTTGTTGTTGTTGTTGTTTTTTGGCAGAATGACCAAAGTCCCTGCCTTTGGCATCCAGGAACCCAATGCAGTCATCATTTTTCTGTAGTATTTTATACACCCTTTTTTTGATCCTTTGTGTATGATTCTATAAAACTTTACCAAAAAAAAAAAAGCTATTAGGATCTGCTTGTCTACTTTTTCAGAGTCTCTACAAAATACTGTCCTGGAATTAAAAAAAAAAAAAGAATTAGATATCCTGGAGAACATCATTTTATTCTTAGACTATGTGAAAATCTTATATAATAATAATTTAAAAAAAAGACTAGAGGGGCGCCTGGGTGGCGCAGTCGGTTAAGCGTCCGACTTCAGCTAGGTCACGATCTCGCGGTCCGTGAGTTCGAGCCCCGCGTCAGGCTCTGGGCTGATGGCTCGGAGCCTGGAGCCTGTTTCGGATTCTGTGTCTCCCTCTCTCTCTGCCCCTGCCCCGTTCATGCTTTGTCTCTCTCTGTCCCAAAAATAAATAAAAAACGTTGAAAAAAAAAAAAAATTAAAAAAAAAAAAAAAAAAAAAAAGACTAGATTATAAGAATGTGGTTGGGACACCGAGCTTGATAGACTGGAAATGGCAGCCTGGCATTGCAGGGAGCATGCATAGTCAGCTGGAGCACGAACACCCACGGGGCTGAGTGGTTTGGGACAATCACCGACGTTTCTAGTAGCTGTTCTCTCTTTAAGCTCTAACACGCCGCGATGGGCATCTTGGTGCCCTAGACGGTTCTTCATTGGGTATGTTTTTCAAAATCTGTCATTTATTTGGGGGATGAGCAAACATGCAGAAGTCTCTAAACAAAGGAAACAAAAGGGTGACAGCAAGCTTACCTTTGTTGGGAGCCAGAACGTTCCTAATTTCACTCCTCTTTCTTTCCCCCCCTCGTCATCTCTTGGATAGCTACCTGGTAACTTGGCCAAGAAAACAGAAGTCACTGACATTCAACAACCGTCTATTAAGTGTTTGCAACTTGCAGAACGTTGAGTTAAATACAGAGGTTTCAACAGTGGATGGAGGAGATGTTCTCTGATCTCACGGGGCTCCTGGTTGATCAGAGAAGGCGGAAAATTAGACAAGTAATCAAAATAATATGTAGTCAGGGCTATGACATAATCCCACAGTTGCCTTGCAAATTCTAGATTCTAAATAAGGCCTCTTTCTACATGTCGTTGAGCATGTGTGATCCAGATGGATTATGGGACCGTCTATTCCTTCGCGTAGTTTTTCAGTTTTCCTCTAAATGTTCACCAAAAGTGACTTCTCTGACTACACACAGCTTTAATTTCCCTGGGGGTCCAGTCTGTGCATGAGAAAGCAGTTAAAATGAACTCATGTACAGTTGGGGACAGGGGAGGGAGACCAAGTGCTAGTATAATTGTCACGGAAAAGTAGAAATGCAAAATCGCTCATTATCTGCGCTCCCGCTCTTCTCTCCCTTAGGACATCTACTTGGCCTCTCCCATGATGATTCCAAATTCTGTGAAGAGAACTTTGGTTCCACAGAAGATAAGCGCTTAATGTCTTCCATCCTAACCAGCATCGACGCGTCCAAACCCTGGTCCAAGTGCACTTCAGCCACCATCACAGAATTCCTGGATGATGGCCATGGTATGTGTCATTCAAGACAACACGGGCTCAGTCACAAAACTTAGGGGGGATTATTACCAGTGTTACTTTATTACGTCCTCATGAAACCCACCACGCCCTGTGAGACGGTGGTTGTTTAGGTAGGGTCAGAAAAGGACCAAAGGGACTGTCTGTTGTGGTATAATGCCAACGTCCTTGGTGGCATTATAGCTATGGTATTTTTGCTTTGGAATTGAAAAGTTCAAAAGAGAAACAGTGTGGGAGACCACACAGAATGCCTAGCCAGTGCCCTGAAAGCCTGGCTTCTATTCCGTCTTTCACCACTAGCTTCCTGTGAGAATATTGGCAGACATCTTGTTTCCCTGCTATTAATATGACTCTCAGAATTATTTGTTACATGCCTCTTACAGGGGTGTGGTTAAAATGTAGGTGACCAGTCTGTTGGATCCTCTTCACGGCAACAGAAAGACAGGAAAGGAAGCTCTTTAGATTTGCATTCACTGGAAGAATCTGGTTTTATCCTGACAGCAGATTCTCCTAGAAGTAGAAGGAAAACTACAGAAAAGAACAAGAAAATCAATCTGAATGGTGAGAAAATACTTCAAGAACTTCAAAGGAAAATCTTTGGTTTTATCCATTAGATACAGTTCAAGAGCATAGCACACTTTATTAAATTCTGTAAATCTAGGATTAGTCCTGTAAATTATATAAAAATACCAAGGAAGTCACAGTTTTTAGAAATAATAAATTCTGACCTTTAAGTAGTTTTTGAAACAAGCTGTTGCTAATTTCCTAACATCCTTTTTTATTTTATTTTTTTCATCTTTTATTATTTTAAAGTTCTAGACACACAGGATAGATGCATTAGAGTTGAGGTAGTTGACCTACAGAGACCGTGTGGTTCACAATTTTCTCAGGTTATAGAAATGGACATATTCTCATTCCTTTCTTTCCTCTTAAAATTTGTCTCTTTCCGAAACTGGTGGTTGAACTGAATATGACAGAAATTTTTTATCGTAATAATTGTCCATAAAATTATCTCATGATGCATGGCTTAGAGTTAGCTGAAGAGGACCCATGATAGTTGTTTTTCTTGGTTCCACAAAGCTAATGGCATAACATTTCATAATATCTTAGTGAGTTGGCCATCTTGAACACTGGCTAAGTAACGTCAAAACAATTGATGAATCCTTCAAAGAAATTCTGCTACCAACTTCTTTGGTATCTTGGAGGCAAAATCTGTTCATTAACTCCATTTTGCTATGTTAGTGGTGAACCAGTAATGGCTTTAGCTACTTTAAACTCTTTAAAATATCCTATTCCTGAAACAACCCAGGCCTAGCCTGGTTTAAAATTTCCCTCAATAGAAGCTGCTCTTTGCTCATTG
Source organism: Neofelis nebulosa (assembly GCF_028018385.1). NCBI lineage: Eukaryota > Metazoa > Chordata > Mammalia > Carnivora > Felidae > Neofelis > Neofelis nebulosa. Next base: position 141,746,961 of record NC_080786.1, on the reverse strand, counting down.
GATGGACGTCCCAATATCTCAAAGATTTAGGAAAAAATACTGAGAATCCATGTGTCAGGCTTTTTCTTAAGACTAATAATAAGGGGTATTTTTCAGTGCAGCTCAGTTTACAATGCTGACTTAAAAATGATAAAGTCCTGCAATTGAATGTTTACCTAATTCTCTGCCTGTGCACATTGAACAAGTCAGTATCTAATAAAGTCCCTCTTGGGTGGGGCGTTAGTCTCCGCTCTTAATATCACTTCTGCTTTTTTCCCAGGTTTTCTGAAAATGAGATAGCATTAATATTTTAGTTCAGAATCCACATTACACATTCCAAAAGTTTGAGCTAAACTTTGAATCCCTAAATGAATGGATTTAGTTGCTAAGGCAGCAAATACTTATGGCTAAAACGGGACCATTTTTATTTTCCTGTGCAAGTATTAGGTCAGCTAATTACAATGCTGTGCAGAATTGTGTTCCTTATTGCCATAATTTTGGAATGAGTCGTTTATTTCATGTTTGTGGAATTCATGATCTTACTTTCTGTGCAGCAAATATGCTTTCAGTATTGTCTTCATTTTTAAACATCACTCCTGTATTTAAGAGTCCACGCTCAAGATTTTTAAAACTTTTGCAACAAATTTACATAGTTTACATGTGTGTCTCTATGTCCATTCCAGAGATCTTCATGGTAGATAGCAACCAAGAGCATACTGTTAGTCAACGTGGATCTTATCACTTGCGTTGATAAAATCTTATCTGAATTTCCCACTCACATGTTAAATACATTGATTAAATTACCAAAATTCTTGGAACAGCAAATTCTCATAGTCTACTTCCTCATTTATTCATTTCATGAAGCTTAGACTCTCTCACTTTTGAATATATTGGTCAGGCAGTCTTGTGTTATGACTAACACACACACACACACACACACACACACACAAAAGCACACACACACTGATTTTTATCAGGAGCCTGTAATGAATAAAGTCATTTCAGAATATGGAGAGCCAAAGAAAGTAGGGTACAATTGCAAAGCTCAATTATGCTCATTTCAAAACAGCACACACAGATACCGAAACAGTGATACCCTCTATGTACTGTGATTTAAGTGGGAATTCAAATAACTTAATAACTTTTACACTGCCACCAAAAAATCGAGTTAAGTCATTTTATGTGAAAGTGCAGTGATAGTAAGCCCAGGGGCGCCTGGGTGGCTCCGGCTAGGTCTGTTGGGCTTCCAACTTCGGCTTAGGGCTGATCTCGTGTCTGTGAGTTCGAACCCCGCGTCAGGCTCTGTGCTGACATCTCGGAGCCTGGAGCCTGCTTCAGATTCTGTGTCCCTCTCTCTCTCTGCCCCTCCCCCGCTCATGCTCGGTCTTTCTCTCTCTGTCAAAAATAAATAAACATTAAAAAAAAAAAAGAACTAGTAAGCCTGATTTTGAGATGGTTGAGGCTCTGACATTTCAGCTTCAGAGCTTGGGAGAAAACCAGGGAGAGCATCAAAATCCTAGAGGAAAGACAAACAAACAAACAAACACATCTTTCTCAAAAGACTAGACTGATACCAAGAAACCATATTGTAAAATCCTTTTACTTTGCTTATAGGAAATGACTCAGACTTCCATGCAAAGCCCTTTCATTCATAGTTAATAGAAATGGTTCTACTATTTTTCTGCACGACTTTTCTAGGCCGCTAACAGTTTAAAGCAATAAAATGGTCATCATGGCAGGGGCCAGGGGGAACTTCTGGCAGGTAAACTGAGAGCAAGAAGGGATATCATTTGACAATGAAGGAGAAACCAAAAAAGCTGTAAAATGTAGCCCTAAAACATTAAAAGCTCAGAGGTCTGGTACCTTTTGCCAAAAGGTCAAAAATGGTATCATATCACCATAATCCCCGAAGGTACCTCTATGTTTCCATGTGATCCAATGATCGATGCTCAGAAAAAAATGATTTGCTCTATAGGAAGATTAAGTTGATTAAATTGTGACACTAATATAAAGGCAGCAAAGCCAAGGATATGCTCTCACAAAATTTATACAATTTTTAGATGGTGTCTAAAGAGTTCCTTGTCTGGAAAATCTATTCATGGATAAAGAGCTCATCCGTCTCCTTCCCACCGGTGCTAGAGAAATGAGGTCTTAAAGCTCAGTTAAATTCCCATGATTTGATTTGTTTTTAAAATTATTAGCCATAAGTAGCTGGACATTTGTAGCACTCTCCCACTGCCAAATTTAAATTCATTAATACTGAGTGTTTCCTGATTTCATTCCAACAAGAAGTATGTAACAATTAGGTTATGGTTGAAAAGTCAACACGCACAGGCTAAAATAACTGGACTGCTGATTTGTGATTCAGAAAAGGAGAAGCCACGTCTCAGGGGCACTTCCCCACCAGCCTCGCCAAGATACTTGTAAACGTTCTGCAGTGTTTATACGACTTAGCTCTATGCAAGCTGGCGAGGACTGTGATCCCCCAAAATCAAGGGTAAGCACTGGCAGAGAAATTGTGCGGTGAAAGCAGGTTGCTGAATTTCTTTTCTCAAAGGCTAATAACCGTGAAGCCAAAAACGATAGCTGTGTCCACTATATCCTGAAGTCCGCGGTGCCAGGTGATGAGGAAGGCCACGCCCCAAACAGGTGCAGCTCAAGAGGACCCTTGACACAGGCTGCTAAGAAAAATCTAGAGACAACTTTGAAATATTAACATGGGACATACTTAAAGAGCTAAGTTTACAGCCATCTACTAAACGCAGAACTTTGGAGATAAAATGGTTTAGAGAACCAGTTCTCTGAATCCAGTGTAGACTATGACGCTAATAACAAGATCTTAACATTCAGTTTTTAAGGCAACACTCATAAAACTCCAGGCCCATCATGACAGTATCTTGATTTTCACAGCAAATGTATTCTTTAAAAAGAGTCTGCAAATAAGGACATATTTAAAGGACTGGTATTTTTAAACAGCTATGCTTCACCCTGTAACAAGGAGACTTTTTCATCTAATTTCCTCGGCGTAACATTTGCTAAACAGTGCACTTCAAGCTTGTGACGGTGTCACCAACAGATCCCTGGAATTGCCTTTGGTTAGCGACAATGGTCTGTGCCTTGTCAATGGCCTCAAGGTGTCTCTGTCACCTGGCCCGTAATACATCACTTCCTCTTCTACTGCTAGCCATTCAAATAAACACCTATAAACGTTGGGGTCCAAGTGCCCCTATGCATCAGCACTCCTGTATCCCTTGGGTAAATTCCTAGCAGTGCTATTGCTGGGTCATAGGGTAGATCTGTTTTTAATTTTTTGAGGAACCTCCACACTGTTTTCCGGAGCGGCTGCACCAGTTTGCATTCCCACCAACAGTATTGATGGGGGATGGGAGGGAGGGGAGGGTGGGTGATGGGCATTGAGGAGGGCACCTGTTGGGATGAGCACTGAGTGTTGTATGGAAACCAATTTGACAATAAATTTCATAATTAAAAAAAGATATGAAAGGCCAAAATAACTTCAAGACCATTTTATAGGTTTATGAAGAATAAACATACATTTTAAATCTATATAAAAAAAATAAACACCTAAAAGAACTATGAGTTGCCAGGGAGATATGCTTGCAAGTGAAAGGGGACAAGTTTCATTGGGAATATTCATTGATTTCTGATATACCATGGGTATTCGGACCGATGCTTAATTTCATGCCTGTGCTATTGGAAAGGAAGAGAAAACAGAGAAATTACCATCGTGCTAGAAACAGAGAAGAAAATATGAAAAGAATAGAGAACAACCACATTTGATCTGATGATTTTCATTAATCATTGAAATGAAAGACAAAACAGTGCTGGAAATCAGATAGAAAAAAGCCAGAGATCTTTCTACTCCATTTCCTGGAGGCATGGCCGACCTGGCATCCCCCTTAACGTTCTCTGTGGCCATGGAGAGACTACCACCGTCTTTCCTTTAATAGCTCATCGCGAATCTCTGCCTTTTACATTTTTTAATTTTTCATCTTTAAAGCATTTAATTGAACAGGGCTGGTAAAAACGAATATGCAATATGGACACATTTCTGTTGCCTTTCTTCTAGAAACTATCCATTCTTCTATGGAGAAAATGTGAACACAAAGGGGAAAAAAAGGAAGCAGGGAGGAAAAGAAAAAAACAATTTGGCAATTTGTGGAAGAGAGCCCAGCATAGCCCAGATAGGATTTCAGACTAGGATAAGTTGAAAAATACGGGAAATAGATGGGAAGAAGTGGTTGAGTATAAAAGTCAAACACATTAAGAAAAGTCAACCGTAGATGGTTGCTTTTAGAGGTCAATGCAAATGATGCCGAAAGATTGACAGATACCCTCTTTCGCTCTTCCTCCAAATTATACACATTTTTAGAAAAATGGACAATGTATATCCAACCCACTGTGATTGAGGTTTTAAATATTGTATACCGTGCGATTCAGAATCAGGCTCTAGGCTGACTTCTTTTTTATTGTTGTTCAAGCATTCCATTTGGTAGAGGTGTCCGTACCTATTTTATATTGCAAAAGGACATAATTAAGCATATAGATGAAACTGATAGACTGTATGTTTCAGGACACACAGAAACTAATGCAGCAACAAATCCTGATGAGAACACCGGAATAATAAATTAATGGCAATTCTGAAATAAATCATTTTATTTTAAGCAAGAAGTCATCCCCAGGTGACTTTTAAGGGAAAACCATAGAACTGAGATACCATATTTTTTTTTTAATTTTTTTTATGGTTTATTTATTTTTGAGACAGAGACAGACAGAGTGTGAGTGGGGGAGGGGCAGAGAGAGAGCGAGACACAGACTCTGAAGCAGGCTCCCAGGCTCCGAGCGGTCAGCACAGAGCCCAACGTGGGGCTCGAACTCACCAACCGCGAGATCATGACCTGAGCTGAAGTCGGACACTTACCCGACTGAGCCACCCAGGCGCCCCTGAGACACCATATTTTTAATAACAAAGCAAATGTGTTATTCATTTTTAAAATTTACCCTTTGGGCGTGAAACCAATGTAACATCATGTGTCAACTTTACTCCACACAAAACAAAACAAAACTTAACACTTGGGTATTAAGCTTTTTAAAGAGACACCACATCCCAAAGTCTCCTTGTTAGAAGTTGATTTCAAATTGAATTCTATGTTTCTTTTTGCTCACCATCTCCTAGCCAGGTGAAAAGACGTCGGTGACTGCAAGCCCACAAAGAAGTGGTAAATTATTTTGGCTCAAGACGAACAAAGTTCACCCAGGCCACATGTATCCACACACGTTAAAGGCTCCCCTGCCTAATCCTTAGTTACGCAGTCTTACAGTTCTGTGCTTTTCAGTAAAATAAAAAAATTTCTTGAAACAGCACTTTTGAAGAATCGGAAAGTATTCTTGCTGTCTCAGACGTTTGTTGACAGTTCTTGTAACATCAGCCACCTGTCAAGCATTCCCTGGTTTATACAATGTTCTCTTCTCATGTAGCAATGAAGGTAACGCTTTTCATAGAATTCTCAGTGCCTAGTCTTACTGTCTTCCAAACAAAGCTTGGTGAGGTTTGACTATCATTCTTTCCTATTGACTTGATGTTGATGTTTTTCTTTTAACTCGATGTTTTTCTCCCAGAGTTCTCTTTGGCTGGATGCTTATTTTTAATGCTTTTTCTGGCTTGCCTTCAGAAGCTTTACCTCTTCAAACGTTCTGGCTCGGAAACTAAATAGGAACTCTGTTCTTTATTCATTTTCATATAATGCTTCCATCAGATTGACGAATTCTAAGGTATTCACTTTGAAGAAACTTGACCGTGGTTGTGAAAACATTTGCAGTATACTTAAAATGTGCTGAACTGTTCCTTTTCTCAGTGGAAAGTAGGATTGAAATGTGATTTTCTTTTGTTAAGTGAGAAGAATGACTTGAATGTGTCTAAAATTGTTAAATAATGTTGAGCATAGAGTCAGCTGTCATTGTTTTGTAAATTTTCGGTCACCCTTTATATTTCTGTTAGTTAATTTTATGCTTACAGTGTCCTAGTGAGGAGAGAAGCATTCCACAGAGCTTGAAAATTAGGGAAAGCTTAACTGGCCTTGGTCAAGAATACTCAGCCACTTCGTGTTTTGCCAGAAATAGACTTTAGACCAGGTGTTTCTACCATTAGGCAGGGTATCCACCATTTAAAAGATTCCTCCACGAGCCTGCCCGGTCAGCAATAAAAGCTAGAAATCTATCCACATGCTAAGCAGAGGCGAGAAGGAATATGATGAGGAAGGCAGGCTCTGAGCATAAACCCCTAATAGCTACATGACCTTGGGTCAGTGTCCTGTGTTTTCATTTCTCAGTTTTCTTATCTGTAAAATAAAGAAAATATTAGAATTTGCCTCAAAGAGTTCTTGTGAGGATTAAGTAAGCAAGTACATTTAAAGACGTGAGGGGGTGCTTGGGTGGCTCAGTCGGTTAAGCATCTGACTTCGGCTCAGGTCATGATCTCGTGGTCCGTGGGTTCAAGCCCCGCGTCGGGCTCTGTGCCGACAGCTCAGAGCCCGGAGCCTGCTTCGGATTCTGTGTCTCCCTCTTCTCTCTGCTCCTCCCCCGCTCGTGCTCTGTCTCCCTCTCTCTCTCTCTCAAAAATAAATAAACCTTAAAAAAGTTAAGAAAGAAGTGAGAATAGTGTAAATATTTGTTACGTTTAGTACTATTAATAATCAGCGAGCAAATCCTAAAATCAAGTAAACAAAAACGTGCAGAAACCGATGGGTAATGGGCATGCTCCTGTAGGCCCAGAGACAATTCATGGTGCTAACTCACTGAGCAGGGATACTTACGGGAAGCTTTTGAGGGGAGGGGAGGCGTGCATCAGCTCATGAGTTCACATTGCCTGCATGTATGCCCACTTCTACGGATTCCCCAGCGTCACTCCTTGATGCTTGTCACAGTACTATGTAAGGAGAGTACCAACTTATTTGTGTGACACGCTTCAAGCACCCAACAGCTACTAGGTGCATCCAAGACTAGACCCAAATGGGAGACAAAGAAGAAGAATTAAAAGAAGGGCTTTGTCCCAAATTTTCAAAGATTAGGTCTTGTCTTTGCCCACTGCTCCTTTATTCTGTGGCTCTTGAGTGCTCTGTAGTTAAAATTAACATAAGTCTAGAAGAAATGCTTCATTTCTTTTATTTTCTTCACTTTTGGGGGAGACGTGAAGGCGTAGATCTGGGTCGTTTTCGTGTTTTCCCCGTATCTAGTACGTTTGCTGGGACATCGTAGGTGCTGACCAAATGTTTGTTGATGTAGTGAATGAATGAGGTCTCCCCTTGTAATTATTTACGGAATTAATGGAGAGGGACGTGGATGGGCACATGAGGAAGACCTAGGCTGACAGTGGAGAAGGGTATAAACAGAGCGCATGGACAAATTCTGTTTCTCAGAGTTGTAAATGCTCGTTTATTAGTATTGTTTTTGCTGCTGCCGTTGTCGTTGTGTCCATTGTCTTTTTTCCTCCAGGTCCGTCCCGATTTCCTCTCACCCCTCAGCACAGCGGCTGTTCTTACAGCTCATTATTACAAAATAATTTCACTTGATCATCCCCCAGTCATCGTCACAGATGCCCCAGAGCACGTACGTGGCCCGTGAAAATCCGGGAGGTAGTTAGTTGGTGAATGCAGAGAGGCGCCTGCGTCCCTCTCCTGTGGAGCCCCTGCCCCCGGGCATCAGCCTGCAGACGTGTGGCCGGCTTATGCTCCCACACCAGCTGGAGCGCTGCGTTTTCAGACCCATGAGTTGCGTAGGTAGAGAAGCCTAAACACAGAGCAGCGGTCAATCTCGGTTTTTCTTTCAGGTAACTGCTTGCTAGATCTACCACGCCAACAGATATCGGGCCCTGAGGAGCTCCCCGGACAGACGTATGATGCCACCCAGCAGTGCAACCTGACGTTCGGCCCTGAGTACTCGGTGTGCCCCGGCATGGATGTGTGCACGCGCCTGTGGTGTGCCGTGGTCCGCCAGGGCCAGATGGTGTGTCTGACCAAGAAGCTGCCAGCCGTGGAAGGGACGCCATGTGGGAAAGGGAGGATTTGCCTGCAGGGCAAGTGTGTGGACAAGACCAAGAAAAAATATTATTCAGTAAGTGATTTTGTCACGCAATGCCTGGGGACGCAGGATCTGAAGAACATTCCGGTGACATGTGTGCGTGCTATCACCAGAAGGCTTTATTTCCTAGTGAAGGTATTTTTCCTTGAAAGGCTCAAGGGGAGCATTTGCTCAGTCTCCTCCGCTTTTCAAGGTCCCGAGGAGAGTGTTGATGTACACACAGGCACAGTGCTTGTCTTTAAAGACTGTCACACAACCACGCATTCTCAGATGCCCCGACAGCAGCCAGAGCTCTTCGCCCGTTCCTTCCGCAAAGGAGTTTATAGCGTTCTTCCCTGCGGCCCCTCTCATCTTCCTGCTGCAGTTGCCAGAGTCGTAGACCCCTAGGGCGTCAGAACAGAGCTAATCATTCCCTGTGGTGCAGTTAACACGTGGCGTGAGTGTGTGGGGGTGTGGGTGCTCTTCGATATCCGTCATATTTCCTCTCGACAGACAAGGACTCCAGGCTTATCAGGAACTAAGCCAAACTCACGTCAAATACGGTTATGCATGTGACAGGGGATCTGCTTCAGATGGGATGCGTGATGTCAACAAAGGAATGCAGAACTTAGGTGCTAAAGAGGGAGAAAAACATAAATACGATCAGCCATGCCAGGCATCGTGCAAAGGCCTCAGCGGCGTATAGCTTGCTAAAAATGCAGAATCAGAGCTGACAAAAAGTTAGCTGTAGGGCCGTGGTTATTGACGGAAATGGGCAGTATCAGAAGGCCTAGAGGAACCAGGAGTGATCCTTGCAGTGTGCTCAATACTGACAGGGAAACATTCAGATCCTAGTGCCACGGAATGGCAGGGAGCAGAAAAGAGGAATTGCTTAGAATTGGAATTGCACTGTCATTCCAGAACGTCCAATATCTGTGACCATGCCCAACTCAGGGAAAATTTACACCTGGGATGCGGTTTCCAATATGTCATTGAATGCAGAGGATTTCCAAATGTACGTCTTGAATGTTTTTCTCCTTTCTGAGTTAGAAATATCTTCTATTTTCTCTTTCAGACATCAAGCCATGGCAACTGGGGATCCTGGGGGCCCTGGGGCCAGTGTTCTCGCTCGTGTGGGGGAGGAGTGCAGTTTGCCTATCGCCATTGCAATAACCCCGCACCCAGAAACAGTGGTCGCTACTGCACAGGGAAGAGGGCCATCTACCGTTCCTGCAGCGTCACACCCTGCCCACCCAATGGTACGCTGCTCCCAAGTGTCAGCAACCCACCATGTGCCACTTGTAACCTGTATTCTAGCAGTAATAAATAAAGGAGGCGAGAGAAATAGACTATTAATCTTGTACTTCACGGTTCCACCAGTGTGCGAATTAATAACAGATGCATGAGTGATTTTTAAATGGTTATTAAAAGCAACTCGGTATTCAGAGAGTAGGAAGAAAATAATGGTTGTTTTCAACTCCATGTACAGATAAAACCCTTCCACCCTTGTGTGTCAAGAGGCTCGCAAAGAAAGAAGTTTGCGCCTTCTCCTGAAAATTATTTAAAAGCACAAGATTATGTCTCAGGTTCAGAGTAGGTAAAGTAATCACATGACCTGTTTGTTTTTTAGGGAAATCTTTCCGTCACGAACAGTGTGAGGCCAAAAATGGATATCAGTCTGATGCGAAAGGAGTCAAGACATTTGTGGAATGGGTCCCCAAATATTCAGGTGTCCTGCTGGGGGATGTGTGCAAACTGACCTGCAGAGCTAAGGGGACTGGTTACTACGTGGTGTTTTCTCCAAAGGTAATTGCCCACCGCCTGTCTGGAAGCAGTCGAGCCTTGCTGGAGATTATTTGGTAGAATAAAACCTAGAGCTACCAAATATAAACAGTCATTATTCCTGGGGTGGCTAGATTTTGGAGGGTTTTCTTTTCATCTCTAGAAGGTCTATGTTCTCAAACCTTAACACAAAGAACAAGAAATTATTCTGTACAAACAAAACAAGTCAATATTTCAAAAGCTACTTTTGAAAAGCGTAGCTCTCCGTCAGGGAAGGTGTGGTTTGACTTTAACTTCAAAATAAGCATGAAAACAACTAGAATTTCCGAGGTATGTTTGTATGGGGAACTGAAAGCAAGAAAGTTTTCTATTTTTTCCATTGTTTAATTAAGAATTCCTTTGGCGGGGCACCTTGGGTGGCTCAGTCGGTTAAGCGTCTGACTTGGGCTCAGGTCATGGTCTCGCGGCTTGTGAGTTCGAGCCCCGTGTCGGGCTCTGTGCTGACAGCTCAGAGCCTGGAGGCCACTTCAGATTCTATGTCTCCCTCTCTGTCTGCCCCTCTCCCGTTCATACTCTGTCTCTCTCAAAAATAAGTAAACATTTTTAAAAATTAAAAAAAAAAATTCCTTTGGTGATTCATGAAGGTCGGTTTCAAGATCATCATCTCTGACCCAGACTGTTAAATGTCTTACACCCATAATATGAATTCATATCCCTATAGTTAGACGCGTTATGATATATGTGCATGAAATTATCCCTCATTTATCACAGGAAAGCATTTGCTAAGTTACTAACAGTTTTATTTCTCACAGTGAATGGTATGCAACAATTTAAAACACTGTTTAATTTGTAAACAGGTGCTGCATTTAAAACTACCTCTGAAATTGGCCTTCAGATATGTGTGACATATTACTGAAAACAGAAGTTAACATCCACCTTAAGTCATTTTGAAAATACTTTCTCTTTTCATTGTAAAATAATACATTTTCGGGGTGCCTGGGTGGCTCAGTCGGTTGAGCGTCTGACTTCGGCTCAGGTCATGATCTCACGGTTCGTGGGCTCGAGCCCCGCGTCGGGCTCTGTGCTGGCAGCTCGGAGCCTGGAGCCTGCTTCGAATTCTGTGTCTCCCTCTCTCTCTGCTCTTCCCCCGCTCATGCTCTGTCTCTCTCTCTCTCTTTCAAAAAATAAATAAAAAAGAATTTAAAAAATTTTAAGAAAAAAAATAATAATACAATTTCATTTAAAAACTGACAAAGAAATAAGATCACCTGGAAATGCCACCATCTGGAGACCTATGAGTCTGTTGAAGTATACCCCACTTCACTTTGCACACATATACACACTCACATACTCACACACATATATGAAAATAGTAGTAGATACCCAAATGCAAAATACAAGTTTATTTATACATATGACTACATGTGCTATTTATATACACTCACATGCACAAACCACAAAGTGCATATTCATACTATTTTATAGCTAGTTTTTAAAATACATACTATTTTTGGGTATGATTCCTTCATTCCAAATGTATTCAGTATCTTCTAGTAAGTACTTTGCTCTGACTTCCCCAGACTCCTTTTCTGCACTCATATATTTGTGTCTATTTCAATATCTGACGGTTCAACACACGATAGGGCATGCTTTTCAACCACAAGGAGGTTTGGATGTCAAGTGTAGACTTTCAAATGCATCACTAGAGTAACAATTATGCCACCAAGAAGGATCTCTGCCATCTTTTTTTTTTTTTTAAACTTTGTAAAATGTTTATTTATTACTGAGAAACAGAGAGAGACAGAGCATGAGTATGGGAGGGGCAGACCAGAATCCGAAGCAGGCTCCAGGCTCTGAGCTGTCAGCACAGAGCCCAGGGCGGGGCTTGAACCCACAAACCGCCAGATCGTGACCTGAGCTGCAGTCAGATGCCCAACCGACCGAGCCACCCAGGCGCCCCAGATCTGTGCCATCTTGAGCTTGCTCATTTTCCGCACAAGGGACACGTCCCACGTGCGAAGTGTAACGATCGTTTCTAGCAATGTAAAAAGGCGAGACGATACCTTGGGAACATGCTCGGGATACAGAAAGGGAGAGGATGACCTTGGGTCTCCCGGCGCATTTGGAATTAGGCTCAAGAGAGAAAGTGCATAACTGAGATTTATCTCAGATCTTCCTTCTGCCAATATGTCGAGGATGTTTCGGTTAGATACTCCTGGGAACTATGCTTTTTCGGTTGTTTGTTCATTTTTCGATGTACCGTCCCGATCAAACCCAAAACTCAACATTAGGACTTGCTCTCTTACCGTGCAAACCAAACCACCTGCGCACAAGTATCTCCCGCCGCTAACGTGAGCCTCGTTATTCAGGTGACGGATGGGACCGAATGCAGGCCGTACAGTAACTCCGTGTGTGTCCGGGGGAAGTGTGTCCGGACTGGCTGTGACGGCATCATCGGCTCCAGGCTGCAGTATGACAAGTGCGCAGTGTGCGGGGGAGACAACTCCAGTTGCACCAAGGTGGTCGGGACCTTCAATAAAAAAAGGTGAGGGGGTAGAACCCTTGCCCTTACGTGCATGGGACAAAGCTTTAGCCTTGAGAAACCGAAAGGGTGACTCATGTTACGTCACGAGCCATCCGTGGAGGGGTCCAGCATGGCTCCAGTAACACAGGGTCCACTTGAGAACCGGGGAGGGAGAGGAGAAAGCTCTGGTTGCAGAGCCGAAGCTCCTGGTGCCTCTGGTGGCAAATAAACCGCAATGGCTCTGATCAGGGTCAAGGTCTTGCCGAGTGGGAACACCCAGAAGGAAAAGTCGGTGGGGTCCCCGCTAGCCATCTCGCTATTTCTGAAGCATCTCTTATTTCCGAAGCATAATTTAGGGAAGGATGGCCAGTTTGCATCATAATGATTTCACTTTACAAAGGATTTTTCATTAGGCTGTAATTTTCTTGAGAAGACCTGTAAGTTAATGGCGGTGATGGAGACAGCAATCCCATTTTATAGTGACCTCTGCAGGTTTAAATCTTCTCTATAAAGAAATATATGCAGTAACGTCTGCTTCCTGTCATGGTCCTTGATTATGCTTTTGTTTTAAGTATGTAAATGTATAAAGTATCCAGTTTTGGGGGGGTGTCTGAGGGGCTCAGTCCGTTCAACGCCCAACTCTTGGTTCCGGCTCAGGTCCTGATCTCATGGTTGGTGGGTTCGAGTCCCGCATCGGGCTGCATACTGATGGTGCAGAGCCTGCTCGGGATTCTCTCTCTCTCTGCCTCTCTCTCTGTCTCGGCGCCTTCCCTGCTCACTCTCTCTCTATCAAAATAAATAAATAAACTTAAAAAAATGATAAAAATAAAGTACCCAATTTTTGGCATGAAATATTATGTTATCAGCTAGGAGGAGGGAGCAGGCTAAAAAGTCTGCTGGAATGCAGGATTGTCTTTCCCCTTTGTCAAACCACTCTTTCGCTGAGTAGTGTTGGCCCGGTACGCATACATTCTTGATGTGTGTGCTGTATTGTCTTTACCGGCAGGTAATATGCAAACCCGATTAACAATAGGATTTATTAAAATAGTCACATGCCATGTTATTATGCACCGCTGGAAATTATCTTTGATATAGTAAAAAAAAATTGTATGTCTGCAGAATCTATTCTGAGTTAAAAGATGCATTACTAATCTTATTTGCTAGCGATTCGTCGGGACTGTATCGAGCCATCTCTGTAAAATACCCTGCGTGTCAATTAATGAGGAAACTGGGACTCTGAAAGTGTAGGGCTTATCTAATTTTGCACGGTTGTTAATGCTAAAGCAAAGGCTATGCCTTAGGTCATAAGATGAGAAGGCTATCTTGTTTAAAAAAAAAAAAAAGGAATGGGGAAGGGAAGAAGTTCAGGAATCAAATAAGAAATAAAATACCTTATGTACTATATGCTATGCATTTTTCCTACATAAGCTTAGAAGCCACTATTTTAGGTGCTAAATTTAGCATTTTGTCTCTGTATTGACAACCAATGTTTGCATGTTTCTTGTCCCATGAAAAGATGAAGAAATTCATGGTAGCGACGAGTGGTGGTGACAGAGCAGCTTGTCAGTTGATTTAACCAAGATTATATTGTGTGATATGACCGTTGAACTATTCCAGATAAATTACCTTGGTCAAATGTGACATATGAGAAAGGACATTGATCTTGGAGCTGAAATCTTGGCAGTCAAGCCTTGACTCAGTGACGAACATCATGTGATCTTTGAAGGGTCGCTTTTATTTATTTATTTTTTTACTATCAGAGTTCTTTTTTTTTTTAATGTTTACTTATTTTGGGGAAAGAGAGAGACAGAGACGGAGCATGAGCGGGGAAGGGGCAAAGTGAGAGGGAGACACAGAATCTGAAGCAGGGGCCAAGCTCTGAGCTGTCAGCACAGAGCCCGATAGGGGCTCGAACTCACGATCTGTGAGATCATGACCTGAGCCGACGTCGGATGCTTAACCGCCTGAGCCACCCAGGCACCCCTACAATCAGAATTCTTGAGAGTAGAATGGAATTAATAGTAATTATCTTGCAAGTTAATATTGTTGTATGCATCAGAGGAGATGATGCATATTAAAATATTTCAGCAAGCTCACACCTCTTGACAAATACGACCCTAATCTTAATTCACTCCTCCCTCAATGTTCCTCATCTCAGTAAATGGCAGCTCCGTCCTCCTCTTGCTCAGTATCAGGAGAGTAAGAGAATCATATTTTATTGAGGCGCTAAGAAATCAAGGCACTAGGCCTCCTACCTCCCGCTGCCTTGGGAAGGTCAGTCTCAAGACCTCCTGCAATGGCTGATAATCCCAACTGATTCTCACGAATATGAGGAACGCTAAGGAATAAGGATTTAAAACAAAAAAACAAACAAAACAAAACAAAAAAGCTCTCCTACCTGATTCCCTTACCCTTCATTCTTTATTTTCTTGACATCCTGTTCGGCGTCACTTAAACTCTGTATATAATCAGAACGTATTTTCCCGTAATGGTTATAAAGTATGACTGGCAGAGGTAAGGGTGTCGCACGTGGGGATGTTGTGAAAGGAGCATAAAGTAAGAGTAAGGGGCCATGGCTTTGGAGCCCAGCACTGCCACCGGCTCTGGAGTGCACCTGTTCAAATACTTTAATATACCTCCACTTTATATGCTTCCTATGTAAGATGATATATCCTCTCCAACACCCCTCCAGGTTATGTTTCAAGCCACAGTAGGTTTGCCTATCATCTCTCGATCCTAGATATTTCAAAAAAAGTAAGTCCCGTAACAAATTCTAAGGCAAAACGTATTACAAAAATAAAAATAATGAGTCCAGTTGGATGGGTAAGCAGTATCATCAGCCTTGCATCTTCTTTCTCCCAACACAATAGAAGGTGGCAGTTGCTGTCCATCAGATTCCCAACACACAAAAGGATTTCCCTGGGGAGGAGCCCCTCTCTGGATTCAGAGGAAATGCCTGGGCAGGGCAAATACCTTAGGGATTTTCAGGGTACGAATTAGTTGCCCCATAACCCCTCAACCTGAGTAAGAATTTAGCAGCAGATCATTAAATTTCACACACACCAAACTACACGGGCAATTTGTTTCTGTTCAAGTAACTAAGAAAGTAAAGCATATGGGGACCTTATTATCAAATTACTTATGGAGGCAGAGATTTTCACAAAGATGACTCCTTACACGTAGAGTCTCTTGGTGCTCAATTAGCATTTCTGTCCTAGCCTTTTTCAGAAGCTGTGGATATTAGAGATATTGATGCCTTTGCCCATATTCCAGAGCAGATGATGGGTCATTCGAGACCTACCTTATTCGTCACCCATCACATAGCCTCACTTTATCTGTCATAAGGTTCACGGACACAGCATTTGAGGAAATTTGCTATGGCATTAAAGATTCACTTTTTTTTTTTTTTTTTTTTTTTTTATTTATTTTTGGGACAGAGAGAGACAGAGCATGAACGGGGGAGGGGCAGAGAGAGAGGGAGACACAGAATCGGAAACAGGCTCCAGGCTCCTAGCCATCAGCCCAGAGCCTGATGCGGGGCTCGAACTCACGGACCGCGAGATCGTGACCTGGCTGAAGTCGGACGCTCAACCGACTGCGCCACCCAGGCGCCCCAACTTTTTTTTTTGTTTTGATGATACTAGTCAGCGATGATTACCCACTTACAGAATTTTACATTTCATTGGTGTTCTGCTCAAATAATCCAGAGTTCTAGTAGAAACAGAAACAGAACTTCTACTGTGTCTCTAGTTCAGCAGTTAAATCCGTGGTTCCCCAACTATTCTGCACATTTGGAACGACTCCCAAAATCCTGCTGTCTCTTCCCATCCTGACAGATGGGATTTAATTGGTCTGGGGTCTGGGGATTTAAATTTTTAAAAGACCTCCGCTTGATTTTAGTCTGCAGACAAATCTGAGACTCGTTAGTTTAAAGATTTCTATGAGATCGAGGGCGGATTTTTGTTAGTATTTACACATATCCCATTTTGTGCCAAAAGAACATAAAGGAGCTTTGTAAAGATGATAGGCTTTGGTAAGAGTGGGCAATGTGTTTGAAAATCTCAAAGTTGGTGTACGTTTTAAAACGAAGGCAGGTTGTTAACATCATCCTGATTTTGAACATCACAATAAAAATGTATATACTCTCATAGTCTACTCACAATTTTGTTATAAGGAAACTAATTTTTGAAGCCAATTTTTAATCTCTTCACTACATTAAAACGTGTGAAGATAAGGTAAGACTTTTAGAGAACTCTTATTTGTTTATCCATTTACTAAGTGTTGACTTATTTTTCCTTCTTTCTCTCCCTCTCTCTCCTCTGTGGACATTCCTGCTTCCAGTAAGGGTTACACTGATGTGGTGAGGATCCCCGAAGGGGCAACCCACATAAAAGTCCGACAGTTCAAAGCCAAAGACCAGACTCGATTCACTGCCTACTTAGCCCTGAAGAAGAAAAATGGTGAGTACCTTATCAATGGGAAGTACATGATCTCCACCTCGGAAACCATCATCGACATCAATGGAACAGTCATGAACTACAGTGGTTGGAGCCACAGGGATGACTTCTTGCATGGGATGGGCTACTCAGCCACGAAGGAAATTCTAATAGTGCAGATTCTTGCAACAGATCCAACGAAAGCATTAGATGTGCGCTACAGTTTTTTCGTTCCCAAGAAGTCCACCCAAAAAGTAAACTCTGTCACTAGCCACGGCAGCAATAGAGTGGGCTCACACACTCCACAGTTGCAGTGGGTGACAGGCCCATGGCTCGCCTGTTCCAGGACCTGTGATACGGGCTGGCACACCCGGACGGTCCAGTGCCAGGATGCAAACCGGAAGTTAGCGAAGGGATGCCTTCTCTCCCAGAGGCCTTCTGCGTTTAAGCAATGTTTGCTAAAGAAATGTTAGCCTGTGGTCATGAGCTTACGCAGAGCTAACTGGATGATTCATCACTGATCAGTCGTGGCAAATGGTGGTGATCAGTCATGGTAAACAAGAGGTCTACCTGAAGCACAGAAAGTCACGCTTCAATGTCATTGTCCACAGGAGTCTAATTATGGGCAGAATCTGCTCTCTGTGACCAAATGGAGATGTGCACTGCTTCGTGCGACAGTAGTGACCTTGGAATACAGAACAACTTGGGAGTTATTGAACATCCCCTGGGCTACAAGAATGAAAAAACACTGGTGAATGTAGAATCAGGGGACATTTGAAGATGGCAGAACAGTCTCCCCTTTGTCACCTACCTCTTATAGAATGTCTTCAAAGGCATCATAATCATTCTCATCCATAATACACAGTAGCTTCTTTTTACTGTTTGTAAATCATTCTCCCTTGGTATGTCACTTTATATCACTTGGTTCTATTAAAAAAAAAAAAAAAAAAAATATATATATATATATATATATATATATATATATATATATATTTCTATAAAAAATGTTTGACCAAAGTAGGTCTGCAGCTATTTCAACGCCTTCCAGTTTCCAGAAAGAGCTGTGGATGATTTACTGGAAATTAAGAACCTGCTGCTGTTTTCACAAGATTTCACATACTTTCAGACTACAGGAGATCAAATTTTGGTCAAAGACCATTTTGACAGGAAGCATCTTCTGCGAAATTCTGAAAAGGAAAAGGATCTCCGCGTAGCTGGTCATTTAAATAGATACACCGATCCATTTACTTAAACGTCAACTGCCTGTATTTTTTCAGGCAGCCAGCCAAATGAATGCATAATTAGGACGTAGATGTAGTGTTTGCGTGTGTGTATGTTGGGTGTATTCAAGAGTCTAAACACTAGTTTCCTCATGTTAGAATTTAAAAGGAAGAAAAACACACAAATAGAAATTTTCGATTTCTATCGTCACACTGCTTGCCCTTTCAGAGGCTTCCAGCTAATATCCTACCTTGTGTAATATTCATACAAAACACACGGCAGAGAGTTTTCTAATCGCATCCCACACGTTCAACACTGGTATACCTCTTACCAGCCAGCCTTGAAAATGCATTTGTTTTCGCTTGTATGTTTTGTTCAAGGGTTCTGTAAGACCTGCAATGTTTTGTACTTGTTGATTTAGTTTGATAGGAGTATTAAAGATCACTTTGGAGTTAGCCACATCTAGAAGTGATCATCATATATGTGGCTCTGGCAAAAGGAAAAAAAAATAGTGGTTAATATTAATAAGACTGTTTCCACACCATACAGGCAGCGATTCTTTGCATTGTCTTTTTAAATCCAAGTATACTGATACTGTCCGTAAGATTTTTCCCAGTTGGAAAGCACTTGGTTGTACCAGTAAGTGTTTGATGAAACGGGACGATTTTTGAGAAGTTTGTTGCTTCTGTTTCCGTAGCCTGTCTGGGTAGGTTGTACGTTTGGGTGTTAGATATGGAATTTTTTTTACAATTGACTGCCTAAAAATCTCTTTTTAAACGGTCAACTGCACCCCTCTACCCCATAGCTCAGAAAATCCAAGGTGTTCAAATTCATCGGGATCTCTTTTTCTTTATGAAAGATTACAAAGCCAATTGTTTTATATAAAACTTTATAATAATTGTACCAAATGTGCCTATTATTAGAGATTTGCATATAAAGATATTAGGGGACAATTGTTTGAGTTCCCTTAAAGCTCACCAGAGTTTATTTTTATTAGAAAATATTTTTAATATAAAATAATTATGTAATTGATCTTGCTAGATCACACTGATTTCAGCGGGTGAGGAGAATGGAGGTCTCACTGTTTTAAGTATTTTCTTAAGAAATTATTTGGTGAAACAAATAACGTTTTACAAAACTGTTAATCATCCTTTGGCTTCTCATCGACTGACTTTGCTTTAGACATGGTCATTTACTCTTAATAAATTATTCATCAGAGAAATGAGTCCTATATAGAGCTGGTCACCTACATTTGATGGAGGTCACCAGATATCAGGGACAGGAAACCATGCTATTCAAATCACTCAGAAAAGAATTTTAAATCATACCGACTATTTGATTATTCCAAAAGAATTAATAGCCAGGCCAACCTGACTATTTCCCAGTTTTCAAAATAATTTTAATCAAGTAACTCAACTGGGACAAAATTTGTTTTTATCTTTTGTTATATTCGTAGCAACATGAAAAAAAAAATAATTGAAGGGCAGCCATGTTTGTATTCATAGATTTTTTTTAGTATGATTTATCATTTATTTTCCCCCCAAACAGTGAAGTTTTATTCTTCTCATTGAAAGAATCCTAGAGAGCTTAAAAGGAATAAACCACTATTCCGTGCTTTTAAGGAGTTTTCTTTAGTTTTTTCATACGAGTATCAATAGTTTGACTGAGGAATGTATGTCTATCTAAACTCCTGAGAAAAGCGATACAGACTGGAAACTGAAATTCAGAGAAATGGAGTGTTCAATAGATAAAAGGAATGATAAAGGGAAAATCCCCCATAATGAAATCTAATTTAGTCCAGTCTAATGTTGGACTATGCATTTCCCCTTTCCATAGTTGCATCGTGAATGAAGAGTCCAGGATTCACGATGCTGAGGCTCCTTCCTCGAGGAAAAAAGTTTGTCTGAAAATGCTCAGGATAGTAAGAATCTAATCCCACAAAACTAAACACTCCGGATTCAGTGTCACTAAATAAAGGGAGCCCAGAAGAAAATGACATCTCTTTCTTCTGGAACAGAAAAGGCCAAATTAAGCCCTGGCTTGTTGTTTAAAGGTTTCAGGGCATTGTTTGAATTTGTTCGGTAAATTCAACGTCCTTTGCCTTCCTGTGGAAACAGTTTTATCCCATGAAACTAAGAATGAAGGGATTAATCACAAACAAAAATAAAGTTGCAGCACTGAAAAAAAATGTAATTTATTGTTTTTGCGACTGGTATGTGAATTTGTGTGATAAAAGTATTTATTCTTATTTAACAAAAATATGTGCAAATTCTATATTTAAAAAGTTTTGCTGTTGTCCTACTTTTAATTTATGCTTCATGTTTGTGTATAAAGTACACTTTGTGAGTTTACATAATATACAGCACTGGTTGCTTTTGTATTTTTTTACAGAAGGCTTTCTGCGTGAAACAGGCGTATATGTATATATTCCTCACGTATCCTTATTCTGATACTGTAGTCTTCCTCTCTAAGGAAGTTTTAAACTTACCCTTTCTTGACTAGTGGTATTCGTTACTTGTAGTTACATTAATAAGTCTGTTGGGTTTCATTAATATTAGTTTTTCCAAGTCACAGATAAGAAAAACACTTATTCAAGCAACTGAAGCCTAAGTTCTCAACTTGGTGTATAGATAGCCTGGAAGCTTCCCACAGAAGCTAAGACACAGTTCAGAATCCCTGATACCAGTGATAAACGTAGACAGGGAGCTGTTGATACGTGAAATTTGTGTGCACACAATGTCCAAGAGCTATCAGTGATGATAAAACCAAATACTGTCCTTTGCTGCTTTAAAAACACTCCTTAAAAATTAATACCATTTATTCTCTAGCATTGGCGGGATCCTATAGTTAGAGTAAACAAATTGCATTTAAGTGATTTAAATACTAGTAATGATGAACGTTGCTACAGATATGGGGTCTCCGTTGATAGAATGTCACTTTGTACTACTAATGAATCTCACGGAGTGAAAATAGGACTTGGGACAAGCAAGGACACCTTTTATCACATCAGCTTGCCTTCGTGATTTCAGTCTGGTCACAGTAATAAGGCAAAGCACCCTTGGATATTCAACTGACCAGCTCCATCTCTGGCTCTGATGTTTCCCCCACTGACTCATTCCTTAATAACAAGGTCATTGTAATGGTTTAGGTGAGCACAGCAGCCAGATTCAATGAAGTCCAGGACTTGTGTATGACTTAGAGGTCACTCTATGTGAAACAAGATTGGATTTAATAATGGCCAAATTTTGCTAATAGTTTATGGCTGAGGATTGGTGAATATTACTGATCTATTTATGATTAAGTGGAGGTGATAATACCTTATATTTTTTTAACACTTCAAAGTTAATAAATGAATAACCATGAGTATAGAAATGGTTGTCCAGAGCTATCATAGAGCCAGTCTATCATTTAAACACAGAGGAAAGGAACTTGTATGTTTTCTCTATCATTTTTCTCATTTGCCAACACCTATAGTTTTAGATTGTCAAACAGACCATTTTAGGTAAGTAGTACACTGAAAAAAACCCAGAAAACTCCCTAATAGCCTCCTTGCTAGCATGAACTAGAGAAATGACGTCTGAAGTTATAGGATCATGAAACACATCAGTCTATAATGCATAATTATATTCTAATCAATTAGCACATGGGAACATATTGAAACAAGAACCCGTTACATTAGTGAGATAAAGAAACTGGAAATACACATGATGTTCAGATCAGAAAAGTATTCATCCGCCAAATGTCTTTCTGGGGTAATGATACCGTAGTTCTCAATGCAGATCTTATGGGGAAAATAATGAAGGTATAGTTGCTAGAAGTTGCTGGTTTTAAAAGAGAGGAAGACTGAAATGTACATATTAGCCAACCCAGTTAATTGCACCTTCCAAATACAGTAGCACTTTAGCGATAAATTGGCTACCTGTGGTTCTTATCCTGGAGCTCCACCAACTGGTCCATGTGGACTGTCATAGGTCAAATGAAAAACCAAATGGCCCATCATCTTATAAGGCACGGCCACATCAGAGTGATCCAAAGTCTAACACTGTGAGGAAACCTGTGATTTGTAAATAAAACAGCATATATTTTTTTTTCAGTTTCTTTTTGGCACATCCAATGTAATTTTTATCAAGGTGCTAATATTGATCAGTGACCAACTATCAAATATGTTACTTCGGACTCACTATTTTATTCTACATGATTTTTCAATTTGCAAAAAAAAACTCTAAGTTTTTGGTCTAGGCGGGGCACAACTTGATACTCAATGTTTGGGAAATGCATCAAATGGTCAGCCTGATCAGCAGGGTTCAGTGACATAAGCTATAGGTACATCCAGGATGTTTAAGGTGACATCGAAACTTGAAGAGTGTCAGGCTAGAGGAACAGACTTTTAGATGAGTCGTGTTTCAGCACTTACTAAACCATCCATGTTCCTTTCAAACTAACTTTTTGTTTCCGATACACAAGCTTTTGTGTGTATTTAGCCTGACTTTTTTTTTTTTAAAGCTTTGCAATATTTTATGTCCATGGTAAACCCTTGGCAACTCTTTCTTGGTCTTTTCTTTAACAACCCACAGCATATTAGAAACACCTCAGACTGAGAGTATAATTAGAATAGGAGATCATATTGTGTGTGACTTTGTAAGACGTGACTTTCGATTAAGAAAAATATATTGTCTCCGGATGGTGTCTTTGCGTTACATGCTCAGCCATGACATCAATGTAGGAGTTGACAAACACTGCTTCCATTTAGTATGTTTATTAGAGGAAATCATGCACATGCTTTGTAAATAGACTGCAGATAACTAAACAGATTGCAGAAATATATTTAATTTGATGTGAGCCGTGGCACAAATTTTTGATTTCTATATAAGAGCCTTGTGAGTAAAGACAGGTAATAAACCTAAGTGGGTATAACTGAGATTTTTATATCTTGAAACATGATTTCAAGCCAGAGTAAAATATCGAAGATTTTCATGTCATTGTATATAAGCAGTAGAATGTGACCTGCTTATTATCTTCAATTTGTCAGAAGTGATGGTATGTTTCAGTAAATGTAATGCAGTTGAAAAACCAAAAATCTTGGAAAACTAAGACGGGTCTTGTTTAAAATGTCTCTTCCGCTTTGGCAAATTTTGAACCTGAATCAGCTATTGAAAGCATTACCGCGTCTTGTAGCCTGCATTCCACGACAGTTCTGTTATTCAGGTAAACCACTTGAACTGACTCGTTTGGGACCTATACTGTAATATTTTTCGTTGAGGAACAATATCCTATTTTGTAAAGCATTTCCCTATGTGTGACTTCAAACTGTAAAATTAAACATTGGCTTTGTGGTTTCAGTGGGCATAATAAATGTTAATTGTAAACTAGGTTAAAGTATGTACTGCATATAATATGTTTTAGAGTTGGAAAATAGTGTCCATTTATTTTTAATTTTCTCATAAGAGTAGGACCAAGCCAGCTCTTAAGGAAGTCCCAGGCTCCCTGCAGTTTTTACCATTCTTCTTCCATTTGGCTTAGACAATACTCCTACCTTAGTTACGGGACTTTGGAATTCTTACTTCAAGTTCTTCTTACCTGAGTATCACTCGCTAAAGTCTGTCTGGTATTGAAATTCTGATGTTAAATTAGTAACAGCAAGTAACGTAGTCCCCTTCATTTTTCCTTCTTTAAAGATAAACTTATTCTAGGTAGACAAGGAAAGAGTCAACAATGCACACATGGAAATTCAAAAAAAATTGGCATTCATTCACTAGCAGAAGCCTTTCCGTTTGCGAAAAAACTTTATGGCACTAAGGTTCCTAAGGACGCTGATTCCTTCTAAACCTGAAATCATTGCTATTTAGTGTGCATCAGGTTGAATTTCTCCCGTATACCAAATAATATTTCAGAATTGTTGTGCTTTACATGTGCCGCTTAGCAGGATATATAGATTTTGAGTAAGTAATTACAAACACCTAAACTCTTAAAAGACGGTATAGAAACTTAACCATAATAATATTGCTAAGATTGGTTGAACATCTCTTTGGGTCAGGACCTGTGGGAAACATCTCACAAACTTTCCTGCATGTGTTTCTCTCCATGACCATTATAAGGTTGTTCTTAAGATCCACATAGTAAAGGGGTGCCTGGGAGGCTCAGTCGGTTAAGCGCCAATCTCTTGACTTCGGCTCAGGTCATGATCTCATGGTTCGTGAGTTCAAGCCCTCCGTCGGGCTCCGGGTTGACTGTGTGGAGCCTGCTTGAGATTCTCTCTCTCTTCCCCTCGCCTGCTTATGCTCTTTTCCTCTCTCTAAATAAATACATAAACTTAAAAAAATCCCAATATTACAGATGACGATCCCATTATAACAACTGTTAGTGGTCATTTTGTTGTTACCAAGTGTAGGCACTGTTATAAGCACTTTAGATATTTATTATCACTTTTCACCTTCTTTAAGCGCTGGGAGTCTTCTATCCCTGTGGAATGGGAGTCTGAGGGGGGGACTATGGGGTGAGTGGCAGACTGTGTGAGATTGGAGAAGTGCAGGGAAGTGTTTAGATGCCCTATGTGCGGTGGGCCCCCTGAGTAAATCCAAGAGTAGTCCTGAAATTCCAATAAAAACGGCAAGGAAACTATGGAGAATCAGACAAGCAGCAAGAAAAGAGGCAAGTGCTCCAAGTGTACAAAGGAGCTTGTTGTTTAAAGAGAGAGGAAAGAGAATTTGATTTAGAAAACTAGTAAATTGCTGGGAAGAATTAAAAAAAAAATGCAGTATTTAACCTTACAGTCTCCTTCACAGCTAATAATGAGCTGGTTCAGACAAGGTCACAGGCATAAAAATGGTCCTGAGGGGTGCTTTTGGATCAGGAGTGGAGTGAAAAAAGATGGTTAGAAACGGCACTATAGACCCTGGAAAAGTCCAAATCACCCATAATTCCTGGGTTCTGTGGGAATCTTTCCGGATAGCTCATTGTTTTGTCTGCTCTGTTAAACTCCTGTCTTCCCACAGAACGAATGACTACGTGTCCCAACGCAGACACAAGCGAAGGGTGCACCTTTATTTTTCTCAGTTTCCCTCCGTGTCCATCTCCCGAGGTGAAGAGAAGCAAATCTCAGAATGATCAACCACCTGGGTCGTTCCCAGAAATAGAGAAAGATACAGAACAGCCCCAGGACCACATCTAACATGAATTCATGAATTCGGCTGTAATCTTGGTTTCTCTTTTCACCTCCAGATGCCCACAGCACCTTGTCTCCCTATTTCAGCCTTCGTCAGGGTTGGCCTCGAATTGCAGGGACAGACTTTGGTTGCGGTGGTTATTCATTATTGAAACATCAAAATCTTGGGGAGCAGGAAAGGGTATTTCTTAATCACTTGTAGGTGGGCTCATTTCAAAAACTCAGCCATGCTTTGAGCCTAGACATTGATAAGATTGTGGGGTAATATATTGGTGTTGCTTTAAGCTGCTAAATGTGTGACAATTTTTATGGTACCTACAGAGAATGAGAACACAGGTGAAAACAAGGAAGGATCCCAATCTACGAGGGATTATTAGAAAGGCTATTAGGTTAGACGCTTAAGTGGAATGAATAAGGTTAAGACCCAGTTATTGGGGCTAGAATACAAGGGGGAGGAACACAGGACAAACACAGAATCTGAGTTATTAGAACTCGCACAAAGTTGTGGAATGAGACTCCCATTTAAGCTAACTGACATAGGGTCACTTGGGCTGCTAGAGGATAGGTCCATATATACACTCAGACTCAAGGACAGAATTAGTTAAAATCTTGGTGTGAAGTCAGAATCACAGTGATAAGAACAAGCACAAACAGGTTTCAAAGAGATAGGGGCGGATGGATGGGAAAATCTGCCCGCAGCAATGTTTTCCAAAGTGCGGCTAAGAAATCCCTTGTTGCCATAAATAAATGTAGAGGTTTTCATCAAATAAGTTAAAAATTTAATAAGAATGTTCTGATTATATATTGCTATTCACAGGTCATCCCCAAACTTAGTAGCTTAAGACGGTGGTTTATTGAACTTCATGATTCTGTGAGTCAGGGTTGAGTTGAACAATATGTCTACTCCACAGGTCAACTGGGGTCATTTGGTGAGATGCATCAGGCTGGACTGGAGTGGAGGAGCCAAGATAGGTTCACTCACACACCTAGGGTCTTGACAGGAGCATTCAGAAGGTCAGGGTCAGCCCTACCCTTCGTTTTTTATGCAGTCTTAGGCCTTTCGCTGTGGTATCTTCACCAAGTTGAGTTTTCTTACAAGATGGTTCTGGGTTCCAAGAGCGGGTGTTACCAGAGTACCAAATGGAATCTACTAGCCTTCTTATGGCTGAGACTTGGAAGGTCCAGAATATCCCATTTTAACACAACTAATTACAAATTTCAACATGTGGGGTGCCTGGGTGACTCCGTTGGTGAGGCATCCGGCTCTTGACTTCAGCTCAGGTCATGATCTCATGGTTCGTGGGTCGAGTCCTACGTAGGGCTCTGCAGTGGCAGTTCAGAGCCTGCTTGGGATTCTCTCTCTTCCTTTCTGTCTGCCCCTCCCCTGCTCACATGCTCTGTCTGTCTCTCAAAATAAATAAACACATTTTTTTTTTTTACTATGTGTGAATTGGCAACACTCAAAGACCTTTTCTTGATTCTTCCAAAAATTAAGAGATTGTACAATATGCCATTTTTGGAAGTTTCGTTAATCAACCTTTAAGGTTAATTTTTCTGGCTAACCTGTCATTTCTACACACATAAAAATGGAGGTTTTTGTTTCAGAAACAACAGTGTTCAGAATCAGAGAGCCATAAGAGTGAACAAGCAAGTGGAAATCATTACCCTTTATATTTATTTCTGTATAAAATAAGCAAGCTACAGACAAGGAGTCGCATAGTCTTATAATTAACTTGGTGTACCGGCCCTGACTCTGGGGAGTCTCCCGGGTTGGGTGGGGAAGATGAATTGATTTTTATTGTTTTTTGTTCTGTTTTCCCAATCTGCATGCCTTTCCCTAAAATAACATTTCAACATGTCTAAAACGTTGTTCTATGGGACCACAAGTGCCTGACTTAAGAAGGCCCCAAATTTAATGTTGTAAAGACAGGTTTTGGGGGCGCCTGGGTGGCTCAGTCGGTTAAGCGTCCGACTTCAGCTCAGGTCATGATCTCATGGTGTGTGAGTTCGAGCCGGCGTCGGGCTCTGTGCTGACAGCTCAGAGCCTGGAGCCCGTTTCAGATTCTGTGTCTCCCTCTCTCTCTGCCCCTCCCCTGTTCATGCTCTGTCTCTCTCTGTCTCAAAAATAAATAAGCATTTAAAAAAATTAAAAAAAAAAAGACAGGTTTTGGTATCAGTGGTACATGTGGACTTAAATAAATAATAAACCTTTATTTTCCAAAGTATATTAAGCCGGCTGTATGCAATAGCATAATAAATTGTTCAATCACCTTCAAGTCATTTCGCGAGCCAGTAAAGCCCCTCTATTTTAGGAGGGTAAGGACTCAGAAAATGAGCTGTTTAGGAGTTATAAATAGCACATTAATTCAACTATCTGTAATGCAATGATCAAGTTCCCATTCCTTTAAAGGGACAGACGTCTCTCCTAATCCTGCCAGTTCTTCTGTCATTGGTCCTACAGGGGACCAGATTATGGATGAATCGGTATATAAATCCATCAGCACGGATTTTAAAAGGTATGTACTGTTGAAAATGAGTCAGAAGCTTTTTTTTTCTTTTTCTTTTATATGTTTTTGAAATTTTTTTAATGTTTATTTATTTTTGAGAGGGAGAGAGAGCAAGAGGAGGGGAGGGACAGAGAGAGACACACACACACAGAAACCAAAGCCGGCTTCAGGCTCTGAGCTGTCCGCGCAGAGCCCAGTGTGGGGCTCAAACCCACAAACTGTGAGATCCACCTGAGCTGAAGTCGAGTGCTTAATGAATGAGCCACCCATACAACTCTAGGTTGGGAGCTTTAAGAAAGGACCCTTGGAGGGGCGCCTGGGTGGCTTAGCCGGTTAGGCATCCAACTTCGGTTCAGGTCATGATCTCATGATTCGTGAGTTCGAGCCCCACATCGGGCTCTGTGCTGACAGCTCAGAGCCTAGAGCCTGCTTCAGATTCTGTGTCCCCCCACCCCCCCGTCTGCCCCTCCCCCAGTTGAACTCTGTCTTTCAAAAAATGAATAAACGTTAAAAAAAATTAAAAAAAAAGAAAAGAAAGGACTCTTGGATGTTGTATCTTCCTCCTCGTGAAAGAACAAAACCATTTTAATATTGGTAGAGTGTCTCCGGAGCCCATGATTTTGTTGCTATAATCCAATAAAGATAGATTCCTAAAACTTTTTTTTTTTTTTTTTTAATCATAGGAAGAAACAGAAATCTCCAACACAGGTCCTTTCTGATTGTCCAGTTTTCCTGAAAATAATCCTCCTCTTAAAGTACTTCTCCCTTGATCTTCCGTTTATCCTTTTTTTTTTGGGGGGGGGGGGAATCTATATTGTATAAGGAGTTCAACTTCTTAAATAAATGCACATGTATGCAAAATATTATGTACAATTTCTAGAGAACTCAAGGATTTTGGAAGCTGAACATGAATTCCAATGTAACAGAAAGAAAAATATACATGTTGTAAATGACAAGTTTCTATAAATAACTTGCAAGTGAAAATTTTGCTCCTAAGGTTACAGCATATTTAGTATACACTGATAATTTTTAAAAAACGTATTTACTGATCCCTTATGTAATGTGGTCTATGATAAGGCATGATAGCAAATAATACACAGTTCCAGGATTCAAGGACCTCAAGCCAGAAAGAGGTCTCTACAGGTGAAAAAGAAATCATATTGCAGGGGCACCTGAGTGGCTCAGTCAGTGGAGCCTCCAACTCTTGATTTTGGCTCAAGCCATGACCTTGAGGTTTGTGATTGAGCTCCACATCAGGCTCCACACTGGCGACAGCACAGGGCACGCTTGGGATTCTCTCTCTCCCTCTCTGCCTCTCCCCTGTTCTCTCTCTCTCAAAATAAATAAATAAACAAAAGAAATAAAGAAATCATCTTGCAGTTGAATCATTTCTACAAAACAGTTGAAAACAATGTCATTCATGTAAGATAGTCACCAAGGAAGGAGCTAGACTCTTGAAGTGTGCTGCTAGACTTCCAGATTCTCTTCCTCTTCTGCACGTTGTAGACACTGCTAATGCTAACATCCATTCAACTTCCTTCCTGCGTCCATGTGAACAATGGGGGGCAGATGGTCAGCTGGAGAGTGGGTCCTTGAGCAGTTCACCCAATGCCAGCAGTCAACCACCTTTGAAATTCTTGTCAGTGGGAACTTTTTTTTAAAGGTTTTAAGTCCTTACTAGATTTTCTCTTTCCAAAGCATTTCTAATGGACTCGTTTTGGTCCTGGGAATCCTAATGCAGGAATTGTGTCAGCAGACAGCACTTCCACTGGGGGAAAGGAAAGGGAAAGATAGAGGAACCTCAAACTACATTCTATTTCATATGATGGAAAAGGTTGGGAAGGAACTGGAGAACAACGTAGTACGTTTTCAAATAGTTGACAGGTTATCACGGGAAAGAAAAATTATGATTATTTTATAGGACCGGGGCGGGGGGTAGATTTAAAACCAGTGAGTTTGTCAAAATAAGGACCAATGTAGAAAATAGCTTCTGCCATTCTTACATTCCAGCTTTTCTTTCAAACACAGTTGCCTCAAAAGTAGCATAACTATAAACGTTTTTTACCTCTCCCTCCAGTGAAAATTTTCTCAAAGTGTCAAAGTATGGGGCTTCTGGGTGTCTCAGTTGGTTGAGCGTCTGACTTCGGCTGAAGTCATGATCTCATCATTCACAAGTTCGAGCCCCACATCGAGCTCTGTGCTGACAGCTCAGAGCCTGGAGGCCGCTTCAAATTCTGTGTCTCCCTCTCTCTCTCTGCCCCTCCCTGACTCATGCTCTGTCTCTCTCTTTCTCAAAAATAAACATTTAAATTTTTTTAAAGTGTCAAGGTATGCAGTGTGTGTGTGTGTGTGTGTGTGCGTGTGTGTGTATATGCATGTGTATATATATATATATATATATTACTTTTAAGTATATTTAATAAATATTTATCTTATTCATCCTATAGACTGATGTTCCCTTCATGTATTCATTCATTATGCAATGCTGTCAATCATGAAAGCTTAGTTTTACTTTTTCCCTAGTACAGTGGTTCTCATTCAGGGGAAATTTTATCCCCATAGGGTATTTGTCAATGTCTCGAGATATTTTTGATTGTCACGATGCGGGGGGTGGGGAGGGTGTTACTGGCTTCTAGAAAGTAGAATCAAAGGATGCTGCAAAGAACAGGATAGCCCCCTTACAACAAAGAATTATCCCCTTCAAAATGTCAGTAGCGGTGAGATTGAAAAACACCACGTTAGTGGATCCCTCCCGTCTCACTCTACCTGCGTGATACACATTCTCAGGGGACTACTTCTTACCTTCTAAGTGGATGTGAGTGAACATGCCTGTGACTCTTTTCTTCTCGCTGCTGTGGAGGTTAGAGAGGCAGGGGCTGGGGAGTCAGTGCTTCATTCTTGCGACCTTGGCACTTGGTATGTATTCCTTCACATGTGAAGCAAATAATCTCAGGGAGGTTCGGAGCCCTGGGCATTGTTGGGACAATTGACGGATTATTCAGGTGAACATGACATAGACTGATGATAGGCAATTACTATAAATCACTGTTAGTCTAACTTCCAGCCACGTACAACTGATCGCAAGAAATGCACGGAGATCAGCCTTGGCCCATCCATTCTAGAAAATTAGTATTGTGCCCAAAGCCAGGTTTGCACATTTTTTGAATGAGCCAAGTGGAATACTTTCCATATAGCCAAATGAAATGAATGGAGAAGAATGAAAGTTTTGTTCCTTCAAGGGTATTTTTACACGATGTTGTAGTTTAGGTGAAAATGTTATTTATTTTTAAATAGTAAGCGCTATAAATGAGCGTGTTTCAGTTTCTGGGGGAGTTTTAGAAGTATGACAACTTTAGGAAGTACAAAAACACCATAATACAACAGACAATCCCAATTCAAGTTTTCAATGGGAGTCACTAACGATAGATATTAGGGTTTTCTTTAAGAATTTGTTTTAAGGATAAGAGCTGTATAAAGGCTTGTATACGAAGATTTTTTGCCAAAATATACATTCTCAAGCTGATTTTTTAGAATACCTCTAATGCTGTTATAATTGACTAAGGTGGGGGGAGGGTGGATGGGGTTTTCTTTTCCCTTCTTTCCCCTCCAGAGTTTCCTAATTTAGAAAGGAAATCGCCAGTAGTACAAATGCTGGAAATTTGGTCAAAACCAAAAAGAAAGCACAATACACAATATCTTGAAGATTAGGAAGATGTGAGGTGGACTGAGGGCGCGTGGTAGAGAGTAGGTCACTGGCGTCGTGGTTAAGAGCAGGTAAGATCGTGGGATCAGGGGAGGACACGCTACGGAAGTGCACTTACATTTTCATGAGGCTATTACTCATTTTCAGATATATACCGCGTAGTTGCCACTGGATTTCATCATGCCAAACCAGAAGGATTCCTGAGGTTCTCGTTTATTTCTGCTGTCTAAAGCCATTACCTTCCACCTCCTAAAAGACTCAACACCACAGCTTTTAAGTCGAGGCCAAAGACGCTACATCTCTAGAAGCGAGTGTACAATTTGAAAAAAAAACAAACAAAAAAACACTGGCGCTCTTGATGTGCTTTGTTTTTTCTCTCGCAGAAATGGTGCTCAATCATAAGGGTCGGTCTTGGCTCAATTCAAAATCTGACACACGGTGACTGGTATGTTCGCAAGAGTCATCAGAATTGAGGACCATCTCTAAGAACACGTTACCTCGGTTCTGAGTTGCTGTGCACGTGATCTAGACGGCGAGTGACTAATTCCTTCTGTCAGTTCAAAGCTAAATGCTGGAAGCAGCCTGTTCTCCTAGATGTTTAACTAAATCTTCTTGGCTAGGTTTACTCGGCCAAAGTCACAAACTGCCAAAGCACTGTTGCATTTAGAAAGACAGTGGCTTCTCATTTGCGGGGATTCCATGCTTTGAAGAGTATTTACAGGCTCATTCTTCATCCTGGAGGGCCTGACTCTGGAATCCAGCAGATGATGGATGATGGGTCCGCAGAGCATTTAAATCCCAGCCAAGTTTTCCAGCCACACGTCCGTTTTCATATCTGATCATGCTACTTTGTGTATCATTGTGTGTATTGGAACAGGAAGTTAAAAAAAGATAGACTGGGGCACCTGGATGGCTCAGTCAGTGAGGCCTCCAACTCTTGATTTCAGCTCCGATCGTGATCTCACGGGTCATGAGATCGAGCCTTGGGCCGGGCTCTGCACTGGTGGCATGGAGCCTACTTGAGATTCTGTCTTTCCCTCTCTCTCTAGCCCTCCTCTCTTCACACACTTATTCTTTATAAATAAATAAATAAATAATAAATAAATAAATAAATAAATAAACTTAAAAATAAAAGAAGTATTTTATTAAGCGTGCTGAGTGTGTCGAAATCTTACTAACTTTGATAATCCAGAACAAAGTCATAATAATCCAGAAATCTTACTGACTTTGATAACCAGAGCAAAGTAATAAAGCTAGAATTCTGGTGTTTGCCCCACCTTCTGTAACATTAGATACAACTTAGGAGCTCTACCTGGACGTAGGCTAGAGGATCTCTTCTGTTACCCTTGACCCTGGCGTCCGTGCCTTATGCCAGATCTCTGGTCCTGAGCCATGTCTTTCGCCTTGTCCCGACTGAAGCTTAGGCGTTGTTCATTCAACAAACCTGGATCTGAGGGTTCAGACGTTGGCACGTTTTCAACCTCTTGGCCCTGTTTTCCCTGTTTGTAAAATGGGGAGTTTGGCATGCCTGTATAATGAAGAGCACAGAGGAATAGCTCCTTAAACTTTGGTTGTTCTTTAATCCTCCTTTCTAAGTGTACCCACGTTCTCTTCGTGGAGTTCTACTTAAAGTTGTCAGTGTCTACAGAGTGTCAATGTTTCAAACAAAACGCCCCGTTCTGGCACTCCGGGGCATACCCAAGCCTGATTTTCTCACTTTGTCTCCCCTTTGCCTTTGTCCTGCACCACAGGGTCACTCTCACTCATCTAAAATGAGTTGGCCCTTGGGGCGCCTGGGTGGCGCAGCCGGTTAAGCGTCCGACTTCAGCCAGGTCACGATCTCGCGGTCCGTGGGTTCGAGCCCCGCGTCGGGCTCTGGGCTGACGGCTCGGAGCCTGGAGCTTGTTTCCGATTCTGTGTCTCCCTCTCTCTCTGCCCCTCCCCCGTTCATGCTCTGTCTCTCTCTGTCCCAAAAATAAATAAAAAACGTTGAAAAAAAAAATTAAAATGAGTTGGCCCTCAACCCATGTACTTGTATCAAAGGACCCCATCCCTTCTGTATGTCAGGACTCTATCCCGCCATTTTGCTATCGAAAGTGTGCTCTTTTTCTAAGGACCAACTTCACTGTCACTTCTTCCAAGAAGCGAGGAGAACCTCACTCCAAATGCATTCTTCCAAATTCAGAGACTGAAATTCACCCCTCGCTTTTTAAAATCAAAAGTCAAATAAACCAAGCACACACCATGAACTTATTTCAATTCATGGCAGAGTCAACAAGTGGACTAGAAAACAGATACGCCTGAAAAAAAGAAACACCTTTTGTTTCATTTTAGCTTAACCTTTTGTCACTCTCAAAGAAGAGCCTGTGTTTGCGTGAATTCTCCACTAGATCGAGTTCTGAGATCCTTGAGGGGTCTGGTATGCATCCTGTTTGCCAACTGAGATTTCTTTAGGAATGAAGAATAAAAAGTGCTTACACAGGCCTGAAACAGAAACCTTGCTTTGGGGCACTGTTATGAGCTCCAATCTTTATAATCGGCATCTCTGAAATATTCCATTTTTCCAAAGTGCAAAGTCGGGTTTCATCGTTCCCTCATAAGTTGTTTTCCTAGTGCACTCCAATCAGTTTGATGCCAGTGAATTTCTGTTGTGTTTATTACATTTTGTCTTCTCTCCACCCAGGCCTCCCACCCTCAAGTCCCACACTGTGACCAAGCCTTTGAGTAACCAAAAGCTTATTAGCAAATTTTCCAGCAAATAGAATTTTTTGGAATTTTTTCCGCCTTTGGTTGATGGGCTTACACTGAAATAAACCAGTCATGTTTGTGCTAAACTTCTATTGGAATTTCACTTCCAGTCACATTTAATGAATGAATGAGAGGCTGAAATATACCAACAAAATCAAGCCTTGAGTAAAAATAAAGAGAGGCAGAGAGACACTGAGTAAAACAGAAAGAATGTGAAAAAGAAAAGTTGGGAGAGAGAATGAATGTTCAGTGTGGACTCTGTAACAAAAACGTAAAAAATGCAATGTTCCCTACATTTAATAAGAACATGCGAATGTTCAAGAGAACTAATTTGATTTTATTTTCATGTAGATCTATTTCATAACTTAATTTTATTTTAATTAAACCTTAATTTTATTTTCACATAGATCAATTTCATAACTATGCTGTCAAAATATTGATAAATTGATTGATAATATAAATGTTAAAAGTCATAAAATAAACATGAGGTCACAATGAACTGACTTCTCTCCATGATCATGGAGAGAAGGGAGACACATGAAGTGAGCTGTGTGATCACTGCCACTTTCCTTCTGGAAGCACTTTCTAAGTCTCAAGGCAGGGAACAGGAGCCCAAGCAAAGTGTGGCAGTCCCACTGAGTGGATGAGGTAGGCATTAACATTTGGACATGACGGCAGATGGATCTCCAAGGCAGAGTACTGATTATGAGGAAGCTCGGAGAAATAGCTCTAGAAAGTTGCATGGGACCCTTTGAGATCTTAGTAATGTGTGCACAGGGTAAAGTTAAACCTTGCATATAGTAAAACACAATAAGGCTGGGCAAAAAAAAATGCTACAAGGGAAAGGGGCGCCTTGATGGCTCAGTTGGTTAAGCATCCAACTCTTGAGTTTGGCTCAGGTCACAATCTCACGGTAGTGAGATCGAGCCCTGCATGGAGCCTGCTTAAGAGTCTCTCTCTCTCCCCCCCTCTCCCTCTGCCTACCTCTCTCTCTCCCTCCCTCAAAACAAAACAAAAGCCACAACAGAGTCATAAGCTGAAAAAGTCTCAAACTATTTTGCCTGACTACTCAAACTGGAGAAAACTCGTCGAGTGCCTGAGGCATTCAATAGACACCCCAGATAAAGTCTTTACTGTAGAGCTAGTCCATGCCTCCTCAAACAAGCTGAAAGATAAGCTCAAAATAATCCACAAGTCTCTACATTTCCTGCCAAAATGTACTTCAATGCTCTTGAAATGATGGCAGCAAAATCCATACACTTATCACCCATAACATGTGCCATGTCTATAACCATACAAAAAATACTGAACATGAAAAGAAGCAGGAAAGTGTAGTTCATAGTCAGAAGAAAGGTTTGTGAATAGAAATAAACTGAGAAATGACAGACGGTAGAATTGGCAGACAAGTATATTAACGCAGCATATTGGAGCTCCTGGGTGGCTCAGCTGGTTAATCCGACTTCAGCCCTGGTCATGATCTCAGAGTTTGTGAGTTCAAGCCCCATGTCAGGTTGTGCTAACAGCTCGGAGCCTGGAGCCTGCTTCGGATTCTGTGTCTCCCTCTCTCTCTGCCCCTCTCCCGCTCATGATCTTTCTCTCAAAATTAAATAGAAATCATTTTTAAAACATTTTAAATTTAAAAAACAGCATAAATGTTCTCAAGGAATTAAATGAAAATAAGAACATAATGACAAAAAAATTAAAGATTTTTAAAACATGATTAATGGAGTTGATAAACATAGTATCTGAGAGGACAATTCGCTGGATGGATTTTATAGCAGATTAGAGACTGGACAGTAAAAGATTAATGAATGTAAAGCCATAGCAGTGGGAAATGCAAACTAAATACTGAGGGAAAAAAGATTGAAAAACAAATAAACAGAAGCTGTTACCTGTGGAACAATTTAACTGCCAGAAAAAGAGGAAATTAAAAAGATTCAAAGAAAAAAAGAAAGAAAGAATGGCCAAAATTCCCCCATAAAGCTGCAGTAAACAAGACAGGGTGGTATTTCTGGGGGCGCCTGGGTGGCTCAGTTGGTTGGGCATCTAACTTCGGCTCGGGTCATGATCTCGCGGTTCATGAGTTTGAGCCCCGCATCGGGCTCTGTGCTGACAGCTCAGAGCCTGGAGCCTGCTTCAGATTCTGTGTCTCCCTCTCTCTCTGCCCCTCCCCGCTTGCGCTCTGTCTCTCTCTGTCTCTCAAAAATGAATAAACGTTAAAAAAATGTTTTAAAAAAAAGACGGGGTGGTCTTTCCAAATGTACAAACATATCACTCAAAGGAATACAATAAAAGTCTTAGGTATAGTTCCACACATATCTGGTCATTTGATTTTCAATGTATGTGCTAAGGAAATACAATGGGGAAAGGAGTTGTTTCAACAAAGAGTGGTAGAATAACCAGATAGCTATGTAGCAAAAGAAAAAGAACGTCAACACTTACTTCATACCCTGGAGACAATTTTCTCAAAATGGATCATAAGCCTAAAATGGAAAATCGAAAGCTACAAACCTTCCAAAAGTAAACATAGGGAGAAACCGTTAAGAACTTGCTGAAGACAAGGATATTTTAAGATAGAAACAAATTGTTGTATTCCAATACAATGGACTCGGCAACAGAAAACAAATGAACTTACATGGTGATGCAACTGCATGGTTGAAGGTCAACAATATTCCCCTAAGCTTCAAAAGGTACCTACCCTAATGGTGGCTGATGCGTGACACATGGACACATGGCCTAGGCTGGTCCAAAAGTGTTTAGAGCTTGTGAGACACAGAAACAGTTGGTACGGAATCCTTTCTGATGTTGGCTGCACATCTATCATCCAGGGCACCAGTAGAGGTTCCTACAGTGGCTTCCAGAAATCAGATATGGAAGTGGGGGTTGGGCAAGCTGAGGCATCAAGTTGTGTAGTGATGGAAAGGATCTATGGCATTAGCCTTGTTTGTGCAGTCATGGCCATCTCCCAGCCTTCTTTGCTCATGACAATTGCCTGAGCCTTGTTCTAAGTCTTTCTGGCAATTCTGTGAGTTGCTCAGCATCCATTCGATACTCTTTGCTTCTTGCAATGGTCTCTGTTACCAGTTACTGAGAACTCTGGTTTACACAAATTGTGTCAAATACCATGCATATCCCGGTGATGTGACATTTTATATCTCTAGTTTTGATTCCATCTGCAGACACATAAACACCCTGGAAATCTCCCTT
This sequence comes from Neofelis nebulosa, assembly GCF_028018385.1. NCBI lineage: Eukaryota > Metazoa > Chordata > Mammalia > Carnivora > Felidae > Neofelis > Neofelis nebulosa. The sequence continues at coordinate 141,709,619 of NC_080786.1, read as the reverse complement.
GGATACAAACTAAACATCTATAAAACAGAAACAGAATTCTTGATCTCCTCCTCCCCCGTGAAGTGGTAATTGGCTAACCAATGTACAGTATTTGCTTTCTACAATACATAATTTAGCAGCAACCTGACATCTCCAACTTTCTTTTAATTACTGTAACTATCAAATTATATACTGTTATACAACCCAGTGCACCCCTTTTCACTTGTATCCCGTCCGGATTCACCAGAGGTAAAAGTATCAACAATTGGAAAGCTACGCAAGCCAGAGGTCATCACCCCTTCACTGATCACAAACAATAGGAACTCTGTTGCCATCTGGCCATTGTGAGACCCAATTCTGGACTCTCAGTTTGAGAGGCAGCTTCCCAGAACCACTTCAAGAACCTACAAATGCTGGCATCGGATTGGATTCCCCAGAAGCAAATACTGAGATGAGGATATTTGAGAGAACGATGTAAGTCAAATATTTCTAGCATGTAAGTAAAGGAGTAAGGATGCAGGGCCAGAAATGGAAAGAGGACAAAAAGAGTGGGATAGTAACAAAGCCCCACAGAGTGTAACTTCAGTTTAGGCACCCTGCACCCCTGGTAGGTCTCACCCCACAGTTGTCCTCCTTGGGGGACAGAGTGTCTATATTCCATCGTGCGCCAGCCATTGGCTAAGAGCTGGTTCTAAGGAAAACAAACTTCTCAGGCACTTCCCCTCTCTGTGCTTGCAGGCAAGGCGGGTTCCAGCAGCCTGGCACAAAAACCACAAGTGTTTGTTTTGTGCCTCTCCCGCTAGACTGCGGGTCACGGGAGGTCAAAAGCCGGGTCATCCTGTACAGCGCTGCATCCAGTGCTTAGCATGGTGGAAAACAGCAACAATGCCTCTGCCTCCGGCCTGGCACTGTTCTGCGCCCCAAGAGTCGGGGTGTGAAATTGGCACGACACTCCTTAGGAAGCAGCGTTCTGAGGGAAACCATGGGAAGTAATTTCGATCAGGATTAACAAGTGCATCTGGGATGTGACAAGGAGCGAGAGCGGAGGTTTAAGGCCAAGTTCAGACATCTGGAGCAGCCAACATACTAGCAGGACTGAAGCAGACAGAATGGAGAGATCCTTCAGGCATTACCGCATCTAAAATAGAAGCCAAAAATATTTGTAACGCCAGGCTCATGGCTGTTGGCATCAGTGAGCCTGGAGGATTAAGGGAGCCAAGGACGACCAGGTGAATTTGACTATTTGATAATAACACTCAGAAAAGACAAGACACTCTCCAAGGAACTGGGAAATCACGCGGAAGAATGAGCCGTTTCGTCCTGAACCAGTTAGTAAATCAATGAAAAAAATCCAGATACGTAAGTATCATTTTATGGGAGGAAATGAGGAGAGATTACGCACTGAAGTAATTCAGACATCTTTGAGCCCTACCAAGTTCAAGGCCAAACTGGCCAGTCCAATAGACATATCATGCAAGCCACAAAGGAATTTTTATTTTTTTCGTAGGTAGTCACATTAACAAGAAAGTATAAAGCCACGGGTAACATTATTATATTTTATTTTTTTTTTATTTTTTATTTAAAAAAATTTTTTTTAACGTTTATTTATTTTTGAGACAGGGAGAGACAGAGCATGAACGGGGGAGGGTCAGAGAGAGAGGGAGACACAGAATCTGAAACAGGCTCCAGGCTCTGAGCTGTCAGCACAGAGCCCGATGCGGGGCTCGAACTCACAGAGTGCGAGATCGTGACCTGAGCCGAAGTCGGCCGCTTAACCGACTGAGCCACCCAGGCGCCCCGGGTAACATTATTATTAATAAAATACTTTACTTAACCCAATATATCCCCCAAAAGTTACCATCTTCACAAACAGGCAACATAAAACTACCAATGATATATTTTCTATTCAGTTTCTATTTAAAGAAGTTAAAATGAAATCAAATTGAAAATTCAGTTCTTTTTCTCACTAGCCACATTTCAAGTGTTCGATCACATGTGGCTAACGGCTGCTATATTGGACAAAGTAGTGCTAGCATTAAATATAATGATGATGTGAGACTTTCTGAAAAACACTGACTTTAACGACTATCTGTATCTAATGCTTACATCACTGAAATTCTTACTCATCTTTCAGAAGGGCAGATTTTTTTTTTTAAATGCACTTATTGAAAGCTTTCTAACGGCAGATTATCAATGAGGCTACTGAGAAAGCCAAAGCAATCATCACTGACTGAAGACCGTTCTAAGGTAAGCTGCTTTTGTTTAGAATTTGGGGCTCTCTGACATGACCCATGACTTCAACTTGACCTTGCCGCTCTGTTTCTAGATGTGTTGCTGTATGTTAATGAAGTTCTCACCGTGGCATGAATAGATGATCAACTCATGGGAAGGATGTAGAGGGTTTTAAATAGTTCCGATATAAGTACCACTGAAAATTTGGTGTAAAGGTGGTGAAAATTTTTGGCGTAAGCTTCTCAGACTCCAAAGGAATCCTATTGGTATTATCCTACCCGAAATAAGACACAGCAATACAGGAAATGTAAATTCTGAAAATAAGGCCAAATATTAAAAGTTTCTTGTGATAACTTATCATGATTCCTTCTCCCACTCCAGGGGGCGGGAGTGGTGCAAGGGAGAGAGAATCATGCAAAGTCAACTGATTGCATACTGGAACACAGCTAGACTTGAACATTTCTTGTAGTTGGGAATTTATTCTTATATTATAGAATCAAGGACACCTCCTATCCATGAAAAATGATAAGGAAATATAATCATGAATGCAGTGCAATTTTGTGGGCATTTCTCAGGGAATACATTTTTTTTTTTTTTGGTAGATAGCTCAAAATGGCTTCAGGTCCAGCAACTTCCATTTCGAACCTCTCTTGAAATAATCCCCAACATGAACATATAGTCTCACAATTTTGTTGCCAACCGTAGTCTGCACTAATTAGTTCAAGGGATTTCTCCCAAGTATCACACATGTTTCTGCACTGTCAATAAATGATAACCTGAAAGGAAGGTAGACATCACTAAGGGAGTTATGGGAAAAAATCTTACCAAGAATTACCAGGTTTTCATCACCAATATGCCCCTCCGTATTCTATATCAGAAGCTCTCTTGATTGCCATGTATGGGACAATATCTCAACATTCACTTCAACCGTACCCTCCCTCATAGACTGAAAAAGAGCTTACGAGACAAATAAGGATCTATCTTGGATTCCGTTCGATCTCTACCTACCTTCTTGTCTCACCTGTACTATAAAAATATAGACTGTGTTGGGGCACCAGGGTGCCTCAGTCGGTTAAGTCGACTTCAGCTCAGGTCATGATCTCGCAGCTCGCGAGTTCAAGCCCCGCATCGGACTCTGTGCTGGCAGCTCAGAGCCTGGAGCCTGATTTGAATTCTGTGACTCCCTCTCTCTCTGCCCCTCCCCTGCTCATGTTCTCTCTCTCTCTCTCTCAAAAATAAATAAACAGTAAAAAAAAATAAAATTATAAGGTAGACTGTGCCAGACAAAGGAGATAGTGGAAAGTGGTTTAAGCTTGCTTTAACCATATTCCACAAGAGATGGGTTGGGAAAGGATTAGAATATCAATCTACTTTTCCTCAAGACCATTAACCAATCGTCATCAGAGCTGTCCACTCTTTGCTAGTGATACATACATAAAATGCATTAAATACATATTGATATGTATACATACGTGCATGTGGGTATACATCATATATCATCATACATATACGTGTGTACACAAAAACACACATGGCCGCACTCGCTTACCTCTCTCCAGAACAATCAAATGAAAAAGCAACTGGGGAGGTGAAATTTCCAGGACTTTCTGCATCAACTAGTGTGTAGAATTGTACCTCTACAAAAGGCCACTTGTTTGTAACTTACAAATGGTAGCTGAGTCCATAGCTGAGAGCTTGCATTCAGATCCGAGCAGTCTGGATCACATCCGTGACCACAAGAGCAACATAAATATTCATTTTTGGAACGTAAGAGGTTCTCTAGTCCAACTCACAAATCAATGTTTAATGTGTTCAATATCATCCCTGACAGTGTATTAATAATTCTTCTAGCAGTAGGACAGGGAAACATTTCTGAAGCAGAAGGAATATGCCAGGGTTTCTCCCCCTCTCCCCGCCCTGGGGTGACAAGTTAAAAATAATTTAAATTTATTCCTTAGGCAGTTCTGCTCTCTGATTTTCAAATTTCGAAGATTTACCCCTTCCCATCTGCTGTTCCATAATCTTTTTTTTTTTTTTTTTAAGAAAGGAGGGGCACCTGGGTGGCTCAGGGTGGCTCAGTCAGTTAAGTATCTGACCCTTGATTTCAGCTGAGGTCATGATCTCACAGTTGTAGGATCAAGCCCGGGTCAGGCTCTGCACTGACAGTGTGGAGCCTGCTTGAGAATCTCTCTTGCTCTCTCTCTCTGCCCCCTCCTTGCTTGCACTCTCTCTCTCTAAATAAATAAATAAGTAAATAAATTTTTTTTAAAAAAGGAAAAAAATTAATCCATAAAAAGTAAAATTTGCATAAATGCAAAAAAACGAACTATCATTCATTATATATTTTCTAAGACATTTCTGTAGCTTGGGGGGAAGAAAAGAAAACTGGAAAGTGCTGGAGTGAGTTATAACATTCACTGTGCATATTTATTCAGCCCGTCTATAGACCGTGTCTAATACAGTAACAGGACCATGTTTCTCTCAGAAAATGCTAAGTAGGCTTTCAAAAGTACTTTTCACACGTCACGAGTGATGTTCCATCTCCTTTTTACCCTACGAAGGAATTCGGGCTTTCTCAAGGTGGAGCTCAACTTTGTTTGCGGAGAAAGAACAATTGTTGTTGTCTAAAAGAATTTGCCAGAAATGAAAGAAAACAGAAACATCACCAAAATTGTGGTTTCAAATACAGACCAACTTAAAATGCTTCCAAGGTTTTCAGAGCCAACCATACAAGCATGCAAGCAGTTCTATCAACGAAAGGGATGGGGTTAGGAATGTCACAGTGATCTCTAAGCAAAACTTTCAATAGGCCCAGGGTCCTGTTTCCCACTTTCCCATAAACATCCTTCGCGGTGATTCCATGGCAGCACCGGGATTGTCTGGCATACCAAACAAAGCCATAGTTGGCACAGGTACCTCCCTAGCTCTGGAATGAGATTAGAGACGGAAGAAATATCAACATCTACCAAGGCCAATGGAAGCAAATTTAAACTCTCTTCTGCCACCAAACAAACAACCCCAGCCACATCTTAAAAGCCGCCATCAGGATGCTGGTTCGGACCCCACAACCCTGAAGTGGCTTCCATATCTGCGTCCTGTAATTAGTGGCGGGTGTTCCCTCCAGACACTCAAGGGTTAGAGATTGGGTTTGAATGTTGTTCTGAAGTTTATCCAAATAAGGCTGGATTTTTCTTCTGTGGGTGTTCCTCCCTTCCTTGCCTTGCTTGTTTTCTTTCCCACCCCACCCCTACCTCTTCAGTTTTCTCCTCAATTATATTCTATATACTATTTCCTTCTTGACCAAGGATTTCCTATTGTGTCCCATAACTTAGTGCTTGCATTTGATTTTCCAAACGTTCGTTTTATTTTCTACAGACTAAAGATGAGATGAAATTTGTTGTCAAAGAGAGTGGCTAAACTGAAAAATATCCACGTCCCTTTTAGCCGGAGGATGAATTGCTCATGCCTGTCCTTCACGAGCTTCGTTTTCGTCTAAAAACAATTTTTTTTTGAAACAAAAAACAATAAAGACTAGAATCAGCTATGTCATTATTTGGCCGGCTAGCATAAGAGACTCTTAAAAACTGAGAACAAACTGAGGGTGGATGGGGGGTGGGAGAGAGGGGAGGGTGGGTGATGGGTATTGAGGAGGGCATCTTTTGGGATGAGCACTGGGTGTTGTATGGAAACCAATTTGACAATAAATTTCATATATTAAAAAAAAAAAAGAACACCGTGATTTCCAAGTGTTTGAGGAATTACCCCCGCCCCTCTTGTGGGACTGTAATCAGGGGCCCGAGCCTCTCCTACTTAAGCAATGGAGATGTTCCTTAAGGTGGACAATAATTCAGAGCACTCTGGAATTTGAATCTTGAGCGAAGGGACAAAGGGACTGGAAGTTGTTGTGGTTCATCCGTTTCCACTGCATCTTCCTGACTAGATCCTTCGTGTTATGGCACACTTCTGGGGGCTCCCTGCACTCGCTTTCTCCCTGCCTCGTTCCTGTCGGTCAGAATCCCTCTCCGTTGCATGTAACCAACGAATCCCAACTATTATTCAATTAGGACCTGTCACTTCTGCTTAGATGGATAACACATATGCCAGATTCATTGGATTATAACCACACTCTGTGTGATCAGTACTGTTCTTAGGGCTGGAAAAAAAATTACCGGAGAAAAGGGAGACACTGACTTGCTCTCAGAGGGTTTACCCTATGGGTAAGATTATTCCACAGGCAACATTACCGTTCCCAGGCACACAAAGACCTCAGCAGGCCTGTGTTCATTATCCAAGCAATGACTTTTCTTGTCACCCACTTAGTTTCCCAAGCCTAAACCTGTAATTCATCCTCGACTTCTCCCTCCTCCTCACCCCACACATCCAATTAGTCACAACTCATTCGGTGAGAAAATATTTATTAGCAAACCGTGTTGACTGTGCTGATGTTACTCTCCTACCTCTTTCTGTTGGCAAAGCCTTGGCTTTAGTTCACCACCTCATGATGCGTTTCTCAGGTTCACTTAACTGCAGCAACTTACCAACTGGCTCCTCTGCCTTTTTCCTTCTGATCCATTCTCTTCTACCAAGACGGCGTCTTCTTCCTAAAGTGCAAGTCTTGCCATGTTGCTCTCCTGAGGCTGGCGAACGTCTTGGGAAAAGCTTCACATGTCTCGGTCTGGTATTTACAGCCCTTCAAGGCACTTGAAAACTCTCCGGAAGCAAAGAGAGTTGTGACTAAACAACTGAAAAGGAAAGGTTATCAGGACATGGCCCTAGCTTGTCTCTCCGGCCCCACCTCTTACCGCTCTACGCTACGAGCTGCTTACAGATCCTCCAAGAACCATCATCTCATCTCCTGGCTTGGGCACCAGCTACTCCTCTACCTGGAATGCCCTTCCTGCTCCCTGCCCTCATGTCACCTAACTCCTACTCTCCCACCCTCCGGGCCAAGGGGAGCTCCCCCACCTTCATTACCGCATGCCATCACCCTGTGCACCCCTCCTACACATTATCTTTCTCTATACTGTAATACACACACTAGCACTCTATATTATATTTTTTCTCTTCCTTTGTATGCCTTTCTTTCTAGAAGGCGCATTCTGTTCTGAGTTTGTAAACCTTCCGATTCATCTTCGTTTTCCCTGTGCTCCATAGAACACCTAACACGTGAAAGCATTCAATAAATGTTTTATTGACTGACTAAATACACATAAAATATTTTCAGAAATAATGCCTGCAGAACCTCTTTTATAAATCCAGGGAACAGAGAAGACCTAGAGAGAATACATGTTAAGGCATTCTATTTATAAACACAGGAAACATCCTAACACCTAGCTGTTGTAGAGTTTCAGGACTCTCTAAAAACTCCAACCCTGGATTATAACAAATGTATTACCGCAGCAAACAAATAAACTTTCCAGATTTATGTGAAGTTCCCATCGACTCAGGGCTCCGTAAACTCTCATGAAAAGATTTTTAAAAACTATGGATTTTCAGAAAGCTTTACATTTTGTGGGTAACACCTTACATATTGATACGTCAAGCAGACTTGGAAGTATAAGTCAATCCAACAGAACTGGTTTTATGGAAGAAAAAGGATGAATTAAGCCAATCTGTCACAGCCAAAGAAGAAAGATGCCGCATTTTTTGACAATATTCTCTGATTAAATGAATTAAGTCAAAAATAATGGAAAGCTGTACAAGAAACAAGAGTATAATTGGGCTATTATGGAAGGGAATAGGATGGAATCAAATGGGATAAAATTACAAAATAACATAAACATGGTTTCAGAGGCATTTGTAATAACGACAAAAAATGGCAATATGCATATGGTAAAAAGTGGGTGTGCTGGTCACAAAAGATACTTGAGGTAGTCCTTTAAAAACTCATCATTCTGGGGTGTCTGGGTGACTCAGTCAACTGAGCATCCCACTTCAGCTCAGGTCAAGGTTTCATAGTTCGTGAGTTCGAGCCCCGCGTCGGGCTCTGTGCTGACAGCCTAGAGCTTGGAACCTCCTTTGGATTCTGTGTCTCCCTCTTTCTCTGCCCCTCCCCTGTTCATACTCTCTCTCTCTCTCCCTCTGTCTAAAATAAATAATAAAGTATTAAAAAATTAAAAAAAAAGAACTTGTCATCCTTCTTCTACTATGAACAGGTCTCAGTCATCAGCCCTTGGCCGACTCTTCTACAGGATGACTCTCTCTTCCTATCATTGCTGTCTTGGGCCATTGATTACAACTGAGCATTAATCCCAGATCTGTAGCTCCTGTTCTCACTTCTAATTCAATTCTGATAGACAACCATTCTTCATACACAACTGTCCAATGGGCTTGCCCTTCTTGCAAACAAAATGTATTCTGTCACCTTCTGCCTAATGTCAGTGCCTCTGTCCACCGTCTATTTCTGCAGATACTACCAATCCTCCAAAATCATACTTTTCTCAGCCCTTTTTTTATCCTTTAAACCAGATCTGTTTCTCTGTTTCTCTTTCTTTCTCCTTGTCTCTGTCTCTGTCTGCCATCACTGAATGCTCCAGGAAATCAAAATCAGTGTAGTTGTAAAATATCCCTCACATGCCAAGTTTTTCTGACACCAGCTAATTTGGTGGAATATCATCTTATCTACATACTGTCAGCATCACTGCCAATGTCACCTCCCTGAACCATTGCCTACTGCTTCTGTCTTGCCACGTCCACTCCTCACCTTCCTCAAAGACATTCTACAGATTCCCAGACTGCCTTCTCACTCTAGATTCATCATACCTATGCAAATTCATCTTGTGTAACATTAGAATTTAAACTCTCTCTTTCAGCCAAGCCAGTTTTACTGTGTAACAAACATCTCCCTTCCTACCTTTGGTCAAAGTCCCCTGCTCCATATGCCTTCGGGGCTCTCTCAACTTATCCCAAATTCTACTTGTCTCCTAAAAGCTTGTTCTAATCTCACATTTATGCAATTTTTCACCATTCCACCATCGAATCACTTCTGATAATATAACAGTGCTTCCAGTGAAACACGTAAACTAACTTGGATTCTTTTTGCACACAAAAGCTCTGGATAACTATATTCGTCAAGATAGACTAGTATATGCTGTGCTAACAAACAATCCCCGAATTTCAGTGACTTAACAAAAGTTCATTTCTCATTTATACTCTATGTCCCATGTGAGTCATTGGATAGCTCTACTGAGCAATCACTCAGGTTTCCCAGCAAATAGAGCCTCTAATATTTGGTACTGCATTATCCTCAGTTGCCATGGCAGGCGAAGAAAGAAACTAGAGAATGATGCAGGGGATTTTTTCTTTCCCTCTGATCAGAAGTGACATAATTCATTTCAGCTCACATGGTCTCACCGAGCTGCGAGTGGGCCAAGAACTGCAGACAACAACAGAATACTTAGTGAGCTTTGCTATTTCCATCACAAGAAAATGTAGTAATAATTTCAGCTTAGTTGTGTAAAAAAAAAAGTGTCTTGGGGCACCTGGGTGGCTCAGTCAGTTAAGTGTCCCACTCTTGATTTTGGCTCAGGTCGTGATCTCATGGTTTATGAGATCAAGCCCCGGGTCAGGCTCTGTGCTGACAGTGTGGAGCCTGCTTGGGATTCTCTCTCTCTCTCCCTGCCTCTCCTCTACACTCTCTCTCTCTCTCTTTCTCAAAATAAATAAATAAATAAATAAATATTTTTTTTAAAAAAAGGAAGCTCTCAACTCAAGTATTGCGGTGTTTCACTTTGGAACATTACTGTCTGCAGGAAAAAAAAAAAATTGAAGACTATGACGACAAATACCCCTATGTCTCCTGCTGTGGGAGACCAAATGGAAAGCAGCACGGATATAATCTTAGAATCTTAAACCCAAAAGCCCAGGCACATTAGCAGCTCCCTACTCAGCATGGACAAAGGACTACCATTTACTGATGTTGAGCTTAGCTGACCAATAAAGATGGTCTGGAACATATCTGATGTGATACAGCCAAATTCCCTTGAGCTTCCAGAAAAAAGATTGAAAGATGGGAGCTAGTAACAGTTTCGTTTCATTATTTCACTGCTTTGAGGGTGCATGTGTTCTCCACAATTAGAGAGAATTTTATGAAAACAGAAATTGCTTAAGATAAACTCCCCTTTCTCCTCCGGCACCCTATTATCAAGAAATACTCAAGGCTGTTTCATGGTGGACGAGAAGCTCTTCATTAGAAAGACCATTTGAGGAGGGACAGGCAATCCTTCTTCACACATGGCCTCTCCTTCTGTGTGGAGAGTGTTCCATCGTTGACCCCCCACGTCTTCCCATCCCCCACCCCCAACACTCAACCCCACACAGCTTATCTAACTGGGGAGTTTGGAAAGAGAACCCGGGCTAGTGAAACCAGCATCTTTTTCTCTCTTGAGATGCAGCTGCCCATATGTTCTATTTTACTTCTCTGTGGGCCAGCTCTATTTTTATAGGTAGTGCCCGGTCAAGCACTCCCGTGACAAGGTGAGTAATGCTACATATAACTCTCTGTAGCTCTGTACACAGAAGCCCACATCCTCCCAGATGCAGAACACATTCTCCAATTTCAGTTTTAACTGTAATAAGGGTGATATTTTTGTTCTCCATATGTTGGCTCATTTATTGTATTTCTTAATCGGTAAAGAATTTGAGTGGGAAGTAGGGTACAATTTATTACATCCCCCAAATAACCTCCAAAGGTAGCATATGTTTTACATTATTTATTTAAATACAGTTGTGGTCAATATTCATAATAGGCTTTTTGCCATTGTTAATATGCTGCCACTGCTTTAATATTCAATGACACTAATACATTTTTGCCAGTTATTAGAATGTGCAGCTGTCACTAATTTTTCATAGAAAATTTTAATATGAAATAAATTTTTGCAAGTATAACTTGCAATATACACGCATCATATTCTTAATCTACTTGTCCTGTAACTTGGTTATTTACCAAGAGGTTAAAAGAAATAGAGAAACAACTAATAAAAATCAGCTTTAACATAATATTTTTTACTGACATTTTCCATAAACCATAGACATGCAATAATGTATTAATTTGGATTCAGATAAGGTTATTTGTTCATTCGAAGTTTATGGTAGAGCCATGACTTTAGAGAAAATCAAATTAACCTACAAATGCCAATGTTCTTTGATGACCAAAAAAAAAAAAAAAAAAAGCCACTGGTCTTAAAAGCTAAAAGAGATTAAACATACACAGCTACCTTTCAAATCAACTCCAAATACTTCATGTAGGACTGAAAATAGAGGTCATTCTTCAGCACCTCTAGCCTACAAGCTGCTAAGAAGACAACATATGCATCAAAGCATAAAAGAAAACTGAGGTTTGTCAAATTACATTTATTTGAAGGTCACATAATGACTGTCTGCTTTTAAGCGTCCCCTTTTCGGTGGCCTTGTTATTAATATCACATCAAAATTGGAAAACTAAGAAATCTGCGTGTGCATGTATGTGTGTTAATTAAGCTCTAGCATATTAAGTCTCTTCTTTTCATTTTTCCCATTAACTGCACAGTTTATTGATATCAGCACATACATGGTTTAGTGACTATCTGTACACTTGCATTTTGTCATAAAAGGGAAGCTATAAAGTTTTCATAGAGCTTTTCAAATCATGGAATTCAACCCCAGTCCATCCCAGCAGTTATATCCCCAAAAACAAACCCCAGCGCTCACATCCTTGTAAACTTTGGTCTAAAGTACGTCTGCTCTTCCCCTGGTAGGAAACTTAAAATTCAGTGGACAACTATCGGACGCTGAGAGGGACCGTGTATCACGGATCGACACAGCCAGAGAAAACTCCGTGGCTTTTCTGATGCCTCATGATTTTTCAGGTAGTGGAGCTAAAATCAAACCAAAGTTTCATCCTTCCCGTTTTATGAATTACATTTATCCACTTCAGAGAAAATATTGGCTCTAACAAGCATCCCCTGTCCTGGTGGGGTGGATTGAACCCCAAGTAGGTGGGAAGTCTGCTCTCAAAATTTCACACAAAATAACAGAATTGCCTGCTTGCCTCAGCTGTTTTGAAAACTCACAGTTCTGATTCGACCACTGACCAATACGGCTTTGCTGTAAGTTGGAAATGGGAAACATCATTCACTGACCCAGCAGCACCTGCCACTGACTCCCAGAAGTCACTCGTTAAAGACTCTATTTGGCATTTTACCCACCCATTCATCCAGACTCCCAAAGTCCTATTCCTGTAACTACTTAAATCATTGCAAAATAAGAAGCCTAAAAAATATTAACGTAGTTGACATAGAAAATATTTCACAGGGCGCCTGGGTGGCTCAGTCAGTTTAAGTGTCCAACTTCGACTCTGGTCATGATTTTGTGTTTCATGGGTCTGAGCTCCGGATCAGGCTCTGTGCTGCCAGCTCAGAGCTCAGAGCCTGCTTTGGATTCTGTGTCTCCCTCTCTCTCTGCCCCTCCCCACTCGTGCTCTGTCCCTCTCTCCCTCTGTGTCTCTCTCTCTCAAAAATAAATAAACCTTAAAATTTTTTTTTTAAATAAAAATTAAAAACTGAAACAAAATCTTTCACAAATTTGTCGTATGATTTTCAGCCTGCAGGTCGGTAAAAACATCGTCTCTTTAAACATGATTTTAGAGTGTGTTGTACAACCATAGAAGTTTGCCACTGAAATTTAACGTTTCTTTTACACATACTTCTTTTACATTTGATTCAAAAAAAAAAAAGAAAACAAACAAACAAACAAAAAAACAGAACAAAACTGCCGCATGTGAGTTTGTATCGTTGAAATTATTATGGCTATAAAAACAAAATTAGCCTCAATCCCTTTGCTTCCAAGCAAATCGAACTTTCTGCCCAATTACGGTAATTAGATCATGTCAAGTACTTGATCATTTACTTTTCTGCTCTTTGCTGTTGACCTCTGTTCTGTTTTGTTTTCATTCGGAATTGTTCTACCTTATGCTACGTTTACTCTTACAAATCGTCTTCAGCCTTGTTGGATGTGGCTCAAGTGCCAAACTGTAAGGAGTTAGTTCAGGAATTCAGCAAGGAGGCTGCGGTTACCAGACTTAATATCGTCTAGGAGCAGTACGGAAGAGGCAACAGCTCACCAGCCTTCCAAGACTTCACCCGTCTTTTTTTTTTTTTTTTTTAAACGTTTATTTTTATTTTTATTTTTTATTTTTGAGACAGAGAGAGACAGAGCATGAACGGGGGAGGGTCAGAGAGGGGGAGACACAGAATCTGAAGCAGGCTCCGGGCTCTGAGCTGTCAGCACAGAGTCCGACGCGGGGCTTGAACTCACGGACCGCGAGATCATGACCTGAGCCGAAGTCGGCCGCTTAACCGACTGAGCCACCCAGGCGCCCCAAGACTTCACCCGTCTTAGCGGAGGTCACTGGTAACCCTTGCTGGCAGAGAGGTAAAGCAAAAGAAAATAATAGCCAGTGCAAGCCAGGACAGGAGAGATAAGCATCAAATATGCTGGGGTGCGAGGCAGGAAGCCTTGCAATCAGTTTAAGGAGACCTAAAGATTCTTAAGGAAAGACTTGTGAGACCCCCTGGGTCCGAATGAAAATCTGGGTTACCAGGAGTTTATTTACCAAAGAGAAGTCAGGGTATTTTATTGGAAGCACCACCACTTAGGTCATATGTTTAGTTCATGACGTTGAACTACAGAGGTAGAGGTAGGGGTGGCTTTTGAGAAAGGGACCAGGGCTTCCCTCCTGGACCTGTCCGTTCTGAAAAACACTGCTTCCTTGTGAGAAACGAGTAATTGGAGTAAAGGACGAGTACAAACCAATCAGTTGCAGAAATGAACGCATTCCGTACAAGAAAGACTATCGACCTGCATCGTCGTGTTCATGAGAAAACTTCGAGATTATTTTCCCGATGTCACGTGGTATGATGAAACACAAATTCGTTTCTAAGTCTTTGTTCTCCGGAAGCGTAGGTTGCCCACTTTGGGTTTGTACACTGACAAAAATTAAAGTCCATCAGTGATGTGCTATACATTTCACTCTGTAGAGTGGAGAAGAGCTTTGTTTAGGAATCAACATAAATGTCCACGAACATAGGAAAAACGACACTTTGTCAGATTCTTATTTGATTTAAATTCAGGGTAGCATTTTAAAAATAAACAGGTTAGGGGTCCTGGGTGGCTCAGTCGGTTAAGCATCCAACTCTTGAATTCGGCTCAGGTCATGATCTCATGGTTAGTGAGCCCCACATCATTCAGGCTCTGCAATGATTGTGTAGAACTTGCTTGGGATTTTCTCTCTCCCCCTCTCTCTCTCCCTCTCTCTCTCTCTCTCCCTCTCTCTCTGTCCCTCTCCTACTCTTGCATGCACTCTCTCTCTCTCGAAATAAACTTTAAAAAGTGAAAAAAATAAAATAAAATAACCATTAAACCATGCAAATCTCATTGCTATTTTGTTATTACATCAAGAAACTATCACTTCCAGTAGTAAAGCAATAGAGCATCTGTGATAAAGTATTGTTTCTTTTTTCTATTTACATGTTCTACAAATCAGTTAATTGATTGCTCACTTAAATAGAATGCTCACATAGTGCTGACACATCCCCATAGACTTGTCTTCATGATATTTGAGAATTTCAATATATTGACTGTTCCTCTTTTACAAATTGGAAATGCAGCCTCAGAAATTATTTGGTTTTTACCAAGTTCATTCAAATGGAACTTGCTCGTTAAGATCCAGGAAACGTACAAATTTAACGCCACTTTTGAATTTTACATATTTATATGCTAAAACCCTAAGGAATGTCCACAGTTATATGTACTGTCCTTTGGCTCCCAATAGAAGATCTAATTAATGCTCAGAGACCTTTATCCGAAATTTATACCTGGACTCATCTGAAACAAGTGTTTTCGATCAAAGGTGGACTTATATCTTCTATAGACAATCATATATTTTACATTGCCTACCATTAATCTATAAAATCTATAACATTGAATAATTCACCAAGAAACTAAATTGCTAAGTTCTTACGTAATTTCTCCTTTTAAGTAAAAACAAAAACAAAACCAAAAAACTTCAGAACAAATTTGATCTACACATTTAGCGGAATAACATTTTTACTTAAAACTTACACACGTTATTTTTCAAATAAACATCTTATTTTTAGTAATTCCAAATTTATAGAAAAGTCACAAAGAAAAAATTCAGGGAGGTCCTATACCCTGCATTCAGATTTTCCTAATGTCATTTCTTACATGACCACTATTTAATTGTTAAAACTAATGAATTAACATTGAGAAATCGATTAATTGAACTACAAACTTCATTCAGATTTTAGGTTTTACCAATATTCCTTTTTTTGTTTTGTGATCCAATCCTGGATACTACATTGCATTTTACTGCATTATTTTTTTAAGCCATGTTTATATTTATTTTGGATAAAGAAAATAAATCTCAGTAATACAACAAATCTTATTTGAATTTTTAAAATCTTTAGTATATAAAACATGTAGTAAATACGTAGAAATCTAATTCACTTACTTGCCAGAAGTTTTTATAAAACTTAGAAAACATTTAAAACGTTTCTGATTTTACTACCTTTCGTACCTCTAGGGTAATGATTATTTTCATTTGCTTTCTGTTATTATTAATTAACATGAGTTTGTAGCATAAGCATAAAATTATATGAAAATATTGAAATAATGCATTCACATATCCTCTGAAAAAGTGGCATTTATATTTCCACCTGTTTATTAATAGTATTATTTGCGCAGTGTACAGAAAGATGGGTTTCTGTGGCTACAAACTCTCTGGTTACAAAAAAAGGACTATTTACCTAGAGATTGTAGATGAAATATCTGAGAAAGTGGAGAAGGAGAGAGAGAGAGAAAGACAGACAGAGAGAGAAAGAGGGGGGCGGAGAGAGAGAGACTTCAGCCACACCAGTCTTGGGTATATCTGAGGAATCGTGAATAGAGAGATACTTCATTAAAGCCTTTTTGGAAATTGAATCTGGAACCAATACATATGGATTTGTCACTGAAATCATAGGGGATGATGCAGGCAGGAATTAAGAGATCGTCAATCCATTGCACTCAGGAGTAGTCAATTATGTCGAACAAAATTTTCAAGCCAAGAAGTAAGGAAAACTCAGAGAAGACCGGAGGAATCATCCAAATACGGTTAAATGATTAGAGAACATGATCTTTAAGATGTGGAATTATTTACTCTAGAGAAAGAAATGTAAAATCAATCTTCAATTTTAAGCTTGGCTACTACCCGGAGGATGCAAGAACTACACGTACTGAACCCGTAACAGATGGAATTGATTGTAACATTGGAAAGATGTACGTGAGATCAAGGAAGAAAAACTAACAGAGATCAAGGAAGAAAAACTAACTCTTTCTGATTGTGGAAGTGATTCAACTGTTGAAAGTGAAATAGTGTTTTTGTTTTTAGCCAATAAAACGAAATAGCAATTTTAGCGGAATTGCATGTTTACCGTGTCCTTGATTTTCTTTGGATTATCTATCCCCACATACACCTGCGTCCTTTAACAATATGTCCACGTCTGGCTATTTCTAAATTTCATATAAATGAAATGTTACTGTATATTCTGCAATGTATCTTTGTTTCCTCAAAATTATATTTATGCAATCAGTCCACGTTAGGGTTGGGATATTTTTTGTTTGTGTTTTTGTTTTGTTTTGTTTGAGAGCTACCTTATTTCCTGGCACCATAAGGTACTCCAGACGCATTTTATATTTCCCCTTCCCCCTCAAACACTTTACAGGGAGCCCTCGTTCCTTCTACTGTAGGACGATATTTAGAAACCAAGATCTGGGTTCCAAGTGTGCTTATTTCTACCAGGTTGTCATTACTTTTAGACCTGCTCAGTACATAGATTTCAAAGGTATGTATACATATACTAACCCATGCATACATTATATTTATTTCTGTATTTATATATTTGTGCATATATATATATATATATAAAACATAAGTAAATATTTTGTAGAAAATGAGATGCAAGTATATGTATTGAAAATATTAAATATTAAATATTCAAATATATCTATCACAAGTTCATACAGATATCTCCAACGCCCATCCAACACCACAGGGGTCCCTCTTCCCATTTCCCTTTTATCCTTTTGTAAGGTTTTCCTCAGACAACCAAAAGAAAACTTGGCTCTCATTTTCAACAATATACTTATTTATGTATCCAATCATAATATAAATCATACTACATAAAGTACTTTCATAATTACGAACCCATACCTGTAATGAGAAACAAATTTCCTCACCACAATGCATTATTTGTATAATGCTATTTTGTATCTAGTTTTAGACTATCCACATATTATTTGTGGTATACAGTTCTACTGCTTTTTAAAAAACACAAAAAGTCATCCGTCGATGGATACTTGGGCTCTTTCCATAGTTTGGCTTTTGTGAATAGTGCTGTTACCAACACTGGGGTGCATGTGCCCTTTGGATTCAGCATTTTTGTATCCTTTGGGATAAATACCCAGTAGTGCCATTGCTGGGCCATAGAGTAGCTCTATCTTTAACTTTCTGGGGAACCTCCAACCGTTTTCCAGAGTGGCTGCAGCAGTTTGCGTTCCCACCAACAGTGTAAGGGTCTTCACCTTTCTCTGCCTCCTCGCCAACATCCGTTGTTCCCTGAGTTTTTAATCTGAGCCATTCTGACAGGTGTGAGATAGCATCTCATTGTGGTTTTGATTTGTGTTTCCCTGATGACGAGTGATGTTGAGTATGTTTTCATGTGTCCGTTAGCCATTTATATGCCTTCTTTGTAGAACTGTCTGCTTATGCCTTCTGCTCATTTCTTAACTCGATTATTTAATTTTTGAGTGTTGAGTTGGATAAACTCTTTTCAGGTTTTAGATACTAACCCTTTATCTGATGTGTCATTTGCAAATATCGTCTCCCATTATGTAGGTTGCCTTTAACTTTGTTGATGGTTTCCTTCTCTGTGCAGAAGCTTTTTATCTTATGAGGTCCCAATATTCATTTTTGCTTTTGTTTCCCTTGCCTCCAGCGACATGTCTAGTAAGAAGTTGCTATGGTCGAGGTCAAAGAGGTTGTTGCCTATTTTCTCCTCTAAAATGTTGGTGATTTTCCATATCACGTTTAGTCTTTCGTACATTTTGAATTTATTCTTATATGCGACGTAAGAAATGGCCCAGTTTCATTCCTCTGCATGTGTATCCAGTTTTCCCAAACCCATTTGTTAAAAAGACTGTCTTTTTTCCATTGGATATTCTTTGCTGCTTTGTCAAAGATGGGTTGACAAATAGTTGTGGGTCCATTTCTGGGTCCTGTATTCTGTTCCATTGTTGTGTCTATTTTCTCTTCCAGTACCATACAGTCTGGATGATTACAGCTTTGTAATATAGCTTGAAGTCTGGAATTCTGATGCTTCCCACCTTGCTTTGCTTTTTCAACATTAATTTGGCTATTTGGGGTCCTTTCTGGCTCCATACAAGTTGTAGAATTGGTTGTCCTAGTTCTGTGAAAAATGCTATTATTACTTTGATAGGGATTGCAATAAATAAGATGTGAATATATATTTATATATATATATATATATCACATATGTATAAATATACATGTATATGTTTTATATATATATATACACATATATATGTTTATATATGTGTGTGTGTGTATATATATATATATATATATATATATATATATCAGAGGAATATTACTCAGTCATCAAAAAGAATGAAATCTTGCCATTTGCAATGATGTGGATGTAACTATAGTGTATTAGGCTCAGTGAAATAAATCAGAGAAAGACAAATACCATATGACTTCACTTATAGGTGGAATTTAAGAAACAAAACAGATTAACATAGGGGAAGGTAAGGAAAAATACAATAAGATAAAAATAGAGAAGGAGGCAAACCACAAAAGACTCTTAACTATAGAGAACAAACTGAGGGTTGCTGGAATAAAAGTGGGGGCGGGGCATGGGCTAAATGGGTGATGGGCATTAAGGAGGACACTTGTGATGAGCACTGGGTGTTATAAGAAAGTGATGTATCACCAAATTCTACTCCTGAAACCAATACTACACTATTTGTTAACTAACTTGAATTTAAATAAAATCTTGGAAGAAAAGAAAAAATTCAAAATGCCACGTATCCGCCATTATTGTGATATAAAGTAGTTTTATCTCCTCCCAAAACCTCTCGTGCTGACCTTTTGTTGTCAACATCCCTCCTTGCTTCTTGCCGTAGCAACTATGGATCTGTTTTCCAGTATGTCAATGGGATCAAACAATATGTAGTCTTTTGAAGTTGGTGTCTTCTCCTTAGCAAAATGTATTTAAGATTTATCTACATTGTATAAATCGATAGTTCTTTCCCTTATATTGCAAAATAAATGTTGTATTTTACGATTGTAGTACAATCTCCTTATTCATTCAGTGGTAAAAGACACCTGAGTTGTTTCTAGGTTTAGACAATTAGGAATAAGGTTGACGTAAACAATCATGGAAAGGATTTTATGTTAATATAGGTTTTCATTTATCTTGTGAAAACAGTGAAGAATAAGATTGTTGGGTCACGTGGTAAGTATATGTTTAACTTTAAAAGAATAAAGAGTTCAGTAATATTCATTTAAATTATGAAAACTGTGCTAATGTAATTCAATGGGGGAAAGGCGATGATCTTATCAGTCTGATGCTGTGGGAATAAAGATGACTACAAATTTGTAGACCCCCCTTCCACTGAGACATGGTCAGTATCTCTTCCCTTGACTCTGAGCTTTCCTGTGACTTCTCTCCCCAACAGAGTATGAAGGAAGTGACGTTATACTGATTTCAGACCATAAGTGGACTAACGGCTTCCACCTTGTTCTCTTGACATCATGAGCCACCATGTAAGAAGTCCAACAACTCTGAGGTCACCACACTATGAGAATTCCGAGGCACACTGAGAAGCCGTTTTTGAGCATGAGATACCGGGAGAAGCCCTTTTCAGGATGAGACACCACGTGAGATACAGAGCAAGAGAGAGTGGTCAAGGAGCCAGGTCACCACACATTTGAGTGAAGAAGCCATTTTGGAAGTAGATCCTTCAGCCCCATGTGCTCCAGCTGATAACATAAATCAGAAACGAACCATCTTGCCAAGCCCTTCCAGAATTCCTGATCCAAATAGTTAGGGGAAAAGTATAAAATTGGCTCCCACTTTCCTTCACATATTCGAACATTAGTTTGAAAAGGATTATGACTCCAAGTGTAAAAGGTAAAATTATAAAATGTCTAGGCAAACCATTGAAGAAAATCTTTATGACCTAGGATTAGGCAAAATCTCTTAAACAAGATTCAGAAAACACTAAGCATAAAAGTAAAAATTGACAAATGGTACTCCACTGAAATTAAAAACTTTTGGTTTACTAAAGACAGCATTTAGAATTTCAAAAGGTTTGCCCACAGATTGGGACAAAATACTCCTAACACATACATTTTTTAAAGTATTCATTGCATGTCTTTGTCTAGTCCTTATTTTCAATCTATATATATTTTGTGCTTCTTAATTAAGACATAAAATTATATAGATGATTCTTTTTTATTATTATTTTAATCTGACGATCTTTGTCCTTTAACTGAAATATTTAATACGCTCTCATTTAATATACCTACTCACATAGTTATTGACTTTGTTTTCTATTTGTTCTCTATTTGTCCCATGATACTACTCATTATATATATATATATATATATATACATATATATATATATATATATATATCCATCATATATATATGGATATATGAGCTATATATCCATAGCTCTCTAGTGCGTTTCAAAACATACATTATTTTAATTTTTATCCACTTTTTGTAGTTGGTATGATGGAAGCAATGGTCAGCTTTTACCTTCTATATCCTATCAGAAGCTCTTCATATTAATTTTTCCTATCAGATAAGATTTCCCTTTGCAGAAGTATCATGTGCTCCTCTCTTCTTTCATGTAAATTTTAGAATCAGTTTGTCAAATCCACTAATAAACTTTTGAGGTTTTTTGGTTTTTGTAATGTTTATTTATTTTGACACAGAGAGGGTGCACACGAGTGGGGGAGGGGCAGAGAGAGAGAGAGAGAGAGAGAGAGGGAGAGAGAATCCCATGTTGTCAGCACAGAGCCTGCCTGATGCAAGGCTCCGTCTCGTGAATGGTGAGACCGTGACCTGAGCAGAAATCAAGAGTCAGATACTTAACCGACTAAGTCACCCAGGTGCCCCTGAGGTTTTTATTTTAATTGCATTTCATTTATCAATGAATTCAAGTACTAATTGCTTTCTTTAGATGTGTTTTTTTTAATCCATGATTAGATCTCTCCATTCATTTATGTCTTCGTTTTTAATTTTTTTTTATTTTCCCCTTCAAATTGTTAGTACAGTAAATTTCATTCATTGGTTTTCTAATATTAAACTTCTATGGCATTTGGCCACCTGGCTAAGCAGTATTTACCTAATTTTTACACGGTGCTCCGTTAGTTTCTCTAATATTTGGCTAAATGCTTATGCATCAATGTCACAAAACAGATGACTTGAAATCTTCCTCATTCACTCTTTTTGGATGCTTTTGTATACAGCTTATGCTTTCTTATATAATGAGCTGGAATGTTCTCTCTTGGTATATATTTGGAATCATCAATGTTAACATTTAAGTTGTTGATTGACCCCTGGCAAAAATCTTCCATCCGACACGATGTGCCTTTTTTCTAAAGTACAGGTATTCTTGGGGCGCCTGGGTGGCTCAGTTGGTTGAGCATCCGACTTTGGCTCAGGTCATGATCTCGTGGTTCGTAGGTCCGAGCCTCGCGTCAGGCTCTGTGTTACCAGCTCGGAGCCTGGAGCCTCCTTCAGATTCTGTGTCTCCCTCTCTATCTGCCCCTCCCCTGCTCATACTCTCTCCCTCTCTCTGTCTCAAAAATAAATAATAAAGATTAAAAAAAAATTTAAAGTACAAGTATTCTTTTTTTTTCCTTAGTGAGAGTTTATTGCAGGTAAATTCTTTTAGGTTTTCTTTATCTTAAAATTGCACTATTTTGCTCTCATTCTGGTCATTTTTCTAGTGCACTGACAGTAATTTTTTTCTCGGTGTATTAAATACATAATTACACTTCAAGCTGTTTCTGTTGCTGTTAATAAATCATCTCAGAATAATTGTCATTACTCTAAATGTTACTGTCTATACTGCTAGCTGGGGTTTGAAAACTAGTAGGTTTAGGTATAATTTTTTTGTTTTTAACCTTTCTCTTCTATTTTTTTAAGCTGTATTCTTCTGTTTTCTGTCCTATGGACTCTCTTACATTTATAGAAATTTCTCCACTATTTCTCTCCAGCTCACAAATTTGCCCTTCACCTTTGTCTAAAACACTAATCAACCCATTTTATTCAAATTTTATATTCAGTCATCTTTATGGACCCTTACTTTTGGAACTTATTTTCAACCATTATTTTATGTTTTGTATCTGATAATGCCAGTGTCTAATGTTTTGCAGGTTTCATTCTGTGATTTGTTTTTTTTTGTTTGTTTGTTTTTTGTTTTTCCTGCCGGTTTGCATTCAACATGGCTGGCTTAGCTTGTTTTATTTTGTTTTGCTTTGCTTTGTTTCTGCTTTTACTGTCAGCTCATATTATTGTTGATATTATTTGAGCCCTGAGTTGCAGTGTTTTTTTATGAGAGAGAGCTTTTCTTTGCTCCTGCCAGTTCCCAAGGGCACTACTAACCAGGGACCACTTGACATTGAATGCTTGTATGTCGAGTATTGAGCCACCCAGGAAGTATGAATTCAGTCAGTAAAACTAAAGTCATTGGGCTGTGGTTACTAAGTATAAAAGAAAGCTTTTTGTTCCCTTCCATACTGTATCAAAGTTCAAGACAGATTAATTTTCTTGTCCTCTTTCCACACCTAAATGTATGGTATATGGGGAGGCAATTCCTTGTGACATCCCCACAATATATATATATATATATATATATATATATATATATATATATATGGTTTATCTATGTTCCCCACTTCCAATCAGTCCCTGAAGACAAACTTTATCCATACAGAAAATTCCTTCAAGGGAAAGTGAATTGAGAGGGGTTTTTTTTTCCTCTGTTGATTCCTTGGCTTCTAAAAATTCTTTACTCTCTTAACTATTCACAGACGTATTCAGAAAGATTTTATTTTTAATATTTTCTCCCTCGGGGTGCCTGGGTGGCTCAGGCAGTTGAGCGTCTGACTTCAGCTCAGGTCATGATCTCACGGTTTGTGAGTTCAGGCCCCGCCTCGGGCTCTGTGCTGACGGCTCAGAGCCTGAAGTCTGCTTTGGACTCTGTGTCTCCCTCTCTCTCTGCTCCCCCTCCCCACCGCTCACGCTCTGTCTCTCACTGTCTCAAAAATATATAAACTTAAAAAAAAACTTAAATATGTTCTTCTTTGAATCCTATCATGGGCAAGCATCATTTTTATACTAGTCTTAATAATTTTCAGGTCAGTCAATCTGAAATAAACATTTGTTGGCTGAGTGTCTATAGTTTAAAGAAAAAAAAATGAAAAGTTGCAGGTGGAGATAAAACCATCCCTGTCCTAGAGGACTTTACCCTCCAGTAGCTGAATTATAGAAGTAACCAAATAATTACCAAAATTTGATAGATACAAAGAGTAATAACAGAGGGGTGCCTGGGTGGCTCAGTCGGTTAAGCATTTGACTCTTGATTTTGGCTCAGGTCATGATCTCTCAGATTGTGAGTTGGAGCCCCACACCAGGCTCTGTGCTGACAGTGTGGAGCCTGCTTGGAATTTTCTATCTCCGGCTCTCTCTGCCCTGAGCTCTCTCTCTCTCTCTCAAAAATAAATAAACCCACTTCAAAAAAAAAAGTAATAAAAGAACTATGCATATAGCAATAAAAACAGAAGAAAGGTGTTTCCTATTACCTCAGCCTGTCTCTTTGTATGTGGGGGAAGAACTGGTATCATCTGGCATTTTCTCACCATGGAGTCGTCATAGGAGCACACAGAGAGTAAACAAAACTGCTCAGGCCCAGAAGACGCCAAAGCGTGTTCTGGAATCAGGAAGGGAAAATAAAATAGAGAAAGGTACCGAGATAGAAAGCAGCATTGTGCATGCAGGAAACAACAAACAGTGTTTACCCTGAGGATTTTAGATGGCAAGAAGGTCTGTGACAGGTGAGATTGTACTCATTGCCATGGGCCATGGGAAGGAATGCGAATTGTATCTGTCAGATGAGTAGGACGTATTGTTTTAAGCGGCCAAGCGGCAAAACAAATTTGTAAAGCAGATATGTTATTTATGAAGTTTGCAGAGGCTAGAAGATATGGAATATGCAGGTGTATTTTTTCTTCACTCTGTTTTGTATTTCTTTATTTTTGCTTTAGCATTTTCTGTGTATTTCTGTAACATTTATTTATCATTATCACGGAAATATATCATTTTATCACCAAGAAAATCAATTTGATGCACACATATATCCCTTCAGAAGTTACATATATCCTATCCACCTGTACATATCTATAGATAGAGAGGTAGGTAGATAGATAGATAGATACAGGTATATATCTTTCTGCATGTTTACATCGTTTGTAAAGCATACAATATGTAATATACGCAATATACAATATTTTATAACTTTTTATTATCTTTAAAAACATAATCATAAAGATTTACCATGCCTTTAAGGTTTAAGGTATTTTTAGACTACATAGCACTAAATCTTATACCACTATTCCAATTTATTTAAAATTGATTATATTGGGGGCACCTGGCTGTCTCAGTGAAGCCTGTGACTCTTGATCTCAGAGTTCGAGCCCCAGGTTGGATGTACAAATTACTTAAAAATAACAAAAAAAAAAACTTTATAAAATTTAAAAAATATATATATAATTGTTTACATCGGACTATGTTTTGGTTTTTCACTATCATTAAAAAAAAATCCACACAGGGAGACATCATTGTACATACATGCATAAGTACACCTTTAAGTGTCTCTTTATATTACTAAAAATGGAGTCTGTACCAGTGAAAGGTTAAAAACATACAGGAAACATTTGTGGCACGTTTCCAAATTGGCCGCCAATATGCGGTGCTCTTTTTCGTTACTTCAAAGAGTGCAAAAGAGTGCCAATTTCTTCACACTCTTCAACATGGGAATGTAACTTGAGAATTAATTTCAACTTATTTGGATATTAATAAAGGGTTTTTTTTTTTGATATTTGGTTTGAGACCAACTATGTGTCTTCCTTGGTGAACTGTGTATCCTATTTTAATTTTTTTTATTTCAATGCCCAAATTTCAATAATTGTTCATAAGCGAGCGTTGTGTTCTAAACGCATGAATACTTTGTCATGCACGCAATAAAGAAACAATATTATTCAAAGTAACAAAGAGTACTATGGCAGACTTTATTCAGGGGGACCATAACGATTGGTGTAGGGACCACTGCAACTGGGTTTTGCACTGGGGACAGAGATGAGGCTGTCCTCCAAATATAGCGAGGCAAGGTAGGAATTCTAGCCAAGGAGCACTGTAAGGGTCAGTGGATGGAAAACTGCCAAGAGGAAACATCAAGGCCAAGAGGGGATTTGGCTTAACTGGCCTAACAGGATTCTTTGGGGAAGACTGGCCAGGGTGATCAGACATCACCTGGGGGGTGGTGAGGAATGAGGCATCTGATCAGATATGGAGGGTGATCAGGTATGGAAGATAGGGGACTCTAGCTAACCTGACTTAGGAGGACTCTTGCTGACATTGGACATTGCAGAGACAAACCTGGAAGCCTCAAAGTCAGGATTACTAAGAGAATTCAGAGGAACTTGCGTAGAGTTGGTCAAAGAGAGTATCTTTGTCACATGTTTTGTATATTATCTCAATTACGATCAATTTAATTTTTTTAATATTTTTTGACACTTGACTTTTTTTTAATTTAATTTTTTTACATTTATTTATTTTTGAAAGAGTGAGACAGAGCACAAGCGGAGGAGGGGCAGAGAGAGAGGGAGACATGGAATCTGAAGCAGGTTCCAGGCACTGAGCTGTCAGCACAGAGCCCCATGCGGGACTGGAACCCACGAACTGTGAGATCATGACCCGAGCCGAAGTAGGACACTTAATCGACTGAGCCACTCAGGCGCCCCCCGACACATGACAATTTTTAAGTTAAATCTATCAGTGATTTCCTTTTAATAATGTATGTGCTGTTATGCTTTAAAACACTTTCCTTGCGGCATCTGGGTGGCTCAGTTGGTTAAACGTCTTTGACTCACGTCATGATCTCACAGTTCATGAGTTCAAGCCCCACATCAGGCTCTCTGCTGTCATGCAGAGTCTGCTTCACATCCTCTGTCTCTCTCTCTGCCCCTCCCCCACTTATGCACGTGCACACAAATGCACCCTCTCTCTCTCGCTCAAACATAAAATAAACATTTAAAAAATTATAAAAATAAAGCACTTTCCTTTCCCAACGATAAAGCAGATATATACTTACTTCTATGTTCTTCTTATTCCTTAATTATTTCCAGTTTTAACTTTAGTTGTTAACTAGGATTCATTTGGTATGCACTATTAGAAAATCAATTTACTGGGGCCCCTGAGTGGCTTAGTCGGTTAAGCGACCAACTTCGGCTCAGGTCATGATCTCACCTTTTGTGAGTTCGAGCCTGAGGTCAGGCTCTGTGTTGACAGCATGGAGCATGGAGCCTGCTTCAGATTCTGTGTCTCCCCCTCTCTCTCTGCACCTCCCCTGCTCATGCTGTCTTTGTGTCTCAAAAATCAATAAGTGTTAAAAAAAAGAAAAAGAAAACCAACGTATTTCTTGAGAATGTAGGCAAATTTAGTGAAGTGCAATAGTCATATATTCTCTGCTGGATCAAAACATCACTTTTGTCATAAACTGATTTCACAAATAATCATAAATTGTTCATAGGCTTATATTTTGTGGCATATCCATTCATAAACCAGTTGTTTGAACAAGAATAGCTTTATGACGTTGAATGTCTATACGTTCTCCTTCATTGCTGTTTGTCAAAGATCACTTGCCTCTTCTTATCTGTTAATTCTTATATAAGAAATTCACAATGATTTTGTAATATTACAAAAAAACATCATTTGACCTCTTTCAAGTGTCAAAATTTTATGACTTTTTTTGCTCACATAGCTAAAAAATAAAAAGGAAAAAAAAAGGCTATGGAGTGAACAATGTGTTTCTCATACACTCCCAAATACTTTATTCTTCTAGGCAGGGACAATCAGTAGTAATTACTGGGTATCTTTAAGATATATTTCATGCACATACATGAAAATTCTAATCTATTTACCTTTCTGGTATCTAGGGTTTTTTTTCCCCTCTTTCTTAAAAAAAAAAAGGATTTCTGGGTTGGAAGATTTATTTTCTTTTCAGTGCAGTAAAGATGTTACTCTATTGTCTCCTGGGTTGCCTAGTTGCTGATAAAAATTCTGCTGTAATTTTTATATTCATACTTAATGTATGCATGAATATGTACGTATTTGTTTGTACGTGTTCGTTTGTATTGTACATATTATAATGTTTGTTTTTCACTGGGTGCCTGCAAGATTTTCTATTTTTTGGCAGTATATGATATATCTGGGAATTTATTCTTTTTCTTATTATTTATCATTCTTGGGGTCTTCTGTGTTCCTTACATCCATTGTTTGTTGTCTTTCATTAATCTTGGGAAATTCTTGTCTATTATTTCTTCAAATATGTCTTCTGCTTTATTCTCACTCTTTTCTCTAATTGCAATTCCAGTTACACATATGTGAACAAATTGCATATTGTCTCATAAATCTTGAATGCTCTATTTTTTTATTATTTTAAAGTATTTTTCTCATATTCAAGTTTGAATAATTTTCTTGACCTCTTTTCAATTATATGGACACTTTCCTCAGCTAGGTCCAGTTTATTGATAAGTCCATCAAAGGGATCCTTGATATCTAATAGCGTGTTTTTGTTTCTGGCATTTTTATTTTACTTATTTAAAAAGTTTCCAGCTCTCTTTTGATATGACACTTCTGTTCATGCATGCTGCCTACATTTATTCATAGTTTGGTTTTTTTTTTTAAGTTCTAAATAGTTTAAATAGCTGTGTCATTTCTGGGTCTGCTTCTGTTGACTACCTCTTCATGATGTTTTTCCCCCAGCTTTATTGGGGTGCATCTTAATTTTTTGTTGAACGATGGTCATTGTGTGTAGAAGAGTAGAAACCAAGGTAATTAGAATTTATTCTCAGAAATGGTTACACATCTTCTTTGGTTCAGTACATTATATGGGAGCGGGGGAAGGTCAAGCTACTCAGTAGTCAAACTGGATTAGCTTGTTACCTTCAGGGTTCCATAGACTGCTACCTTGTTCTCAGGGTGTTGAGTATGGTACCAAAGGGTTATTGTGATGCTGTGTCTTCCATGGACATGGATAGGATATCATTTGATCAAATCATTTTGTATCCCTCAAAGGTTGTTTTAAATTTGTTATGTTGCTGTTAATGTTTTTTTATCATGTTCCTGTCCAGGATTTTAATGATTTTTTTATGGTTGTAAAAGAGGATTTTCTTACATTATATCTTTAAACTACTTCTTTTCTATATGTCTGAAAATGATGACCATGCTAATTTACCTTATGTTGTATAATAGTTTTTACCCGATTTTCTCAGTTTTAAGTAAAATATCAAATTATTGAATGCGAAACATGTTACTTTATATTCCCAATTTTCCTTGTGATTTATTGGTTCTGCCTCGTATCACTGGTTAGTTCTTCCAGAAAAACGTTAGATAATATTGGTGACAGTGTAATTCTTACATTGTTACTTCAATGGTTTTCTCATTTAGGGATGTCTGGGTGGTTCAGTTGGTGATTAAGCATCTGACTTTGGCTCAGGTAATGATCTCACAGCTCGTGAGATCGAGCCCTGCATCTGGCTCTTTGCTGACAGCTCAGAGCCTGGAGCCTGCTTCGGATTCCGTGTCTCCCTCTCTCTCTGCCCCTCCTCTGCCCATGCTCTGTCTCTCTCTCTCAAAAATAAATAAACATTCAAAAAATCTAAAAAGATGTTAACATTTGGGTAGGAATGCCAGAGAATATTTTTCAAGTCTCCAACTGTGGGTTCGGCTTTTGGTTTCGTCCAGCAAAGCCGAGGATGACTGAAAGGATTACTCAAGACTCCACACAAGTCAAGAGAGGTGAAAGGGAGGCTAAGAGTGGTCTCCCGGAGCTGCTTTCAAGCTCCCGTATTTATTGAGCATACATTTAGGATAACATTGCACAATACCCAGTGGGCTACATGCCATTAAGAATGTATAGAAAACGTCCAGAAAAACAGGTTAAGACAGGGTAAAATATTCCATGCGATAACATGGTCTAAGGAATGTATGAGCATAGGTAGGACCTAACCCCTAGATATACATTAACTAAATAAGCGAAGTGTGGCCGCTGTTCTCAGCAAGGCCAGAAAGCAGTGTTCTGCTTTGCAACGTGTTTCCTATAATCTCCTAACCCAGGACAGAGCTATTTGATTTCCCACGTATCCCCCTTTTTTGTATGAAGAATTTTCTTGTTCATGGGAGCTGAGGAAGGCAATCAGTCGTTGTTCGTGACATCTTGAGGAGGCCACTAATGGTGTAGATCATTCGGAGGGCAATGAGAAATACAAAAATGATTAACAAGCAGAGAGCTCCAATAATCCAAATACGTAGATTGAGGCCATGGAACCAGTTGGTTGGATTCAACCATGTCATATTGTCAAGTAAGTCCTGTTCAACTTGTAACTGTGTTTCCTGTTGAATGTCTCACAGCTGTTGATGGCAGCTAGGAAGACAGAGCATTAATCTCAGATTGTAAACTGGTGGAAAAAGCTCCTTGTAGGTGTCTTTTAACTAAATCCCGGGAGTGTTGAGACATATTGTAAGGAAGTGACACAAAGTCCGCCATGTTGCCAGTCACATTGTATATTTTGAAGATCGATGAGTACCTGTTAGCGGTCCCCCATCCATTCTAGTGCTGCTTCTGCAGCTTGTAGTCTCTACACGATACCGTTATCAACCTGCGTTTGAGTAATTATTGCCTCGGTGACATTAGTCATTACGTGATTGACTACTTTAGCAGTATGGACAGACTGTGTCAGGGAGACCGTTGCGACAGAGGCTGTGACTAGGATGACAACTGCTGAGGTAAGGAAGGCAGGGAGCCATCCAACAAATGTTGTAGGACTCCACTCAGACATGGCGTGGCCTAATTCAGCAAGACCGTTGGACCCTTCCCAGGGCTTTGTTACATTTACTGGCAGCCAAATTTGAGGCTGTCTTTTTAAGATAAACATAGGTGAGATAGAAAGTTTGGTAACATTCTAATGGCTGGCACAGGCTGTGTCCCAAGCCGGAGGAGGTACTTCAAGAACATCATATGGGGTGTCAAATGTTTTATTAACCGGCTTAGTGGAAATGATGAAAACGTAGGGATGAGGCATACAGATCATGATGCTGTCTGAGACATTCTGTGTGAGGCTCACATAAAAGTTATCACTATTAGCGTTCTAGCCACGAGAGATACTGCATAACAAAAGCAGAAGGCTAAGATGCCATGAGTTGTAAGGCCATGGGCTGCACGAATCGTTGTTTGCAATTCTTATTATGGGCCCTGGAAGCCGGCCATCGGTCCAAAGGATGGAGGAGTTGCTAGGTTCTGAAAACCCAATAGGTTTGCTGCTGAGGTTAAGAGCCCTTTAGGACCCCCGTTAATGAGAGTAAGGTTTTGAAAAAGTTCCTCTTTATGGCCAAGAGAGGTCCGGGAGGGCTGCCAGATGACCAAAGAGCTACTAGGAGACCATGTCTTCTCCATTTGGCAACGATCAATGGGGAATGGAGAAGAATCATTGGTGGGGGAGGATATAGCGAAGGTGGCTACTGGAATGAATGTCAGATTTGCTCTACGGTCCTTTGTTTTAGGCAGGTAGTGAAGACATGTCTGTGCTGTGATTTTTAAACATCCAGAAGCGTTCACGGTGGTTACACAAATGGGAGGGAAAGGTGGCATAAAAGGACCAGGAGTATTCACCTTTAACCAATCTCTCCGTTCAGCAAGAGAGCCTTTTGGCCGAAGGCCGGCTGCCTCCAGCCCAAAGAGAATCAGTACCGGTTAGTGGAGGGTCTGCATCCCACCATGTAACCAGCTTAAAGTTAAGGAGGGGCGGTCTATGACATGAGCCCAATATAGTGATGAAAAAGCCGTAGCAGTCTGGATAAAGAATGATTAAGCAAATCATCACCTTAGCTGAGTTTTGAGAAACTACAGCTCAATATGTTAAAAACCTGTTTTCTGGGGTTGGTGGTGCTCCCCAAGTGGCTCATGACCTTCAGAGGCATGTTGATCGAGCTTCTTAAGTTGTCCCCAAGTGGCATCATTTGCCTTGGTTGTTCATGGGCAAGGCGTCCCCTGCTGTCCTTGCAAGGACAAATTGGCCATCTGAGGAAGGGGGTTGAAGGGCTGATCCTTCCAACTCATGGTATGGTTTAATCAGATGGGCAGGTGCCCAGTGTGGTCCTGACGGGACAAGAACACATGCACATCCCCTTCCCCATGTTATTAATTCATAAGGCCCTTTCCATGAATTATCACCTTGCATGTCTTTAAGTAGCACGTTGGCTCTGACATTTGAGCCAGGAGCTGGTGCAAAATGCTGATCCCATGAGGCCATGGGAATCACAATTTTAAAAATTTAAAGTGTATAAGGCTTTATATAGTGAATTCCAGGGGGAGGCATTATATAGGTTCTTCGCTTTTTGTTTGTGAAGCATTTGTTTTAAAGTGGCACGGGCACATCCTATACTAGCTTGTCTGGTAGGGTTCTGCGCTATGCCCAGGACGTGTCGTATACTCCAATTTTGGAAGAATTCCTTTACCACGGAGGAAAGGTATCCAGGCCCATTGTCAATTTTAATTTGTGGAGGCTTACCGGCTTGTGAAAATGTATGTAAAAAATGACCAATGATACGTTTTTCCATTTTCTCCGGTGTGAATAAAGGCCATTATACATCCTGAAAAGGTGTCCACAGACACATGGACGTATTTGTGACGACCGAATGGGGCATAGCATGTAATACATGTTTGCCAAAGCTGATTTACAGTTAGACCTCTCGGGTTAGTTCCCATTTTTTCTGTCCTCTTGATTGCTTTTGACAATCAGGGCAGGCAGGAACAGCTTGTTTAGGTTGAATAACTGTAAGAGGGAATTGTTTAATAAGGGACTTATAATTTTGATGAAAAAAGGTCGTGGGACAATGGAACAGTATTAAAAGCCATGTTATAGCCAACAAATTGGTATGCAACCTTGCTTCCTTCTGTTAAATGTCCAGGTAAGCCTGAATGCGATCTTACGGGAGCGATAAGAAGAGGGGGTGTTCGTTTACCTAGTAAGGTTTGTAAGGTTAAAAATATAGACGGTAAGGAGGAATCCTTTAATTCCCTAATAGAGAGGCCTGTTCTATACTCTGTGTTACATAAACTCCATATGGAGAATCTGCTACAATGTTAATAGGTTGGTTAGGAACTTACTGTGAAGCCACAAAAGCTGCCTTTAATTCTGCTCTTTAAGTAGATGTTTGTCCTTTCGAGACTACTTTATGCCGTCACTGGTCAAACCAAGCAACAGCAGATTTAGTAGTGTTTCCAGAGCCATCTATAAAAACAGTGACTGCTTGTGAAATTGGCTGTGGGGAAACTTTTTTCAGGTAAAGTTATGTTCAAAAGAGGGAATTGTTCTGAAGTCGTTATTCCACTATATGCTAACTAATTTGCATGTAAATTTTAAAAGAGAAAAAAGAAAATGACAAAAGTCAAAAGTAATAAAATAGAATGATACAGAAAGTTCAAATTAAAAAAAAAAAAAAAAGAGGTAATTGTTGTAACAGTTTGTCTGACGGCAGACCGTAAACAAACTTGGTGGACAGAGTTTGCCACAGCACTTTGGAGTTCTACAGATTGGGTAAGAATCCACTGAAAGCATTTATAAGACACCCCAGGGTATATGAAATCAGGATATCTTATTAGGTGTTGGCAACAATATCTGCCCTTAAATAGTAACTCTGTAATTTCTTGCATATATAGGCAGTGAGGGTTTTCTTTTTATTTTTTTAACATATAGTTTTAGGCCTTTTTTGATACTTCCCTCCTTTTTTTTTACTAATTTTTTAATGTTTATTTTTGAGAGAGAGAGAGAGACAGAGTGTGAACAGGGGAGGAGCAGAGAGATAGGGAGACAGAGTCCGAAGCAGGGTCCAGGCTCTGAACTGTCAGCACCGAGCCCGACGCAAGGCTCGAACTCACAAACCGCGAGATCATGACCTGAGCCCAAGTTGGACACTTAACTGACAGAGCCATCCAGGCGCCCCTTGACAACTTCCCTCTTGCTGATGTTTTTTTTTTTTTTTAAATATAATTTATTGTCAAATTGGCTTGCATACAACACCCAGTGCTTATCCTAACAGGTGCCTTCCTCAATGCCCATCGCCCATTTTCCCCTCTCCCCCTCCCACCCCCCATCAACCCTCAGTTTGTTGTCTGTATTAAAGAGTCTCTTATAGTTTGCCTCCCTGCCTGTCTGTAACTTTTCCCCCCCATTCCCTCCCCCATGGTCTTCTGTTAAGTTTCTCAAGATGCACATGAGTGAAAACATATGGTATCTGTCTTTCTTTGACTTATTTCACTTAGCATAATACCTTTCAGTTCCATCCGTGTTGCTGCAAATGGCATGATTTCATTCTTTCTCATTGCCAAGTAGTATTCCATTGTGTATATAAACCACATCTTCTTTAGCCATTCATCAGTTGATGGACAGTTAGGCTCTTTCCATAATTTGGCTATCCCCTCCCCCATGGTCTTCTGTTATGTTTCTCAAGTTCCACATATGAGTGAAAACATATGATATCTGTCGTTCTTTGACTTATTTCACTTAGCATAATACCCTCCAGTTCCATCCGTGTTGCTGCAAATGGCATGATTTCATTCTTCTCATTGCTGAGTAGTATCCCATCATGTATACAAACCACATCTTCTTTATCCATTCGTCAGTTGATGGACATTTAGGTTCTTTCCATAATTTGGCTACTGTTGAAAGTGCTGCTATAAACACTGGGGTACATGTGCCCCTGTGAGT
This sequence comes from Neofelis nebulosa, assembly GCF_028018385.1. Classification (NCBI taxonomy): domain Eukaryota; kingdom Metazoa; phylum Chordata; class Mammalia; order Carnivora; family Felidae; genus Neofelis; species Neofelis nebulosa. Next base: position 141,675,225 of record NC_080786.1, on the reverse strand, counting down.
CAGCACTCTTGTATCCCTTGGGTAAATTCCTAGCAGTGCTATTGCTGAGCTGTAGGGTAAGTTCTATTTTTAATTTTTTGAGGAACCTCCACACTGTTTTCCAGAATGGCTGCACCAGTTTGCATTCCCACCAACAGTGCAAGAGGGTTCCCATTTCTCCATATCTTCACCTACATCTGTTGTTTCCTGAGGTGTTAATTTTAGCCACTCTGACTGGTGTGAGATGATATCTCAGTGTGGCTTTCATTTTTATTTCCCTCATGATGACTGACATTGAGCATCTTTTCATGTGTCTGTTGGCCATGTAGATGTCTTCTTTAGAAGTGTCTGTTCGTGTCTTCTGCCCACTTCTTCACTGGATTATTTGTTTTTCGGATACTGAGATTGGTAAATTCTTTATAGATTTTTGGACACTAACCCTTTATCCAATATGTCATTTGCAAATATCTTTTCCCATTCCGTCGGCTGCCTTTTAGTTTTGTTGATTGTTTCCTTTGCAGTGCAGAAGATTTTTATCTTGATGAGGCCCCCATAGTTCATTTTTGCTTTTAATTTCCTTGCCTTTGGAGATGTGTTGAGTAAGAAATTGCTGTGGCTGAGGTCAAAGAGGTTGTTACCTGTTTTCTTCTCTAGGGTTTTGATGGTTTCCTGTTTCACATTTAGGTCTTTAATCCATTTTGAGTGTATTTTTGGGCATGCTGTAAGAAAGTGGTCCAGGTTCATTCTTCTGCATGTTGCTGTCCAGTTTTCCTAGCACCATTTGCTAAAGAGACTGTGTTTTTCCCATTGGATACTCTTTCTTGCTTTGTCAAAGATTAGTTGGCCATACATTTGTGGGTCTAATTCTGGAGTCTCTATTCTATTCCATTGGTCTATGTGTCTGTTTTGGTGCCAGTACCATACTGTCTTGATGATTACAGCTTTGTAGTAGAGAATAACATCCGGGATTGTGATGCCTCCTGCTTTGGTTTTCTTCTTCAATACTACTTTGGCTATTTGGGGTCTTTTGTGGCTCCGTACAAATTTTAGGATTGTTTGTTCTAGCTTTGAGAAGAATGCCCCGTGCCATTTTGACTGGGATTGCACTGAATGTGTATATTGCATTGGGTAGTATTGACATTTTAACAATCTTTGTTCTTCCAACCCATGAGCATGGATGTTTTTCCATTACTTTGTGTCTTCTTCAATTGCCTTCATAAATTTTCTATAGTTTTCAGCATACAGATATTTTACATCTTTGGTTAGGTTTATTCCTAGGTATTTCATGGTTCTTGGTGCAATTGTAAATGGATCAATTTCTTGATTTCTCTTTCTGTTACTTCATTATTGGTTTATAGAAATGCAACCAATTTCTGTGCATTGATTTTGTATCCTGCGATTTTGCTGAATTCATGTATCAGTTCTAGCAGCTTTTTGGTGGAGTCTTTGGGTTTCCCAAGTAGAGTATCATGTCATCTGTGAAAAGTGAAAGTTTGACTTCTTCTTTGCCAATTTTGATGCCTTTTATTTCATTTTGTTGTCTGATTGCTGATGCTAGGACTTCCAACACTATGTTAGACAACAGTGGTGAGAGTGGACATCCCTGTCATGTTCCTGATCTCAGGGGGAAAGCTCTCAGTTTCTCCCCAGTGAGGTGATATTAGCTGTGGGCTTTTCATATATGGCTTTTATGATGTTAAGGTATGTTCCTTCTATCCCAACTTTCTTGAGGCTTTTTTAAAGAAAGGATGCTGTATTTTGTTAAATGTTTTTTTTTCTGCATCGATTGACAGGATCACATGGTTCTTATCCTTTCTTTTATTAATGTGATGTATCACATTGATTGATTTCAAATATTGAACCATCCCTGAAGCCCAGGAATGAATCACACTTGATCATGGGAAATAATTCTTTTTATAAGCTGTTGAATTCGATTTGCTAGTATCTTGTTGAGAGTTTTTGCATCCATGTTCATCAGGGATATTGGCCTGTTATTCTCCTTTTTTTGTGGGGTCTCTGTACGGTTTGGGAATCAAGGTAATGCTGGCTTCACAGAATGAGTTTGGAAGCTTTCCTTCCATTTTTATTTTTTTGGAACAGTTTGAGAAGGCTAGGTATTAACTCTGCTTTAAATGTCTGGTAGAATTCCCATGGGAAACCATCTGGCCCAGGACTTTTATTTGTGGGAGATTTTTGATAACTGATTCAATTTCTTTGCTAGATATGGGTCTGTTCAAATTTTCTATTTCTTCCCATTAGAGTTGGGTAGTGTGTGGGTGTCTAGGAATTTGTCCATTTCTTCCAGGTTATCCAGTTTGTTGGCATATAATGTTTCATAGTATTCTCTGATAATTGTTTGCATTTCTGAGGGATTGGTTGTGATATGTCTAATTTCATTTGTGATTTTATGTATTTGGGTCCTCTCTCTCTCTCTCTTTTTTTTTTTTTTTTTTTGAGAAGTCTGGCTAGGGGGTTATCAATTTTGTTTATTTTTAAAAAAAATAGTTCTTAGTTTCATTGATCTGTTCTACTGTTTTTGTTTTTGATTCTCTATTGTTTATTTCTGCTCTAATCTTTATTATTTCTCTTCTGCTGGCCTTAGGGTTTCTTTGCTGTTCTGCTTGTAGTTCCTTTAGGTGTGGGCTGTTAGATTTTGTATTTGGGATTTTTTTTCTTTCTTGAGATAGGCCTGGATTACAATGTATTTTCCGCTTAGGACTGCCTTTGCTGCAACCCAAAGGGTTTGGACTGTCCTGTTTTCATTTTCATTTGCTTCCACATATTTTTTTAATTTCCTCTTTAATTGCCTGGTTGACCCATTCATTCTTTAGCAGGATGTTCTTTAACCTCCATGCATTTGGAGGTTTTCCAAATTTTTCCTGTGGTTGATTTCAAGTTTTATAGTATTGTGATCTAAAAATGCGCCTGGTATGATCTCAATTCTTTTATATTTGTTAAGGGCTGTTTAATGACCCAGTATGTGATCTATCTTGAAGAATGTTCCATGTGCATTTGAGAACAATGTATATTTTGCTGATTTTGGATGACAGTTCTGAATATATCTGGTCCAGTATATCATTCAGTATATCATCCAGTATATCATTCAGGGCCATTGTTTCTTTATTGATTTTCTGTCTAGATGATCTGTTCATTTCTGTAAGTGAAGTATCAATGTCACCTGAAATTACTGTATTCTTATCAGTAAGATTGCTTATGTTTGTGATTGATTGTTTTATATATTTGGGTGCTATCAAATTCAGTGCATGAACATTTATAATTGTTAGTTCTTGATTGATAGACCCCATAATTATGACATAATGCCCTTCTTCATCTCTTGTTACAGACCTTAGTTTAAAATCTAGTTTTTCTGATATAAGCATGGCTACTCCAGCTTTCTTTTGACTTCCAGTAGCATGATAGATGGTTCTCTATCCCATCACTTTCAATCTGAAGGTATCCTCAAGTCTAAAATGGGTCTCTTGTAGACAGTATATAGATGGATCTTGTTTTTTTTTTTTGTCCATTCTGATACGTTATGTCTTTTGATTGGAGCACTTAGTTCATTTACATTCAGTGTTATTATTGAAAGATATTGACTTAGTGTCATTGTGTTACCCGTAGGTTTCCTGCTTGTGGTGTCCTTTGTAGTCTTTGCAACATTCCATTCACAGAGTCCCTCTTAAGATCTCCTGAAGTGTTGTTTTTGTGGCCATTAACTCCTTCAGTGTTTGTTTTCCTGGGAAAAGCTTTATCTCTCCTTCTATTCTGAATGACACGCTTGTTGGATAAAGGATTTGGGGCTGCATATTTTTCCAACTCAGTACATTGAATATTTCCTGCCACTCCCTTTTGTCCTGCCAAGTTTCAGTGGACAGGTCTGCTCTTACTCTTATGTGTCTATGCTCCTAGGTTAAGGCCTATTTGTCCCTAGATGCTTTCAGAATGCTGTCTTTATCTTTGTATTTTCCCAGTTTCACTATGATATATCTGGAGAAGATCTGTTCTTATTAAATCTGAAGTGAGTTCTCCATGCCTCCTGGATTTGGATGTCTGTTTCCTTTCCCAGATTGGGGAAGTTCTCAGCTATAATTATTCAAGTAAACCTTCTGCCCCTTTCTTTCTCTCTACTTCTTCTGGAACTCCTATTATGTGGATACTATTACATTTCTATGGATCACTTATTTCTCTAATTCTCACCACCTGGTCTAGTATTTTTTTATCTCTTTTCTTCTCAGTCTCATCTTTTTCCATAATTTTGTCTTCTATTTCACTTATTCTCTCCTCTGCCTCTTCAATCCTTGCTGTTTGTTTTGCACCTCAGTTACAGTATTTCTTAATTCGTCATGACTATTTTTTAGTTCCTTCATCTCTGCAGCAATGGAGCTTCTGCTGTCTTCTCTGCTTTTTTCAAGCCAGCGATTAATCTTATGACCATTATTCTAAACTCTAAATCAGATACATCGTTTATACCTGTTTTGAACAATTCTTTAGCTGTCATTTCTTCCTGGAATGTCTTTTGAGGAGAATTCTTCCATTTTGCTCCCTTGTGTGTTTTAAAAGCTTGTTATGTGTTCTGTACCTGTGAGCACTACTATATTAAAGAGGAGTCATACGCTGTCCAGGGCCTGGCCCTTCAGGAGGCGTTTTGATGGAGTGTTACCTGCGCTCTGTTGTTATGACTCTGGCTGTTTGAATCTCTCTACTCGCAGTGGTGGTTTGGACCCTCTACTTAGTATGCTTTGATTTGTTCGTTGAAGTAACCCTGAGGGGAAAAAAATGTTCTTAAAAAGGAGGGGAGGGCAGTGGTGGCGGAAAGAGAAAAATGACAGGGACGGGGAAAAAGAAAAGAAAATTGACCAGGCAGAGAAACTATGCAACTTCATCCAGAGAGAGAGAGAGAGAGAGAGGGAGGAAAATAAAGCAAGAGGTACAGAACATGTGCGAAAAGAATAGATTAAATATGTCTGCTTAAACAAACCAACAACCAGAATAACTAGATTAGCGAAGGGAAGAAAAACGAAGAAGAAAAGGAAGAAAAAAAATGCACATATAATAAGAATTGTCCAAGAAGTAAATCAGAAAGTGCAGAACCACTGGGCGCCTTGGAACCGGTGGCTGGGCTGGTCGGGAGGAGGGGCTGTCTGGTTGGTCAGCGTCAACCTTACTCTGGCAGGTACACAGTAAGCAGGAGCAGAGGGGCTGGTTTGGTGCAGGCGGGTCCCGCCTCCCCCGTGGGTCCCGCTGGCGGTTCCCTGGAGCCCCACCTTGTTGGTGATGGGGAGAAAAATGGCAACACCCTTGTCTCTCCTCCCCTACGGGGTGTCCTAAACCACTCTGTTCACACCATCCTCACAGTGCTGTGCGGTGTGAGCAGGTGCTTTTGTTTTGTTTTTTTCCGCTCCACGGTCGGCTGTGCCTCCCTGGGGCTCCCCTGGGATCCAAACCTCGATGTCTTAAAGGATCCCGCCCCACACTCCCTGGTACCGGGGAAGTTTGGCTCCACCCAGCGGTTAAAGGGCATCTGGCTGGCGGGTGCAGGCAGGGATCTTTGTCCTTAGAAAAGCTATAGATCTTCTCACAGCACTCAAGGGAGGGGATTGCTTTCTCCCCCTGCAGACTGAGCCTCTGGCCTAGCTACCGAGCCTGGGGGTGGGCGGGGGGGGGGGGGGGGCAGCTCCCCTCCTCCCCAGGTCAGCCGGCCCCAGTTCAGAGAAAGCCACACGGTTAGAGATTTCGATCCTTCTCTGTTTCTTTTTCTGATCCCCCCCATCCGTGATTTTTCTCTTGTGCAAATATAATCCTATACTTCCCCAGCCTCTCTTTCTCTTCCTCTTGTCTCTCCCCAGAAGGGGATCCCTCCCCTCCGTTCCTCCACTGCCCAATTTATTTTCCCCAGTTTGCAATCGCGCACCTATGGCCTTCCAGGTTGTCCCTGTGGGCCCCTGGTCACTTAGCCGCCCAGAATCTTGGAGTTCAAAGTCCTCTGGCCTCAACCCTGCTGTGTTTGAGGGAAGAAGGAACTTTGGGTCCCCCTACTTCTCTGCCATGGTGAATTTCCCCCTTGTGGATCCTCTTTAATCACAATCTTTCATTTCTTTGGTAGTAACCAGTATTAAATTTTTCTGTTTCCTCTCTAGTCACTTTTTGGTAAATTTTCAATGATGTCAGATTTTCAAATATTTTGGGATAAATTTTAGAAAACTTAATTCGCTTTTACCTGCAGTTATTTCCAGCCCTGTTATTTTATGAGTATTTCTTTCTCCTTAGGTTAGTTGGTGGTACTTCTTCATCATTATTTTTTTCTTCAGTGAGTCAGCTTTTATGTTTGTTTATTTATTTATCTAAATGTGTTTTTATCTAAATTTCATTTACCTCAATTGTTTATTTATCTAAATGTTTATGTTATTTATTTATTTATCTAAATGTTTTCCTTTTTCCCCATTAACCTCTGCTAAAATGCATTCTTCCTTCTGCTGTATTTTGGGTTATTTTCTTCTTTTATAAAAACATTTAAATAGAGGCTTACTCATAGGTTTTCAATCATTCATACATAGGTTCTGCTAACATGGTCTTTCACCATCAATATATCCTAGATATCCTATAATTTCACTTTGTGTATCCTTTCTGACCCCAAAATTGTTTGTATTTCCTTCCATTTTAATATCTATATGTTTGAGGATTTACATTATGTACTGTAGACATTTTATTGGAATTATATCTATTATGTAAATTAATTTGTAAAGTATCCTTGTGATTACAATAGTGAATTGTTCTAGACTACTGCTTTTAAGCCTGTTATTAAAGTTTTATTTTATGTCCCTGAATAAAAGATTATAGGTTGTATTTATGTTTTATTTATTTATATATGATTTTACACAGTTCAAGGTGCTTATATTTTTGTTGCTATTGAGATTAAAATTTTTCCATTACATTTTATGTTGGGGGTTATATAAAACTTCTTGATAATTTTGTAATCATTTTGTTACCCTAATCTTTTTCATGAAACTCTCTTGATAATCATGATATTTTCCATTTAGTTCTCTTGGGTTTTCCAAGTAGCATATCATATTGTGACTGTCACAGTGGAACAGGGGTATAATTTACAGAAAATTGTGCACACTCCCAGCATAGGATACAATTTACCACAACATAAGAAAATGTCCTGACTTATTATACACAGACAGGCAAGTTTAACTGGCCTTTCCATTTCTGTGATGTGATCAGCAGCTGACAATACAGCACGGTTTGGTAAGATTAGCCTACCAGTCTTTGAGAAGTTCCTTGGGCTATTCTCATTGGCAATCTGTGGGGACTAGGGTGTCAAATGTACCCTTCTGCCTCCTCTCAACTGTTAGAGACTCTGTGTGACGTGCATGCCTGTTTATCAGATGCAACTTCTGTTAAATGCCCCAGGACATTCTTGCCAAGAACCTGGAGGAATTTAAGATTAATTTTCCAGAATAAATGATCCAGGCATACCACATATGTGGAAAACCCAGACTGCAGTTTATAGGAAGTTTTTTTTTCCCCTGAACATTTAAATAAAATATGCGTCTTATGGTAGTTCTTTCTTTAATTTTTTCAGGAACCTCCATACTGTTTTCCACAGTGGCTGCCCCAATTTACATTCTCACCAACAGTGCACAAGTGCTCCTTTTTCTCCACATCCTCATCAACATTTGTTACTGTTTTATTTTAGCCATTCTGACAGGTGTAAGGTGATATCTCATTGCGGTTTTGATTGGCATTTCTTGATGATTAATGATGTGGGGCATCTTTGCATGTGTCTGTTGGCCATCTATGTATCTTCTTTGGAAAAATGTCTATTCGGGTCCTCTGCCCATGTTTTAATAAGACTGTTCGCTTTTTTGGTGTTGACTCTTATGAGTTTCAAAATATATTTTGGATATTATTCTCTTATCAGATATGTCATTTGCAAGTATTTTCTCTCATTCAGCACTATGTTGTTCACCTGAAACTAAAGTAACATTGTATGTCTGCCAACTCAAATTAAAAAAATAATAAATAAATAAATAAATAAATAAAACAGATATTTCTCCTATCTTCTACATTCTTCTTTATAATATTTTCTTCTTAAGGCATTTACTAACATTTCCACAACAATGTTGAATGATAATGTTAATAATAGGTATCTTTGTCTTTATTTTTATGGGAATAACTCTAGACCTTTTCAAATGAATTTGATACAGACTTTGTTATTTTTCATCTCATTAAGAGAGTTCTATTTTGTTTCTAGAGGAAAAGAGGATTAAATTGATTGCAATTCAAAAATGGATGCTTAAAATATTTTGAAATTTATTTTTAGCATCGATAAAAATTCTTCTATGATTTTTATTTTTATTTATTGATATGTTTAGTTGTCCTAATAAGTATCTATAGTGAACCACTCTTTTAATCCCAGAATAAAAATAACTCTTATTTTAAGTATTTTTCCCAGCTTTTAAGATATACACTAATGAATCAGCTTGGCCTGGTACCTTATATAGAAAAAGACCATCAAGGACAGATGGCTAATAATTGTAATATAGCTTCTCAGAGTAATAATTTGACTTTTTATTGTCACCAACGTAAGGTTACCTTAGTTCTGCCATTTTATCTGTTCAAATTATTTGGCTGTGTATCTCCAAATCTCAGAGGCTCAAAACAAGAAGTTAACTCTTACTTATACTAGATGTCTGTTATCATTGGCTGCCTCATCGTCGTTATCACTTCTCCAGAACCCAAGCTGATGGAGCAGCCGGTTATTTAAAACAGCCGCTGTCATTACAGAGGAGAAAGAAAGAGAGCATGGCAAATCACTCAGTGACTCTGAGAGTTTCCAGCTGGAAGTTACACTCTGCTCTCATATCATTGGCCAAAGCAAGGCACTTTGCTCACAGTATATTAAAGGAAGTCACACAGACACATCTAACTGGGTGGGTAGGGAAGTACAGTATTAACACGCGTTGATGGGCAACACCAATGACTACATAAACGCTCTCTTAGCTCTGGCCTTGAGCAGGTCACTTGATCTCTCTAAGCTTCCGATGGTAACCGGGTATACTTCATAGGGCCATCTTATGAGCAAAGTCTTTAAGGCAGTACCTGGCAATCAAGTCGTTGTCAATAAATGTGAGTTACCATTCCCTTTACCACCATCACCATCATTATTGTCATCACTTACATCCAAGTCAATTTCACTGAAGTAATTAAAAAATATTTTACATATATTTACCTTGGATTACCCAATATTTTGAGTTGTTTATGTCTTTGACTCCTTCACTGACCTGAAAAACTTAGATTTGACTACGATCATTTTCTGAATTCTTTGTGATTGCCTGGGAACCATGTTGGGCCTGTACATTAATGTTTACTTCAGTATCTACCAGAGAGTGAATGAGAAAAAAGGAGTCATGTTTTACATGTTTCATTTAACTGGTGCTTTTAATCCTTCGAAAGATGCATGTTTCAAAATATAGTATATTGTTGAAAGTGCCAGTTCAGACAATGCGCTCAAAATTGCAGTATTTGTAAAAACATAATTGAAGGCATATATTGATTTCTCTAATACATATGTGTGTGTGTGTGTGTGCACGCGCATGTATCTATATGTGTGTTTGTGTGTGTGTGTGCATAATATCTTACCAGAAATTGTTATAGGATAAAAATTAAATTATTTTGGTTCTTAATATAAGCATTTCCCCTTTCACCCGAAAACCGAATGCAAATAAATCTATTTTTCTTTTTTCTTTTTTCTTTTTTCTGTTTAAGTTTACTTATTTTGAGAGAAAGAGCATGGGGGAGGGGCAGAGAGAGAAGGAGAGAGAGAATTCCAAGCAGGCTCTGCACTGTCAGCCTGGAGCCTGACGTGGGCCTCGAACTCAGGAACCGTTGAGATCAGGACAACAGTAGAAATCAAGAATCGGATGCTTAACGGACTGAGCCACCCAGGCACCCCAAGGAATCTATTTTTCTTAAGAATATAAGATTCCCCTCATAGCTTCACTATTTTGTACCACTGTTACCAAGAATCATTAGAAAAGTAACAAAACTTCCACGTAAGGAGGCCAAAAACCTATTCCTATTACTTATACTCAATCCTTTTTAAAAGAACATATAAAACTTAAGCATCCAACTTCAGCCCAGGTCATGATCTCGAAGTTCATGAGTTCGAGCCCTGCATCGAGCTCTCTGCTGTCAGCCCAGAGCCCGCTTCAGATCCTCTGTCTCCCTCTCTCTGCCTCTCTCATGTTCGAGCTCTCTTTCTCTCTTAAAAATAAATAAATGCTTAAAAAAAAAAGAACAAATAAATCATATATAAAGGAGAAAATACTAGAATATTTAAAATATTAACTTTTTAATATTAACTTGAAGACTTGAAGCTTAAGTATTTTTTCCTTTTACAATGCCCCAGTCATTCTTTTTACCAAATAATGAATAATATTTTAGTATTTTAGTTTTATAGGCATCCATAGTTTTTCTTCAAAAAAAAAATTGAAACATTGATAAAATTCCTAAATGACACTAAAGGAAGGTTTCTGCGGAAATGCAGAAAGAGTTAAACAGTACAAACCATTCATTAAACTCAAAATTAGATTCAGCACAATTTTCTTTCTCATTTCCTGATACTGCTAAATGGACATAAACTGAATTTCTCAGTAAGTAATCCCTTTCATCTGTGAATACCTATGAGCTATCATACCAATTCTATGTTGTTTCTATACAGAATGATTAATTAGTAGAATATAGAAACTAAGCCATACAGCATAAAATGTGCTAAGCCCAGTGACAAAAAATTAGAGAATTTCCCCATATTCTTTAAAGGTGGAAAGTGATCTTTTTTTTTTTTAATGTTTATTTATTTTTGAGAGAGACAAAGTGGGAGCAGGCAGGGGTAGAGCGAGACACACACACACAAAATCCGAAGTCGGCTCCAGGCGTGGGACTCGAACTCATGAATTGTGAGATCATGACCTAAGCTGAAGTCAGAAGCTTTATCCACAGAGCCCCCCAGGGCACCCTGAAAATTCCCCTGTATTCTTACCTTCTTAGAAAAGGAACATAAATGACAGTGGTATTCACATACAAGATATTTTTATGAAGTCTCAAAAAACTGAAAAGAAAAAATCAGATTGAATAACTCTTTTTTTGTGTGAAACTTTCACTGCTGTCCCTTTCCACCTGCCCCTGCACAAGGTTAACATTTCCATTTTTATGCCACGCCCTCCACCTTACCTGTATCCCCTGTGTAGCCCCTAGCTACACTGGAGAACAACTGTTTAAATATATTGGGTAAGACTCTCAACAGCAATTTTTTACATCATCCTGTAAAAGACTGTGAAATTTCAGGGGGCAGGGTAAATATCATCAATGCCCAGTATAGTAACTGACACAAGTAGATATGTAATAAACATTAAAAATTTAAAAAGGAGAAACAAAAAAGAGAAAAGGATGAGGCGTGGGAGGGAAGACTGACAAAGCCCCAGAAGAAAACCTTGATACAGTTGTTTAAAAAAGTCATTTGAGGGGCAACTGGGTGGCTCGGTTGGCTAAGCATCCCTACTCTTAATTTCAGCTCAGGGCATGATCACACAGTTCGTGAGTTCGAGCCCCGCGTCGGGCTCTGTGCTGACAGCTCAGAGACTGGAGCCTGCTTCGGATTCTGTGTCTCCCTCTCTCTCTCTCTCTCTCTCTCTCTTCCCCTCCATCACTTCTCTGTCTCTCTCTCTCAAAAATAAATAAACGCTAAAAAATTAAAAAAGAAACAGAATCAAATGTAAAATGCAAAGAGGAAAAGAAAAAGCAACATAAAATCCAAAATCTTAGGAAAGAAATGGCTGAAGCCTCACATTATCAACGTAAGGGAGGTTTTCACATTGTGCCCTCATTTCTGATGTGCCAATCAAGTAAACAGAGACGTCTCTGATTTGACACACTGCTGCTGGGGACGAACCTCATTTTTTTCCGTCTTTTGCTTTTATGATATGAGTTTTATACTGCCCCTAACATCACCAGGTCTATTCTCAAACCTCACGACAAGGAATGGGTGACAGTCTGCAGGTGCTGTCGAAAGCGATATCCAGAGATCCCAGCTACTCAGAAGTGACATGCAGGGGACAAGGCTAAATTCTCTAAGATGATATGCGTTTGCTCTATACTTTCAGCTTGTTCCATGCAATGTCACTAATCCCCTTTCGTTTTAACTCCTAGTTTTTGCCAAGATGGGAACAGATGCTTGGCTCCTGCCTTCTCTGTGGCTGTGGTCGTGCTCAGCTCCCCCGGGCACGTGCTCTTGCCGGCAGTCGCTGATCAGGTGTCCCGACCCGGCGCTTGTGCTTAACAGGTGTGCTTCTGCCGCTCTCCTGCCACGATCTCTTGGGTTTCACCTGCTTCCTTTCATTTGATCTCTGATTTCGAATAAGAAGTATATATAGCTTGTGCAGTTGCCTGGAGTTCGGATGAACGTCAGTTGCTGAGCAAGTCTGAGCGAGGGTCACATTCTTCTTCTAAGCAGACAAGTCGATTTATCCTAATGAAAAGGTTAGCATAGATGTCTCCCTTCTTAGTTGCAACCTTCCCTTATAAATTGAGGAATGGCTTTTTGGCCAAGTTGTAAGACAAGTGAAATACACAGATCATCGTCTGTGCCTAGTAGTTATACATACTAGAGAGGAGGAGGATGTTGGCGAATTCCAGAAAAACACACTATATTTACATGCTCAGAGTCCAATATACTTACTAAAGAGTTACAAAGTCCTGAAGTCTTTATTTTATATTTCCTACCTCGGGGATACAATATGGGAATTTGGAATGTATTTCTTCTTCCTGATATGTAAATACATATATATATATATATATATATATATATATATATATAAAATATTTACATTTATGCAATGCATATATACATATATATATTATTAAAATATTATATTTTAATTATATTTTAATTAAGTCATATAATCCACAAAGTGTAGCACTGAAGCTTTTTGAAATTACATTCCTTTATGCCATCAGATTCTCCAGTTCTTTCATTGGCTTAATTATGTAAGACAAAATAGTCTTATTTGATGTTTTACTTAATTGGTTCCTGACACTGGTGACAATAATACCATTAGCCACAGGGGCTTCACAGAACAAGAAAAAAGTGCGTCTGACTTTCTAATCTGAACAACATTCTAATCACGCCAAGATTTTATTGAGGACTAATTACATCATCAAGGACACAGCATATAATAAATTGATTATACAACAGAGCTATACCATTAAAACAAATATACAGCACTTCAGACATCCATTGTCATTCAAAGTACTAAAATTACCTTAAAAGTCACAGAATATTTAAGCCGGCACTATCTAACCTGCCCATTTTACAGATTTAGAAACTAAGTTCTAAAGAGCCTGTGATTCAGGTCATTGGGCAAGTGGTTGCACATCTGAAATTGGTTGCTCTCTTATTTTTTTAATTTTTTTAATGTTTATTTTTTTTTAGAGAGACAGAGACAGAGCACGAGTGGGGGAGGGGCAGAGAGAGAGGAATCCGAAGCGGGCTCTGGGCTCCGAGCTGTCAGCACGGGGTTCGCAAACTGCAAGATCGTGACATGAGCCAAAGTTGCGCACTGTACCAACTGAACCACCCAGGCACCCCGGTTGCCCTGACACTTAACCCAGTCCTCTTTCTTGCATAGTCTCACCACCCTTAACAAGTTTGAAATAGAGTTGTATACCTACTGTGCTTGGTTGCATTAAAGGTTAAAAGAACAGATTACCTGACTCTATCAACCATTAGCTGTGTGAACTCGGCCAAATTTCTTAGGTTCCCTGTGCCTCCATTATATCATCTGTGAAACAGAGATAGTAATAACAATAAAATGACATGTGAGGCTTAATTAGCTTATATATGTAAAGTATGCATGGCATACAACGAACACTAAAGAAATAGCAGACATTATTGTCATGGTAAAACTTGAGAAAACATGAATTCAGATATAGTTGCATTTACAATGGGCTCCTTTCTCCTGCCTAGTTTGCTTGAGCAGACTGGAGTTTTAAATTGAGGAGCGGCATGAAAAAGAAGGCACAGCCTAGCAGGGAACAGCAGGCAGCCACTGCTCAGAAAACAGGGAACTGGATATAGACGAGTCACCCCTCTACACACACACACACACACACACACACACACGCGCGCGCACACACACACACACACGCCCTCAGTGTTTGCCTAGCTCAATCTCCCTAGATCAGATAGGCAAAGTTTTCTGGAATCATTGCTGTTAGCCTAGCCTAGAAATCTCAGACAGATGCCAGACAAGAACCATCTCCACTGATATTAATCCATAGTGGACAACCACAACCAATTCTCATAGAGTACTTGGGACTAGTCTGTTTGGTTATCACTTCCAGATCCCCAGAATTTCTTGCTAGCTAACTGCATATCCTCCAACAGGCCATATTATTAACCTTAAAATAATACAATTGTGCATTTTCTCTGTGGAGTTTTTGTGCACGATGCCAAAATTTTCACAACAGAACGATAAACTGTTCTATAATGTCATAAGAATAACCAAATTGTCTTCTTCTTGTCTTAACCAAATATAATTGGATGGTATTACTGTTATCAGTGCAGTGCTTTTGACTAACATTGCTTCTACTCTCAGAATTTAGAAAATATTTGGGAACCATAATTCGTGTGGCCAGTGTTTCTTCAAAGAATTTCTCCAGGAAATAAGAGGATAGAAATGCAGGAGGTGGGGCAGACGTTAAGGTGGGGAAGGGTCCTTTGGAGAAGCACTTATCTCTGCTGAGAACTTTAGGGTCTCTTGGCAAGGGCCTGCTGTCGCAGAGAGGTGATATCTGCCTCTGACAATCTGGAGGGCTCAGGAGAATGTGGAAGTTCAAGATACTCAGGCTAATCCCCCCAGATGTCTCCACATCATGTCTCAGGCTCCCACATTTTTCTATTAAGACCCTGACCTCGGCATAGGGCAACTATAAGGTGATGCATTTTCAGATTTTCAGTACCTTCTGCCCTCTGGCTGCAGGAGAGAAAGAGAACTTTCACGACATGCAATTAAGACTTAGGAAAAAAAATCTCTTTAAAATGGTTTTTAAGGCTTCTAAAGCATGGGTTAACAAACTTTTCATAAGGGGGCAGGTAACAATTATTTGGGACTCGCGGGCCACGCGGTCCCTTTTGTACTTGTTCAATTCCATCTTGTCCTGCAAAAGCAGTCATAAGCAACACGTGAACAAATGACAGTGGCTTTGTTCCAATAAAACTTGATTTACAAAAGAGGTGGTCAGCCCACAGGCTGTAATTTACCAACCCCTGCTCTGAAGCAACTACCAGAAGCCATCTGATCACACACTCTTTTTTAATTACTCTTTTCCCCATTCCGTTTAAGTGCCCTGACCGCCCCAGGCTACGCCACCCCACTTACCGCCACCAAAGGCTGTTTATCACCGTCTGATCCGTGAGCTGACCGTCTAACCCATCTTCTGATACTCATTGTTTGAGATTTACTTCAGCCCCAGAAAGCAGCCTCAGAAAAACGTTTGTGTGCATGGAGTCCTTGAGGAGGTAGGAAGTGCAAGGAGCTGGTCAGCTAGTTTAGGGAGCAGGGGAGGGAGACAAACAAGAATAAGATGGAGAAGGGCCAAAGCCGATGCAAGGGAGCGTTGGGGACAGCAGGAGCTTAGTTCTAACAGGCCCCTCTGAAGAGACATGGAGAATGGGCTTCTATACTGTCTCCCAAGGAAAAGAAGAAAACCAGAGAACAAGATGGAGTCACTCATGTCAAGCACTGGCCTATGTTAAGAAGTGGTGACTCAAGCAGCTAAGGGCGTTGCAGCCAAGACCCGAAATCGCTGAGGCCAGTGGTGGTGGGTAACACAGAACTGATAACCAGCAGAGCAGGGGAGGTCTATAACGGCCCAAGACGGATTAAATCCCTTTAAAAGGGGAGGATTTTTGCAGCAAACGGTCAGATTCTCCAGACACTGGCTCCTCCGTGTACGACCATTTCAAAAAGGCAGCTGCCACCAAAGGTTCTGCAGATTGATCTCTGAACGGAACAGAGATCCTCCACTGCTCGCACATAACCAGAGGTAAGTGCCGAGAGACGACCAGGACCGGACGACGGAGCCTCGACTCGACTGAGCGTGCACAAATGGACTTCACATTTGGTTCATTAACTTCCTGACCCCTGTGCTATCCCGTTTGTGCGCGTGTGCTTTGCTCCGTGGGATCTGTAACTAGTTAAACACGTGGTGAAGTGTCACTGGGTTCAGAATCCGGAAACTGCTTTGTCGTGCTATTACGTTAACTTTGCCTTGTGGCTGCGCAGAGCTGACGCTGCGGAAAGACGCAACTTGCGTGCGTGCTTTCATGGTGCCCTCAGGACGAGGACCCATTTCCCACTGGCTCCTTTTCTGGTCGAGGGTTAACCCTGCTAAGCTTCCCAGCTGCACTCACTGCGAGACCGTCATCCTGCAAGTTGGATGGGCCCCAGGTGAGAAAGCATGTGGGACATGGGATGCAGGGAGGTTACACCAGCCCCAGAAGTGTTTAGTGCAGCAATGGCCAGAGTTGAGGGCCCAGAACGAGGGCCAGGAAAATGGGAGGCAGACAGCAATTCTAGGACTTTGAAGATACTCAAGGGGCAGTAACCTTGAGCTACTCATTCGAACTGCCATAGTGAATTGCCAATAAACCATAGAACTTCACAATCCAGTCACCGGTTATCAATAAATTACAAAGGAGCATTGTAAAGTCTTAAATCCTTCTTGTAGGAAAAAAAGTTTAGAAACCACCACGTGGCAAAAATCACTTCCAAAATATCTGGACAATTGATTTCTAGCCTTGGCTTCAATAGCTGTAGTTGGGGGTGGGGGGGGGGCAGGAGCAACAACAACAACAATAACACAACAACAACACAAACTTTCCATCTCGCTCTCTTTTCTAAATACAATTTATCGTTAAATTGGTTTCCATACAACACCCAGCATTCATCCCAACAGGTGCCCTCCTCAATGCCCATCACCCACTTTCCCCTCTCCCCCACCCCCATCCACAGTTTGTTCTCTGTATTTAAGAGTCTCTTGTGGTTCGCCTCCCTCCCTCTCTGTTTGTAACCCTTTTTCCCCCTCCCCTCCCCCCATGGTCTTCTGTTAAGTTTTTCAAGATCCACACATGAGTGAAAACATAGATAACTGTCTTCTCTCACTGACTTATTTCACTCAGCATAGTACCTTCCAGTTCCATCCACATTACTGCAAATGGCCAGACTGCATTCTTTCTCCTTGCCAGTAGTATTCCATTGGATATATAAACCACATCTTCTTTAACCATTCATCAGTTGATGGACAGTTAGGCTCCTTCCATAATTTGGCTATTGTTGAAAGTGCTTCTATAAATATTGGGGTACATGCACCCCTATGTATCAACACTCCTGTATCCCTTGGGTACATTTCGAGCAGTGCTATTGCTGGGTCGGAGGGTAGTTCCATTTTTAATTTTTTGAGGGAGCTCCACACTGTCTTCCGGAGCGGCTGCACCAGTTTACATTCCCACCAACAGTGCAAGAGGGTTCCCCTTTCTCCACATCCTCACCAGCATCTGTAGTCTCCTGACTTGTTCACCATCAGGTGAACCGTGAGGTGTGAGGTGATATCTCACTGTGGCTTTGATTTGTATGTCCCAGAGGATGAGTGACATTGAGTATCTTTTCATGTGTCTGTTGGCCATCAACCCTAAAATTTGTATGGAACCACAAAAGACCCCGAATAGCCAAAGTAATGTTCAAGAAGAAGACCAAAGGGGGAGGCATCACAATCCCAGACGTTAGCCTCTACCACAAAGCTGTAATCATCAAGACAGTATGGTATTGGCACAAAAACAGACACATGGGCCAATGGAATAGAAAAATGAACCCAGAATTGGACCCACAAATGTATGGCCAACTAATCTTTGACAAGGCAGGAAAGAGCATGCCATGGAAAAAAGACAGTCTCTTTAGCAAATGGTGCTGGGAGAACTGGACAGCGTCATGCAGAAGAATGAAACTAGACCACTTTCTTACATCATACACAAAAATAAACTCAAAATGGATGGAAATACCTAAACGTGAGACCGGAAACTATCAAAATCCTAGAGGAGAAAGCAGGCAACAACCTCTTTGACCTCAGACGCAGCAATTTTGTACTCGACACATCTCCAAAAGGCAAGAGAATTAAAAGCAAAATTGAACTATGGGGACCTCATCAAGATAAAACACTTTTGCACTGCAAAGGAAATAATCAACAAAACTAAAAGGCAACCGATGAAATGGGAAAAGATATTTGCAAATGACATATCAGATAAAGGGTGAGTATCCAAAAATCTACAAAGAATTTACCAAACTCAGCACCCAAAGAACAAATAATCCAGTGAAGAAAAGGGCAGAAGACATGAATAGACACTTTTCCAAAAAGCTTCAATCTCAATCATCTAATCAATAAATTGTGAGCTGAGTGGGGAAAAATATTTAGTTTAAAATTTCTTATTCTGTGGTCTCATGTGCCTCCTGCTGACTAAAATTGTCTGCTTCTATTTCCAGAATTTATTAAACTAGAAATATTATGTTAATATTAATTTATTTCAAGTCATAAAAGATCCTCATAATACAATTCTAAATTTGTGTGACATTTGGAAGTCACTTGTATTTGGGGTAGTCAAACATTTGCTTGAAGTACTCACACTTGAGTGATTTTAAATGTTATCGTTTATCTCCACCTGGTGGTAGAACATTTTCTTATTTTCTTAGACTTTTGCACTTGACGTTCCTTTTTGTTGCCAAGGAAAATCTCTAAACCAAGCAAATGAGTTAACTTTAGCATTTAACTTTAGCAAGTATTCGACTTTAGTATTGATAGTCAAGTATTAACGTATACTGACCAGACTTAGGCACTTAACTTTTGCTTAATGAATAAATGAATTTTTATTTTAGCAAATTGCAATGCCTACGCTCTTTTCATTTGAACTGAAAAAAGTCCTCAAATGTGATGAATGAAAGTGACCCATGGTATTATCTTCTCAGAAGTAGTTTTCTTTTTTTAAAGGCTACTTGGTTTTTGGTTTAAGCTAATAGAGCTACATTGATTAAAAAGCCATTAAAAGCCATTGATTAAAAATAAAAAAGGCATTTTATTATTATTTTAAGGATGTAAATACATTTAAGTTACAATATTTAAAAGATATTTTCCATGATGCCAAAAGGTAAGAGAAAATTGTATGAAAAATTATCAGATAGGATTGGAAAGATGTAAAAACTACACATTCCAGCCTTGAACTGTTAAGAAAAAAACAAAAACCAAAAAACAAACAAAACAGCTGAAAACATCATTTGTTGTAGAACGTCGCCACCTCGTGGACCAAAAATGAAGTACTAAAGGCCGGGGATCTCTTAAGGTGGAAATTTTTTATTGCCAGAAAATTCCTAGTTAGAATGGTTAAAATTTAATCATTGGAAACAACAGCAATCACGGATCTGACAGCATACTTACCTACCAGAGCAACTAGTTCGTTACAATTCCAAAAGGCATTTGATGAAAAATTATGAGCCAGAGTTATTTCTAGGTCCTCAGTTGGCTACAATGTAAGGCCAGTCACTTAACCTCTCGGAGGCAAAGTTCCACATCTGTCAAACAAGGGGAGTGGATTAGACACAGCACACTCTTTTCAGTTCTTGCAAATGCATGGCTTTGAGGTCATAGCTGTTTTAAGTCCAAATGCAATTTACAGTAATTTTTCTGTTTTCAATAGTGGTGTATTTCTGGGTATGTAACCGGCTTAAAATAGATGTTTCCTATCTATTTTCTAATTTATGATCAACTAAAATATCCATTTGTCCAATATTACTTTAGGCCATATGTTCCCCCCAAAAGCACGAATGCTAAACATCTTTCCTTTTCTACTTGGTAAATCCTGTGGTATGAAAATATGAATAGCATTACATGTTCATGAGCTATGTACATTAATTTTTTCTGTAGACAACATTTCCACTAAAACAATGCTAACAGCTCATGTATTTTACCAGATTCCTTCATTTCATGGCTACTTGTGGAATACTTAATTTGGTATAAACTTCTTGAAAATTATGAATAGACTAGTGTGCCTGGAGTACATGAAAAAATGAAATACATACAAACATGTAAAGGATAAATAAAATTAATACTTGTGCATTTCTTTCACTTTAAAATGCACGAAACTTTTTTTTCTCTGTTAATAGAAGACGTGAATGCTTTGAAAAGGTCAAACTGTTAATTGTAAAAAATATTTTTCTGCCAAATATTTTAACTTTTGGGGGTCATCTCTGCAAATAATAAAAACTGGTTAAGGTCTACAAATTAGGACATACCAAGATTTATGTTTCTACAGGCGCATATATATGCTATAAGGACAAAACCAGATATACGGTAAGGGTGAATTCGGTACGTAAGCGTTGGGTGCGTGTTCAGATTAAGGACCAAGCATTTTATGGGTGGCGGTGCAAAGCTTACTGACAAGGATCCACTATCACATGTCACTTTTACTAATGCCGTGTACAAATTTGATTCCTTTGGTCTTGTTTCTATAGTAAAGTATTTTTTCAATCCACAGTTTTGTTTATAAGCCTGCTTATGTGTTATATGTGGATGTTTGTGTAACACCACAAAGGCCTGAACAGAGTTCTGGTCTTTAAAAACAAAAAAGCAAGTAGATTAAATGTTCTCCTGAGCATGGATGGAGTTTTTCAAGCTTAGTAATTGGCAACATCTACATCCATGCCTCTGTTGAAGCGATTAAAAAAGAATCATTTCCCAGAACTACAGGTGCACAACAGATTGGAGTCATTATGCAAAAGAACAGAAATCTGGAGAGAGACCCAGTGAATAAAAAAGCCATGTTCCTGGCCATTCTTTTGCCGCTAGCTCTCTGTTTTTTCAGCTCTATTTGTATATACAACATGAAATCTGCAAAAATTGTAGTGGATTTGAAGTAAACCATTCAAGATTAGAAATGTATGCCTTGAATTAAACAGACTTCCAACGAGAACCCCACTGGAGGCAGAAAGAAACCAAAGGCCAAACTTGCACAAATATATTTTAAAAGCCAAGTTTTATGTAAGAGAGTTAAAAGTTGGAAATGCATTACATGATTTTTTTATAAAAAAAAAAAAAAAAAAAAAAAAGACACATTTCCCATCCTGTCCCAGTTCAAGGGAATCACACTGAACCTGACAGATCTTGTACGTCTTTTATTCCTGGGCCACCTCAAGTATCTGAAATTTTCATCTCAAAACCAGTTTGAGGCCCCATCTTCTGATCACCATATATTGTTTCCAGAACCCTCCTCTATGCGAGGGGTATCAAAATTTACTTACGGCTTTGCCATCATGTTTTCATGATTCCATAGTCAATATCTTGCAAGTGTAAAATGACTTTTCCTCAAATGTTCTCTCAAGTATCTTACCTTTCTTCTGCCTAGAATGAAAGAACAAGTGAATTGAAATCATTAAAAGAGGGCACATTTAAAAACTACTGGAACAGAGGAGGGAAATGTAGGAGAAGAAGAAAGTCTAGACATCAAACCAGGGAGTAGGGATGTTTGAATGGGAAATGATGCCCTGAAGCAGAGTGAAGTGAATTGCTTAGTTCCAAGGTGAACAGAAAGGCTACACAAAGTAGAAACGAATGAGGCCGCTCATGAGTATAGGTGGACACTAACTTTGAAGGAGAAATGGGATGGAGGGAGAGCGGGCTGGGAAGGGAGGCTGGGTGAAAGGAAGCAGGCAGAAAACACTGTCACATTGTTAGCTGGTGGGAAAATAGGAGAGCAAAGACAGGGTGGAAATTGGCCATTGACATACTTTAAGCTGCTAATAAAACATGTAATTCTTGAGCTGACCATTCAGCATGTAACTATGACCCTGACCTTAGGAAAGGAAAATTACATTCCAGAATGCAAACATTCCTAAGGGTGTAGGGCCAGTGGTTATTACCCTCTAAGAGTGAAGTGTTTCTGCTTCTCCTTGCCTTTCTTTCTCATGTGATCCTTCCTAAAGAGTGGCAAGCAGGGTTTTTGTGTTTGTGTTTGCTTTTTTTTTTCTTTTTTTTTTTCCAGCAGGCAATCTAGAACTCGGAGAGTAGAGGAAGTTGGAAAGAATTCTGAAAGCAAAAGTTGGAAGAGGGGTGTGTTGGAGGACTGGGGGGCGGGGGGCGCTTCTGGCTGGGGCAGAATGAAATTGGGAAGGTCTGGGAAGGAGTGAGGAAGGAGCTGACACAAAACTTGGTGAAAATCGAGGGGCAGGGGCGGCCAGACAGGACACCGGGCGAGGAAGTGGGAGCGCGCCCGAGAGGGACACGGGTCTGCCCCGGGACTGCGGCGGCCGTTCTCACCATTGTCCCCTGGTTTTCCGCCTGTGGAAGCATTATGAAACATTTCCTTCCTCTGTGTCATTGAGCCCCTCCCTCCCTCGTTATCGATGGAAGAGAGGCTCAGCTTTTCCTTGGGACCTAAGGAGGTGGAAAGGCTCTGCAGCGCTTGCTTTCAGAACACGAATGCAGCCTGTTCCCTTCCTGGTGGGAAGAGGGGGGAGGGGGTCAGGGAAGAGAGCCAACTTCCTAATTTCCCCACAGCACACTTTGTAGCCCCGGCGGTCCCGCTGGCCCCTGGGTGGAAAAGTGGGGTTCCTTGACGTTTCCGCCAGCCTGGCCTACGTTCTGCAGCAGCTATTAGGGAAAAGAAGGCAGACTGGGCGGGAGTTGATTATTTGTGGAATGAAGAAGAGAAAGCCCAAGTCCCTCCCTAAGGCTCCAGGGAATTGAAACGCGTTCCAGATCACCTATTCCGGAAGTGTGAGCCTGGTCCCCAAAGAGAAGTCGCTAAGGCAGGGGATGGCAGGGTAGAGATAAAGGTCAATGAGAACGCATTTTAAAATCTAGAGCTTGGGAAGTGTCCCCCTGACCCCAGGCATGCGTTCCAGGTTGGCACTGACCCAAACAAGCTTACCCGAGAAATGTTGGGGCGAAGAGAGAGCAAGCAGCATAAACCCGCCCAGGAGGGCCAAGGAGGTGGAGGTGGGGTGAGGTATTTTTCTAGAAAGGGCAGTCCCGGCTCATCGCACAAACTGGGGAGTAATGGGCTGCGGGAGGGGTTGGCAAAGGGAGGCGGCCCAGTGACAGCCCCCGGGCAGGGAAATCTTGGAGAAGGGACTCTGCCCTCCACCCCCACCGTCCCTTCTGGGAACTGCAGCCCAGCGCGCGAGCTGCGCTCCCGCACAAGGGCAGCGAGAAGGGAGGGTGGTCCGGGAAGCCAGCGAGGGGGAAGGCGCAATGGAAGGGAGTACCTTCTCCCCGCAGCAACCCCAGACGCACAAAGTGCTGGTCACAGCGCCCCTCCTGCGTCTTCCGCCCCCAGATTGACGAGCCCTTGGGGCCCAGCCAACGCGGAGGCAGTCCCCCTCCCCCGCCCCGGCCCGCGGCGCTGAGCGCGGTTTAGCACCGACAGAGTTTAGGGGGCGGTGTCTCTGGGATGGAAAGGCGGCCAAGAGGGAGGAAGAAGGGGGAAGGGAGGTGGAGACATGTTGGAGACTATAAAAGGGCAACCCGGGTTGCCTGGTTCTTGCACTCGCTGGAGAGCGGCTCCAAGTCAGGGGCCACTGCAAAGCCAGGGCGCGCTGTAGGGCCGAGAGGACCTTGTGGTGCGCAGAGCCAAGCCCCGCGGCCAAGGCGGAGACCGAAGAGGGGCTCCAGGCACCGGTCCTCGCGTTGCCCGTTGCCCCCCTGGCCCGGAGGCGTCCCGGGGCACTTCTTGTCCCTGCAGCAGCCTCCCGGCCAGCCCCTGCCGCGCGGTGCCTCCAACTCTGCGCTAGAAGAAAAACTTCCCGCGCGCCCGCAGAACTGCAGCGCCTCCTTCCCGGGGACTCCGGGAGTCCTGTCCACCGCCGGCTCTGCGCTCACTTTCAAAGAATAACAGTCACTGTAACAACCCAGAGCGAAGCCAGCAAGGCTCCGCGCTCCCGACCCGAACAATAGCCCTCTCTCTCCGTCCACTGAGGCGCGCGGTGCCTCCCGGGACTCGGGTGCAGCGAGCCGTCCCCGCGGGGTTCCGAAGGCGCACGGGAGGCAGCGACATGGGGAACGCGAAGCTGGCGCGGCGGCCTCGGGGCGCCCAGCCTGCGCCCGCGCTGCTACTGCTCGCGGCGGCCTCGGCGCTGCTGCTGCTCGTGCCGGGTGCGCGCGGGCGCCCCGCCGAGGAAGACGAGGAGCTGGTGCTGCCGGACTTGGAGCGCGCGCCGGGACACGCGACCACGCACCTCCGCCTGGACGCCTTCGGCCGGCAGCTGCACCTAGAGCTGCAGCCCGACCGCGGCTTCCTGGCGCCCGGTTTCACGCTGCAGACCGTGGGGCGCAGGCCCGGGCCCGACGCGCTGCGTCCGGACCCCGCCGGCGACCTGACGCACTGCTTCTACTCCGGCACCGTGAACGGCGACTCCGGCTCGGCCGCCGCTCTCAGCCTCTGCGAGGGCGTGAGCGGCGCCTTCTACCTGCAGGGCGAGGAGTACTTCATCCAGCCCGCGCCCGCCGCCGCCACCGTGGGCCTGGCCCCCGCCGCCGCCGCCGCCGCCGCCGCCGGGGAGGAGCCGCCGGAGCGGCCCCAGTTCCATCTCCTGCGGCGGAGGCAGCGGGGCGGCGACGGCGCCAAGTGCGGGGTCACGGACGACGAGACCCAGCTCGCCGGGGGCGCGGGGCCAGAGGACGAGGACTCCGGGACGCAGTGGCCCCCGCGGGACCCCGCGCCGCAGCGGGCGGGACAGCCGACAGGTATCAGTCGCAGAAGAGGTGCTCTCACTCGCCTCTCCATTCATCCCCCTCTCCCCACTGTCTCTGAGCGGCGCGTGTGGAGGGTCAACTCCTGTTCGCAGGCAGGAACATGCGTCTGCGGACTGGACGCGGGCCTGGTGTGGAGGAATGTGGCTTGAGGTTTGGGTTGGTGAACGAATCCAACCCGGCTAGAACCGAATCCCGTTGGCCCGAATAATGAATGGTCAAGAGAGGCCGGGCAGAGCAGCGATTTTCTGCTAAGGCGAAGCGTCTCGACGGGGAAGGGAAGAGTTGGTAACCCAACTCCTTTCCACCTTAGTCTAGAGTGAGCGTGTGTGACTTCTTTCCGTCCTGATCGTTTCTTTTTAACGACTGTGCATGTGTTCTTTGGTCGGGTTGCAACTTTGCGCTGAGTTTTGCAACCGCTGCCTGTGCGCGCGCCCTGCGCCGGGGGGAGGGCGGAGATGGAGGGTGGAGGAGCGACGGTGACCTAGCAGTGCGCAACCCGCACGCCTGGACAGCTGCGCTGGGATCTCTGTCCTGCTGGCCTCGGCCTGCTCCCCCTTCCCTCTTAAAGAGGCTGACCCCGACCGGCTGGCGGCGGCCCGGCCCCTCTGCAGAACCTGCTTGGGAGGTCTTTGCCCAGCTGGCCCCGCCTCCCCGCGCCTCCCACCCGGCCTCCCAGTTTGCGCTCCCTCTCGCGGCCAAAATTCTGCTCTCTTGCACTCTTGCGTGTTAGTCACTGCTGATCCTTCCTGCTACGCTTCACCCTGGCTCTTGAGTTGTGTGCGGTGCTTACTGTCTCCTTCTCTTCATCCTGTCACTTTGGTGCCTTTTTTCTTCTTCCTTAACTTTCTCACGTGGCTTGTTTTCGAATTTTCCGCTTTTCCCCCTGGACATCTGCTCCTTGAAGCAGTTATGTGGTCTGCGTCCAGTTTGGGACTTCCCTGGGGTCCGGCTTTCCGTCAGGAGTCAGAAGGCTCTTTTCTAAATAATCAAATGTCTCCCCCCCCCCCCGCCCCCCCCCCCCCATCAAGGCAGGAACTTATTTCCCTGGGGCAGTGGGAATGGGACGACAGGCTGCTGGGCAGAGTGGGTGGTCCTCGTGCCCGGATTTGGCAAGAGCAGAACACTCCCCCTCACCCCCCCCCTCCCCCCAGGACCCCTGGAATGAGACAGCAGAGCAGCGGCAGTTCAGCCCTGCCCTGGGCCTTCCACGTGGAGTCCGATGATCTCATTCAGGATTTGAGTCCTGGCCTGTGAAAGAGTGACTCAGGGGCTCTCTGCCTGCTGCCTTTGCTCCAAGTTTTTACTGCAGCTGGGTAGGATGATGTCTATACTGCCTTGTGCAGATTGTAGGACTTCCAGGAGGACAAAAGAAATCCTCCTCACCGCCCCCCCCCCCAAAAAAAAAGCCTGAACCCTCAGTGGCTCACATGGCCCTTTTTATTTAAGAGGCAGGGGAACAAAAAAGAGAAAGAGAGAAAATAAAGTAAAGGAGAAAGCCTTAAAAATAACATTTGCAGCGAAAAGAGATGCAACTATTTTTGTTATTGTGGTCCCAGGTGTATTTTTATTTGGTTTGCTTTGACTGCTTAGGCTTTCCTTATATACTCGGGGATGGTGGCTATTCCCGGCCAGAAGGGCCCCGAGCAAACTACCTTTTCTGTTTCTTTACAGGCGCTGGGAGCGTGAGAAAGAAGCGATTTGTGTCCAGCCACCGCTACGTGGAAACTCTGCTGGTGGCCGACCAGTCCATGGCCGAGTTCCACGGCAGTGGTCTGAAGCACTACCTTCTCACCTTGTTCTCGGTAGCAGCCAGGCTGTACAAACACCCCAGCATCCGGAACTCCGTGAGCCTGGTGGTAGTGAAGATCCTGGTCATCTACGAGGAACAGAAGGGGCCCGAGGTGACCTCCAATGCTGCCCTCACTCTGCGGAACTTCTGTAACTGGCAGAAGCAGCACAACCCGCCCAGTGACCGGCACGGGGAGCACTATGACACCGCCATTCTTTTCACCAGACAGGTATGACTGCCCTCCGGGGGCGGTGGCGGGGGGGGGGGGGCAGCGCCCGAACCCAGAGACGCGGATGAGGCGTTTCGCCCGTGCCCTTGACTTGCATTCTTTCAATTGGCTGATGTGGTCAGTTTTACTTACGGCCTCCGTCATTTTACTAGCTCAAGTCCCCACAGTCCTGTTTGAACAGCAGTCGAGAAAAATCTCCATAGGAATCCCACAGAGGAGTCCCCAGATTTGGACAGCTCGGTGGCAGCGAATGTGAATGCTCCCAATACGAATGGGAAGATACCTGTTGCCAAAAGTTAGGTCGCAAGGTTCGCGCTCTCTGTTCCTAGGCACAAGGACCTACGTTTGCTTCTTTTAGGACTTGTGTGGGGCGCAGACATGTGACACCCTTGGGATGGCTGATGTCGGAACTATATGTGATCCCACCAGAAGCTGTTCGGTCATAGAAGACGATGGCTTGCAAGCTGCCTTCACCACGGCTCATGAACTAGGTAAGTCATTTCAGGGTGGGAGTTAAGTCCTCTTTTCCCACTCTTCTGAACGTGGCCAGCCTTAACAGATTTCAAAATAAGATAGTATGAGATCCTGACATTTGGAAATTTACCTATTTGTCTGTGCCTTGTAAGACATAGACGTATCGGGCCCAAGCTCGATTGTTTCCAAAACACATTTCTTCTAGAAATAATCACTTCGGGACAAGTGAATCCCTGATGGGGGGGGGGGGGGGGGAAGGGGCGGCGGGAAGTGCTGTATTTTGATGTGGGTTCTGGATTGCTTCTTAGGCCACGTGTTTAACATGCCACACGATGATGCAAAGCAGTGTGCCAGCATGAATGGTGTCGACCAGAATTCCCACATGATGGCGTCGATGCTTTCCAACTTGAACCACAACCAGCCTTGGTCTCCCTGCAGTGCCTACATGATTACATCATTCCTAGATAATGGTCATGGTAAGATGCTGCAGCTACTCTTTCTAGATGTTATCCAGCCTTCCACATGTAAGATTCTAGTTAAACCGGTCCCTTCTTTCTTATGTGTGCTTTTTTATTTCCCCTTCTTCCAAATTGCTTTCGTTGTCAGGAGCATACATTTTTATTTTACTTTTTATTTTTTTTTAATTTTTATTTATTTTTTGGGCGAGAGGGGGAAGGAGAGCATGAGCAGGGCAGACACAGAAGAGGGAGGCGCGGAATCCGAAGCGGGCTCCAGGCTCTGAGCTGTCAGCACAGAGCCCGACGCCGGGCTCGAACTCACGAACTGTGAGATCAGGACCTGAGCCGAAGTCGGGTGCTTAACCGACTGAGCCACCCAGGCGCCCCACGAGCATACATTTTTGGATCTTCATTCCCAGTAAATGACAGTGCTTCTGGCCGAGTAGCTCCTAAAAGTGCATTAATTTGAGCTTTTTAGCAGAACAGTAATTTCCTGTCACTGTTAATGCAGAAATCCCCTTTGGAGGACAGTATCTTACAAATTATTTAACTCTCGCTGGCATTTTCCCCAGCAGCTCTAGTTTTCAAATCACTCTGCTCTGTGTGATTTCTTACGGTAACCGTGTTCTGAAACTGATCTACCTTCTGTCTGTTTGCAGTCACCGCTCTTTAATATTGGTCGGCATTTCCTTTGCAGGGGAATGTTTGATGGACAAGCCCCAGAGCCCCCTCCAGCTTCCCTCCGATCTCCCGGGGACCTTGTACGATGCCAACCGGCAGTGCCAGTTTACATTTGGGGAAGAGTCCAAGCACTGCCTGGATGCAGCCAGCACTTGTACGACCCTGTGGTGCACAGGCACCTCTGGCGGGTTGCTGGTGTGCCAAACGAAACACTTCCCTTGGGCGGACGGCACCAGCTGTGGAGAAGGGAAATGGTGTCTGAACGGCAAGTGTGTGAACAAGACGGACAAGATGCATTTCCATGTGAGTTTTTCCTGTCCCAGCACGCGCATACGCCTTTAAGATTCGGAATTGGAAGGAGCAGCCCGATGCTAAAACATCTGATTGCACGATAGGCACCCCTGTCTGTGTCCTTTGATGGGGGCGGGGGGGTGGGGTGGGGGGGGACACAAGACAGATGGTTTTTACAACGGATTCTTCATCTCTTACTTTTCTCGTTCGTTGCCTAAAAAGAGTTCCGTAAAGAGTTCTAATGCTGATCATTTGTGTCCCCATGCAGACTCCTATTCATGGAAGCTGGGGGCCGTGGGGACCCTGGGGAGACTGTTCGAGAACCTGTGGCGGAGGAGTTCAGTACACCATGAGGGAATGTGACAACCCGGTCCCCAAAAACGGAGGGAAGTACTGTGAAGGCAAGCGCGTGCGCTACAGGTCCTGTAACATCGAAGACTGTCCCGATAACAATGGTGAGTGGAAGCGGGTCGCAAGTGATGCGCCCACGAGCAGGCAGGCGAGGGGTGAAAACCGATGACGTCATGATATCATTTTCTTCCCAGGAAAAACATTTAGAGAGGAACAGTGTGAGGCACACAACGAGTTTTCTAAGGTTTCCTTCGGGAGCGGGCCCGCGGTGGAGTGGACCCCCAAGTATGCCGGAGTCTCGCCAAAGGACAGATGCAAGCTCATCTGTCAAGCCAAAGGCATTGGCTTCTTCTTCGTTCTGCAGCCCAAGGTACTTACTTCCATCCATACTTGTTGCCCAAGAAACGAGGGCTTGGACTGCAACCTTTTCATGCAGCCCGTGATGCAGTTGCATGAATTCACATCCCAATGCGTTCGATTTTCAAATCGCATCTCCTTTTGGTTCTAGACATGTTGCCCACCACCTTCTTTTGAGTGTGGCATCATTTCCAGTTATGAACGAAGCCCGAATCAGGCACTTAGGATTCTTAGCATTGCTTGTTATTACTCTGGTATGCAGACAAAAGGCCTTTATGGTCAGATAAATTGCATATTAGCATGGCAGCCTGACAGCGCTTTTGGAAAATAGCGTTAGCATGGAGCACAGTTCTTGTTACCGGTGATTAGCGGTAACGTGTGCAAATGGACTCATTAAAAGGAAGTCTGACGTCGATAACACTTGTGTTTGAGAACGTACGTTGAACTAGTAGAAGCATCGTTTTGCTGTTTTGCTGCGAGGATAAATCTGGTTCTGAGATTTAAGAACAACGAAACGAATGATGCTTGGATTATCCTGTGCCATTATCACTGTAGGCTGTGAAAATATTTCCCGGTTGCGGCTTCAACGGGCAACAGCTGACTTACTCAGCATCTGCAATTGGCGGGAATTATTCTAGGCACTGAGCGTACCGCAGTATGCAGATGGACCGGCTCTGCTTTCATTGCCCTGACCTAGACGTGAGACAGGTCAATAAACAAGTAATCAAAATGTATAGTATTTTCGGACGCCTGTATCTACTGTAGTGAAAACGCCACCCAGAAGGGTCGCGTGGGCCACGTGTAGAGCACTCCTCTCGTTACGATGGTCAGGAAACCAGAGGCATTATGTTCGTGAGAAAATCTCCCCTAATTATCGCAACATCATCTCTTTCCCGAGTTGACTCACGTGTGACACCAGATACGTGTTCTCCCTCCTCCAGGTGGTTGATGGTACCCCGTGTAGCCCCGATTCCACCTCTGTCTGCGTGCAAGGACAGTGTGTCAAAGCTGGCTGCGATCGTATCATAGACTCCAAGAAGAAGTTTGACAAATGTGGTATTTGTGGAGGAAACGGATCTACGTGCAAGAAGACCTCAGGATCGGTTACTAGTGCCAAGTGAGTCTTGAAACGTCATACCCCCAAAGATCTTGTTACGTAGAGGTAACTTGGCAGGTCCGGGAGAGCTGACGTTCCAAACGATCCGCGTGTTTTCCAGCTGAGTGTTATAATTAGCCAGCGATCGAGAGAGTTTTATATCTGTTTTTTTCTTGCCCGCAGACCTGGATATCATGACATCGTCACGATTCCTGCCGGAGCCACAAACATTGAGGTGAAACAACGGAATCACCGGGGGTCCAGGAATAACGGCAGCTATCTTGCCATCAAAGCCGCTGACGGCACATATATCCTGAACGGCGACTTCACTCTGTCCACTTTAGAGCAAGACATTACCTACAAAGGTACCGTCTTGAGGTACAGTGGTTCCTCCGCCGCGTTGGAAAGAATCCGCAGCTTTAGCCCGCTCAAAGAGCCGATAACCATCCAGGTCCTCACCGTGGGCAACGCCCTTCGCCCGAAAATTAAATACACCTATTTTGTGAAGAAGAAGAAGGAACCTTTCAACGCCATCCCTACCTTCTCAGAATGGGTCATTGAAGAGTGGGGCGAATGTTCCAAGTCATGCGGACTGGGTTGGCAGAGGAGAGTGGTGGAGTGCCGAGACATCAATGGGCAGCCCGCCTCGGAGTGTGCGAAGGAGGTGAAGCCGGCCAGCACCCGACCCTGCGCGGACGTGCCTTGCCCCCGCTGGCAGCTGGGGGATTGGTCACCATGCTCCAAGACTTGCGGGAAAGGTTACAAAAAGAGAACCTTGCAGTGTCTGTCCCACGACGGGGGGGTGTTGTCTCACGAGAGCTGCGATCCTTTCAAGAAACCGAAGCATTACATAGATTTCTGTACGATGGCAGAATGCAGTTAAGCAGGGGAGCGTCGAGGGGAGGATGAGGTGTGGAAGGGCTGGTGCACTGATACCAAGAAGGCTGGAGGGATCCAGTGTACCTTGCCGGTGACGAACAGAGAGGGTAAGGAGTTGGGAGTGTGGAGGTAGGTAGAAAAGAAGTTAGATCGGCAGAATAGCCTGCCAGTTACGAATCTGATAGGGTAGCTAATGAGGGTTATTAATCTCTGAGCAATGATATAGCATGATAAAGCCCCGGGGCATTATTATTATTCCTTTTGTTACATCTATGACAAGTGTAAGAAACAAATAGACGCAGTTGTCACAATTAGTTTAAGGAGTACACGATCCCCGTGCTGTGGTACCGATTAAATGATTAAATACTTTGTGCCGTGCGGGTTGGGAACTGAAAAGCAGGAGAAAGCGGAGACTTTCAGTTGCAGACAGGGCTTGCTTTACCTCGCGAACCACGGAAGGAGAAAGGAGGGCCCATAGCATCTTCAGCCAGCGCTGATTGATCGCGGCTGCTACGATTTCGGAGAACACTTCCGCCGTCGTCTCTACTGAGAGTTAAGAATGCAAGACTGTCCTCCGTGAGAGAAATGCTTCGCAACATAAAGTGACTGAAAACGAACGCCGTCTTCGCTGTCCAGTGCCACTGCTGGGTCTTCATCCGTGACGTCATTTTGACAAAGAAACAATTCCACGTGTTTGTGAAAATGCGTTAAGTTTATAAGGAGTTAGGAAAAAAAAAAAAGGCAGCAATGAATCAGACGCTAGTGAAAGTCAGAGGAGACAGGATAAGCTCAAAGCTTCCACCTTCTTTCCTCCTCATGTAAGCCTACTTTTGGAATGTGGGTGGAAAACAC
This sequence comes from Neofelis nebulosa, assembly GCF_028018385.1. Taxonomy (NCBI): domain Eukaryota; kingdom Metazoa; phylum Chordata; class Mammalia; order Carnivora; family Felidae; genus Neofelis; species Neofelis nebulosa. Next base: position 141,642,937 of record NC_080786.1, on the reverse strand, counting down.
AAACAGAAAACAAAAACCGGTTCACGGCTCAAGAAGGACCGGGTGATGTCACACACACACACACACACACACACAAAAGGATGTAATGCCAGTATAAGGATGGGGCGTGTAGAGTGGGATCCCCAGTGTTTGGGGACATGGAGATCACTAGTCTCGCAGTGGGGAGGCTCCTGAGGGGTAGCAGGCCCACCCCCAGCAGCTGGCCCAACAGTCATATCCTGGTGAATGTCTGTTCAGCTCTTCTACTATGAAAGAGAATAGGACTTTTTTTTTTTTTCCCATATGTATATAGTAAAATATGTTACTATAAATTCTATGTACTTCATAAGTATTTGTGTGTTCCTTCTAAGAAGGACTATAGTTGGTAATAAATGCCTATAATAACATATTTATTTTTATACATTTCTTTCTAATGATAAAACTTTTAAGTTATATCGCTTTTGTAAAAGGGCATATAAAAATAGAGTATTTATACAATATATGTTACTAGAAATAATAAAAGAACACTTTTTGAATGTGTGCGTGTCTATTTTGTTTAAATGAGAATTCGCTCCCGGGAAGGACATCCGAGGCACAAAATAAATTCTGTAGAAATAAGATTTCGTCCTAATGAAATGTACCTGATGGATCCTTGATGTGTGTGATTGCTACAAAAAAAAAAAAAAAAGAAAAGAAAAAAAGGAAGAAAGAAAGAAAGAAAGACCCTATTCTATCTTCAGTGATTGATAGGTTTTGCTACTGATGCAATAACATACACAGATGGTTAGCGAATGTTTTCTGTGAAGAGCCAGATCATCTCTGTCACAACTACTTTCCTGCGCTGTTGTAGCGTGAAAACAGCCATAGACAATAACATAAACGAATGGGCATGGTGGTGCTCTAATAAAACTTTATTTACAAAAACCGGGCCAAATTTGTTCTGTGGGCAGTTTTCCGACCTCTGATGTGTAACATAAATAAGGGGTGCCTGGGTGGCTCAGTCCTGGGTGGCTCAGTCGGGTTAAGCGTCGGACTTCGGCTCAGGTCATGATCTCGCGGTCCGTGAGTTCGCGCCCCGGGTGGGACTCTGCTGATAGCTCAGAGCCTGGAGCCTGCTTCCAATTCTGTGACTCCTTCTCTCTCTGGCCCTCCCCCATTCGTGCTCTGTCTCTCTCTGTCTCAAAAATAAATAAACGTTAAAAAAAATTATAAATGAGGCCAGGTAGGGTTCTAAAAGCATTTTGAATTTGTGTCTCTTCGATTATACCATGTGAGTAAAATTTGTGAAAGTAAGCTACTGAGTAGAAAATGATGCTTCAGAAGTTACATTTGGGCTACACATGCGTGGTTAGCCAAGCTCTCCAAATGTTCCACTTGCTGTTCAGGAATGCATGAGGTGTTTTGGAGAAAGCCTGGAACATCCAGACCACTCTGGGTGGCCTTTTGTAAATCACTGTAAGTTAAATACTAAATGGCACATCAATGACTTTAAAAGTTGAAACCACTTCCAAAATAACTACATTTCTCTCAGGAAATGGCTTATTTACTAGGAGACTCCGATTATGTGGTTAACCACAGACAATTCCAACATTACATTTTCATCCTTTTTTTCACCTTCCTTAGTTTTCTCAAATAGTTCTATATAACATGCTAATTTCAGATTCCGATGATAATTTCCCATTTGCCCTCAAGAATTACTCAGTGCTCTTTCTTCCCCTGAGCAAACTGAATATAAGATTCTCAGGGGCCAGGTGCATAGGTCAGAAAGTAGGGCAGGGGAGGGGAGAGTCATGTCTTCTCTGGTTTAGTTTTTTCCTACCTACTGGCCACTGAACTGAAAGGTGAAAGTCCAGTCTTCTTACGCGGGGAACCAGTCCTGTTCCCATAGAACTCAGTTAAACATAGAATTTGGCCATGCAGTTCAATGGCCTAACACGCTCATTGCACCAATTTCCATCATTATTTACTTGCCTAGATTATTACTATGGCGCAAATTCCCAGAGTGAGTGAGGTGGGGGGTGCACACACACAAGAAATGCCCTTACCCTCAATTACTATATAAGCTATTTGATACAATACTATAAGTATACCTAAAGTGATGACCCATAATATAAAGAAGTCATTTGTAGATCTTGCCTAATTCACCAATGAGGTTTTTTTTCTTTTCAAAAGCTTGCATTAGGGGTGCCTGGGTGGTGCCAGAGGTTGACCATCCAACTCTTGATTGGGGCTTAGGTCAATCTCAAGGTTGTGGGATCGAGCCCCGCTTTGGGCTCCGCACTGAGCATGAAGCCTGCTTAAGATTCTCTTTCTCTCTCTCTGTCTGCCCTTCTCCTCTGCACTTTTGCTCTCTCTGTCTCTCTCTAAAACAAAAAAAAAAAAAAAGGCTTACATTGATTTGATGTGATAAACAGAAGGCTGAAATTCAGGATATGAAGATAAAAACCGCCAAGAGACTTTCCAGAATTCTCTTTATTGTCCAACGCAATGCCAAACACCTGTGTAGGCTGCCACATTATTTTTTTCAGCCCTCTGCTGGTAAGATTTTCTTTTTATCAATAAAACGAGCAGTTTAAGATACTCCATTTGGGCAGCAAAGAGAGTTTGGTTTAAAACATGCATCTAGTTCCCATGAGTTTGACCAGGCACCTGCTGAAAAGGAGGAAACTTTGCGCTCACTCACGTTGCAGGTGTAAATGATGAGCCAGCATGATGTTCAATACTAATCCAAGCACCTAATTTTCAAAGCATTCAACGGGCACTTTCTCTTTCTAGCATGTCAATAACCACCGTGCCAGCACAACATTTGGATCAGAGCTTTCACTTAAAAATTGGCAAAAATCATTTCCAACTTTTGCTCTTTATTTAATTTGTCACAGATCTTCATGTGACTGAAGAAGAATACACAACACAATTTGCTAATCTCATTGGTTTTCCAAAAGAAAGAAAAACAAATACTATTAATCTAAGGAATGGTTGGTGGTGCTCGACCTGTCAAGGAAATTGACCAAAGCTACCTCACTATAGAAGTGTGGCCTGTTTGCCATACACATACTTCTGTGACACGGACGAGTTCACGGGCGTGAGCAGAAATGGGAACGGGGCGGGCGGGGGGCGCCTGGGTGGCTCAGTCGGTTGGGCGCCCAACTTCCGCTCAGGTCATGATCTCCCAGTTTGTGAGTTCGAACCCCGCGTCGGGCTCTGTGCTGACGGCTCAGAGCCTGGAGCCTGCTTTGGATTCTGTGTCTTCCTCTCTCTGCCCCTCCCCTGCTTGAGCACAGAACCACGCACAGTGCCTGCTCACTCTACTTGTCTCCATTAGGTCTCAGTCTTGGAAGTTCTTAATGTGGTGTTTGTTTGTTCAGTGTGCTCCAGTCTCCGTAATTCAGAAGCCTGAACCTTTCCTTACAGCTGCCTCGTATTAGTCAGATTGCCTAAGGGTAAATGTCTGTAATTATTATACAATGATTTGTTTCTAATTTTGCATTTTTTGGGGGGCTGTGGTAGTTTCTTTTTCCTTAGGATTACTATCGTTTTATGTTTTAATACTCTTAAGAGAAAGTATAAAACATTCACTTGCTGGGATGGGAAAGAGGTGGAGTGTGATGTTATGTTGACTAATCCAGGAGAGCTTTTTCAATAAGGAGATATTTGGGAAGAAATCAGAGGGAGGTGAGGAGATAATTCTTCGAGGGGTGAGATTTTACAATAGAGAGGTGGCCACCACATGTGACAGTCAGCTCAGCTTCTTGGAGGGAACAGTAAAACGCCCCTGTGGCTGGAATAATGGGCAAAGGGGAAGGAGGGGAGATTGGTGGAGGACAGAGAGAGAGCTAGTTCCCGGGGAGTAGGAAGTATGCTTGGGTGTTGCTTTAAACCGAAGGGGAAGGACTTGAGGAACTGAGCAGAGGAGAGACACGGTTTGACTTAACATTTTAACGTGGAAGGGGACCAGATAGGAGTCAGATGGAGAGATTATTGCAATGACCACGATGAAGGATAATGATAAGCTAAATGATAACAGAGCTGAGAAAAAAAGGTCAAATTCTGCAGGTCAAGACTTTGAGGTTTGTAGATGGATATAGATGTGAAAATGGAAGAAAAAAACCCATCATGGATGAGTCCAAGTTTTTTGTTTCTTTTTTGTCTGTTTTTTTGGGGGGAGGGGTGGTGGAGAGGATGTTCTTTGCAACAGGGATGTTGTCCCCTACATTCTAAAGACAAACAGAAATTAAAAATACAAGATTTTCAGTACATATTGAAACCAGTTTTAAACATACAGCTAAATATTGTTGAAAATATGCTTTTCAAATTAACAGAAAATATAAAAAAATAATAGTTAAAAGAGACGGTATATAATGTAGAATATGTTAATAATAATAATTCAAGTGTGAAATCCTATGTCATATTGACCAAATCATAACAGCTGGATAGAAATGTTCATGTTGAGGTATCAAAGGACATCATTTTCTTTTTGAATTTTATAATTAGACCAATACAGATGAATGATGTTTCCTGAAAAACAAATTTCTAAAAATGTCTCTGTGGAGAGAGGATGCACGTAAAACACAACCCATAAAGGAAAGAATGGCAAGCAAAAAATAAGGTGTCAGAATACCAACTACATTATCACAATACATTGTTTAAGCTGTCCTGTTAAAAGACAGATATCTTCAGTACCTGTTTAAAAATAAAACCCAGTGGCATGATAAATTAAAGGGAACTGTCTAAATCAAACTGACATTTCTTCAGAGAAGTCCAAATATTTATCAGGCAAACAGTAGGAAAAAATAAGACTAGAATAGAATATCAGCCAAAATTATATTTACGATGGAAAAACACACTAAGCAACATAGAGAATAATGTTTCTTGTGGATTAAAGATAGAATCTACAATAAACTATGTGCCCCAAATAATAAAATCCCTAGATGTGATTTAAAAACTGTTAACAGGGGCGCCTGGGTGGCGCAGTCGGTTAAGCGTCCGACTTCAGCCAGGTCACGATCTCGCAGTCCGTGAGTTCGAGCCCCGCGTCAGGCTCTGGGCTGATGGCTCGGAGCCTGGAGCCTGTTTCTGATTCTGTGTCTCCCTCTCTCTCTGCCCCTCCCCCGTTCATGCTCTGTCTCTCTCTGTCCCAAAAATAAATAAAAAACGTTGAAAAAAAAATTTAAAAAAAATAAAAAATAAATAAAAACTGTTAACAATACAAAGGATGATCAAAAGGTAGGAACTATTCTGGTTGTCTTTAAAACCTCTTTCTAGGTAAAGGCAGACTAAATATGTAAAAAAAAAAAAACTACAAAACTTTAGAAAGACATAGAAAAAGACTTGAAGATAACAAGAGATGTACATTTATCTTTTTTTAATTTTTGTTTTGTTTTGTTTTGTTTTGTTTTGAGAAGGAGAGAGAGGGCATGAGCAGGGAGGGGCAGAGAGAGAGGGAGACAGAGAATCCCAGGCAGGCTCTGTGCCATCAACATGGACCCCAGGGCGGGGCTCAATCTGACAAACCTAGAGATCATGGCCTGAGCTGAAATAGAGTCAGACACTTAAGCGACGAAGCCATCCAGGTGCCCCCAGACATACATTTATTTTATTCTAAATCATAAACATTTTCTTTTCTCCCACAATGAGTAGATTTATTATAAAATTCCAATCATTAGCCATTCATTAAGTTTTGGAAATGGGTTAACATGATTCTAAAGTTCATCTGAAGAAATAAATTTGGTGAAGATACAGAGAAACACAACCAAAAACCAAAGCGTAATATACGATACTTGCTAGACTTGATTTGAAAATGCACCATATATTATAATGGCGTTGCTTAGTGACAGATGGTGGCTATACTTGTGAGCGTAGCATAACTTCCAGAGTTGTAGAATCACTATGTTACCCCTGAAACTGATATAACATTGTGTATCAACTACACTTCACTAAAAAAAAAATATATATATATATATATATATTAGTGCATAAAATTACAATTAGAAGAAAGTGATACGTACAGGATTATTGATAAGCTTATCAGTGGGCGAGGAAGATAGCTCAGAAATAAACCTCAGTAACCATTACCACAAAACATTAGTATATGATGAAGTCAGTAACAAGTCTGTGAGCAAATAAGGATCATTCCAAACGTTACCTTAAAAAAAATAGAAAATAAACAAAGAAAACAAGAGACCAAAAAAACCCACCAACAAACAGACTCTTAACTATGGAGAACAAACTGGTGGTTACCAGAGGGGAGGTAGGTGGGGAGGTGGGTGAAACAGGAGAAGAGGAAAAAAAGTAGAAATTCATTTGGAAAAAAAAAAAAAAATTTAGAACCTTCTATCGGTTCATTCATCAACTTAAATTCCAGATTCATAAAAAGTGAAAACATGTATTTATTTTTTAATGTTTATTGATTTATTTATTTTGAGAGAGGACATGAGTGCATGGGGGATTGCAGAGAGAGGGGAGAGAGAGAATCCCAAGCAGGCTCCACACTGAGCACAGAGCCTGATAAGGGGCTTGATTTCCCCAACCGTGAGACCATGCATGACCTGAGCTGAAATCAAGAGTCAGGTGCTCAACCAACTAAACCACCCAGGAGCCCCTAAAAAGTTAAAACATTTAAATGGAACCTTAAGAAGTGCTAGAAAATATAGACAAATATTCATGTGATATCTCAACAATGGAAGACAATACACAGCCAACACGCACACACACATGCACGCACACACACACACACACACACACACACACACCCTCACAGGTGTTGATGTGATTGGCTTAAAAACTTTAAGCTTCTGTGTTTCAGAAGAATCCTGGAAAAAAATTTAAGTGTATTTTCAATAAACACAAAAGACATCCAAGCTCATATCAGAGCTTTCCCACAGGCCATTGATTTCTCCCCATGATTCCACATGGCCATCCAGTTAACAGCTAATCAACCTTCAGATGTCAAACTAAATGTCACTTTTCCAGGGAAACCCTTCTAAAACCCCTAGGTTAGGTTACACTCTAAAAACACTCTATACCTTCCCTTCTTGTCACTTTTCGCAAAAATCCTCTACTCTTTTGGCTCTGGGTCTGTTTTGCTCACTATTATTTCCCCAGTTCCTAGAATTTTGCCTGTGTGATCTTTCCTGTTCACTGAATAACCCTTAAAAATAGTCAAACTACTGGACATAGAAATTTCTACTCTGTATGTATTTGTGCTAAATAACCAAAAAAGTTCACAAAAATTTAGATATGAATGATACATACATCGGAGCACAGGCATCGAAGAAGTATGCTGAGGACATTTTATGACATAACAAAATGTGAATCACGGGTAGATATAATGACGCCCAACGTTCCTGGAAGTTATTTATGTGTTTTATATAAATTAGTTCAGTTATGACCAACCACACCAAAAAAAAAAAACCCCAAACTCTGATGTAGATATTATTATTTATATCTTATAGATAAGGAAACAAGCAAAGACAGATTGAACTACCTGATTGAGGCAGAACAGTTACCAAGCACCTGAGCAAGGATTCCAACTTTAGGCATCCAAGCTCGAAAGGCTGTTCCTTCTTCACTTTCAAGCATTAAACCCTATTACTGCTCCCAAGTTGTACATACAAACACATGTACACACTTGCACTTAACAATGTGTAGACACAAAAATAACCTAAATGGCTATTTTTATTTTCTTCTCAGTACCTTTATGCATTTTCCAAATTTTCTAGCAAAACACAACTGTATCTTTTCTATCATCATGAGAAAAGTTATTTTGAAAGGGTAGGAAACCCCTAATTGGAGTGATTTTCATTGCCTGAATTCATTCGAGGCAGTCATTTATAGACAGGTAAGTATTATCTGGTTTTGTTTTGATTGCCCCCAGGAAGAACCCTTTAAAAGTTGAAACATTTTTGCAATGCCGTAACGTTAAGGCAAGTCAGTTTCGTTGGTAGGTGGGTGGTGTTGTCCACGCCAGATATGGAGGCAAAAATCAAGACAGATATATTGCTGGGGCACCTGGGTGGCTCATTTGGTGTTGTGACCAACTCTTGATTTCAGCTCAGGTCATGATCACAGGGGCATGGAATCAAGCCCTGCACTAGGAGCCTGCTTAGGATTCTCTCTCTCTCTCTCTCTCTCTCTGTCTCTCTTTGCCCCTCTCCCCTGCTTATGCACTGTCTCTCTCTTTGTCAAATAAAAAAAAAAAAGATAAATTGGTCAGTTTATTACTAAATGACTTCATGTTGTAACTTCAGTATATATGTTATTTTCCAAAGAGATGTATACTATATATCACTAAAAATTTTTTTTAAATCATTTTTCAAATTCCAGTCTGTTTGGGTATGTATTCCTCCATTTTATATGGTTCCTCCTCTCTGTCCATATTTATCATTGAAGAGAATGAGTGAACAGTAAATCCCCAAGAATCTAGAATTACTGACACTTTAATTTAAAATAAAATTGTGTACTTATCAGCCAGAGGAGATCCAGGAGACTCAAACTCATAATTCCTATCAGGCATAAAATCCACATGGCTTGTATATCTGTGGGTGTGAGTTTCACTGTTTTATAAAGAAGTGCTTTAGTTCCAAAGCTGTCCAGGGTGCACAACTAGCCAGGTGTTAGCATTAAGTAAAAAGCTGGCCTCAAGATCCACATTGACATGACCAATTATCCAAGATTACCTGTGAAGCAAAAGAATTCATCCAAAGTTAAGAGCAAAAGAATAAAGTACAATTTTCCATATAGACATGTGCTTAAAGAGTAAAGCCAAGGTGTGATGACGATCTTCCTCTTTATTTACAAAAATTTGTGAAAATAACTTACACAATCCCTTAAACTATCTTTTTTTAATGGACACTCTCAGAAGGGCAGAGAACTTTTTTCTCCTTTAGCAGTAGAAGAAAAGAATGTCCAAGAAGCACTAACAGTAACATGTTAAGATGGAATAATGGCCTTTTAATTCAGTGGTGTTTATTGCCTTGAACAACACATCAGTGGAAAGGTCCTATCATCTCATAACCAAGGAGATATTTCCAAATTATCTCGTTTCGAAAACTAAACTAAGTCCTTCAGTAAAATGATATGTCTGGAATTTCCTTTTAAAATTTCTAGCAAAAATAGAAAAGGCGGGGATAGATGAAACTAAATCAGCAAAATGATGATAATTGTTGATGCTGAGTGATAGATAGAGACCCATTATACTTTGTCCTCTATTTTTGTGAACTAATTTTTTTCTGTGATCAAAAGTAAAAAAATAAAAACCAAAAAACTATGGAGAAGTTATACTTCTTTTGTCCAATTTACAAATCAAGTCAATTTTGAAGTAATTTAAGATATATATTGGTCTCTTTTTCTACTCTTTAGCTTGTTTTGAGGGGAGAATAGATGTATTTAAAGTATATCCGCTTAAAAACAGAGAAACACTGTCTAAAACCAATTTGGTAGAGAGCCAAGAAGAAATCATGTGGTAAAATTGAGGGAAAGAAAGGAAAAGAAAGGAAAGGAAAGGAAAGGAAAGGAAAGGAAAGGAAAAAGAAAGAAAGAAAGAAAGAAAGAAAGAAAGAAAGAAAGAAAAAGAAAAAAAGAAAAATGAAGGAAGAAAGGAGAGAGAGACATTCTTCTTACTTGTAACACTGCAAAACACAGAGCACTTAAGTGAGGTCTGTGTTCATAGGCTGTGAATTTATCACTTTTCTAGCGAGGCCTGATTTAAATATGATCAGAGTCTATAAAAAAATTCACTATTCTATATTACAGATTTTGCATCCAGAGGAAGAAAAGCAAGTCAAGAGAATCAAAATAGAAAGTCACTTTTCCGTATAAATATATATGAAAGAAAAGCTGAGGAGGGGGAGGAGAACGAATATGAAGAACCTCAGAAGGACTCTCAGTTCCCAAAGGTGAGGGAGGCAAGGCCACCCTTGGTGAAGCAGGAACACAAAGGTGGGCAGACAAAGGGCACATTTGGCAACCTTGAAGTTGCAGACGAGGGAACGAAGATCCAAGATCTCCGATTTCTAACTGAAGCTCTTCACCAGCTGTATTAGATTAGTTGTGTGCAAAGCTTTTTTCCTGTTTCCATCTTCCAAGTGGGCTAAGCCTTTACCAGTAACCTGTTGCATCTCGCATACAAGCAGGGAAAGGCACCAAATAAAGACCCCAGGAGCCAAGCGGCCCCCTGAGATGAGGGACATTATTATACTGCTCTGGCTTTTCACTCATTTCAACTTGGTTTACTCAGTTCTGAATGTTCCAGAACATTTCACCTTTAAAATTTTCACCAAAGTTGTTAACTAGAAGAGAAGCAACCGGCTTGGCTTTTGTCCCCTCTCTCGTCAGAGCATGCCAGAGGTAATGGAGAAAACAGGACTCACTCCAGAGGATAATGGAGAGGAAAGGGAAAAAGAGTTGGGGCATACCCCATCCATCCAGCTTGATAAACAAATTCTGAATAAATGGAAGTCAGCTGGAGGCCTTCATCTCAAACAATAAGGTCACGGAATCGCAAATGCTAGATCTTCGAGTCCATGGGCAGGGCTCTCTCCTCTTAAAGATCCATAGAGACGATATGTAGTTATCAAAGTACAAGATATTCTGGAATGTTCTCTATAACACTAGGACAATTTCTTTTAGAAGTCTGACGTTAGTTAAACCCTGCGTCTTTCTAATTAAAATACTCTTACACTAATACTGCTATTCTAATAACATACATTGTTAATATCTTATTTGTAGGTAGTAGTGATAACAGAATTCCCTTGTATAGACCATGAGTAAGACTTTAGGTTGGACCCCTACATTGAACAAACAACTGTGCAAGACTGCTAAAGAAATTCGGTTTTGGCCTCTCTTTTTTTAAAACAAAGGCTCTTGGTTTCTCTCCTAAAAGTCATTATAGCATTGCATTTGATTTTCTTTAACAACCACGTGCGTGCAAAACACTTAAAAGATTAAAATGTAAACAAAGTTGAACACCTGGCAAAGCTTTGATCCCATACAGTGGCAAACATGTCTAAAATCATCACTTTGGACTACACTAAAAATTGCAGGCACAGTGGAAACACAGTAATATTCCATTCTAGCATGACTGGGAGAAGGCAAAAGGTATCATTCCACAGTAGAGTTGAGAGTCCAGAATTAGAGAACTAAACATTTATTTTTCTAGGGGATTCTGCCATCCACAGTTGTGGAATTTCAGGTAGAAAAGTACCATACCATTAATTCTTTCTAACATAACTTATCTAAATTATCATAGCCACAAAAAAGATACTATCTAAAATGTGAAGTTTTGTTAATTACAGGGCACCAATAACAATAAATTTGTTTGCCTACAGATTATGGGATATCACACTTACTTTATTTAGATTCCAAAGAAGGTAGGATATTAACACTGCTAAAACAAATGCTTGCTTTTAAGTAATATTTTGACAGAAGCTGCTGAAAAATCAAATTGTCAACCCCAAAGGTTTAATGGAGCAAAAGAAGACTCATTACATTTAATGTCACTTGTTAACAAGGTAGGGTCATTCTTGCCAATATATTGATTGGGCCTTGATCACTTTGAACAAATACAAAATGTTTAATTCAGACTGCCTTTCCCCAAAATATAACTACACATCTTTCAAGAAGGATATGCTCAAGACACAAAAGAAAGGGGGAAAAAAAATCAACTCTCTTAAGGAAATTATAATAAAGAGGATAAATCTGTAGGGCAGGCCATTAGATGATCATTCCACTGCTATCCCTGAGCCCCTATTTTGTACAAAGTCCTGTCCTAGGAACCCAGAAGGATCCCACAAGAAAAAGAAAGTGAGAGATGAAAGAGAGGGAGGAAGGGAGAGAGACAATCTTGCCTTCAGTCTTACAATACAGCTCACTAAATAAAAGGGATGCCAGTGAAAAGTTAATTAACAATACAAGGAAGTGAGGCCAAAGAGTTGTACGCATAATATAAGCTCAGAGATCTGGGAGAGAGAAATCGGTGCAGGTCAAAGGGTCAAAAATAATTTCAGGGAAGAAGTGGAGGTATAAACATGACACTTCACATTGATTAGAACTGAAAAATTAGCAGGGGGTGATGTCTCCGTCAGTTCAGCCTGATGTCATGAAGCACGAAAGACTAGGCGGTTTATAAACAAAAGCCATTTATTTTCCACAGTTCTGGAGGCTGGAAATCCTAGATTTCAGGGTCCGGTGAGCGCTCTCTTCCAGGTTACACACGGCCAGCTTCTTGGCGTATCCTCACGTGGCAGGAAGAAGGCAAGAGCCCTCTCTAGGATCCCTTTTATACAGGCGCTAATCCCATCTGGGGTATTCTTCCCCAGCTTCTCCTAGTAACCAGTGGAATGCATAGATAATGCCACCAGTTGGACTGGAGACACAGGGAATCCCTTCTGGCATGGAGCAAAGAATAAAAACTATGCGTAGGAGACCCAGAAACGGGGCGCCTGAGTGGCTCAGGCGGTTAGGCATCTGACTCTTGATTTCAGCTCAGGTGGTGATCTCAGGGTTCCCGAGATCGAGCCCCATGTCTGACTCTGAGCTGACACCGAGGAGCCTGCTGGGGATTCTCTCTCTACCCCTCCCCTGCTCTACCCCTCCCCCACTCGTTCTCTCTCTTTCTCTCTCTCAAAATAAATAAATAAATTTAAAACAGAGAGAGAGAGAGAGAGAGAGACCCCGAGAAGATAATTTCTGCCTTGGTGGCTTCAACCCAACTCACTCACCTAGATAGGCCAACTTAATTTGCCAAAAAGTTACCTAGAGGAATTATTGAATATTTGGGTGGTATAATTTTTTTTACATAAATAAACAAAAGTCTCAGAGGCAAGTGATGCGACCTTTGAAGATAAATATGCCGAAACTCACATATCTAAATTAACAACCCCTCCCCCAAGCGTAATGACTCTGGACTGTCAGTCATGATGCCAAGAGCAGCCATTTCTTCAAAGACTGGAGTTCTTCCTTGAAACAGTCCTAGAGCCAACTCAGAGAAGCAACCTGTTTCACTGCCTCCCAGCCATGTTTCATTTTTGACCAAAAATGGCATCACCCAGCTTAGACACCCACTTTAGTCATCACACTTGGCTGCAAAGACCCTTATTTGTATCCAAAATAAAATCCTCCTTCAAAGAGAGATTTGCCACCACAGGGGATATTCAAAGAATGAGCTGCAGGCTCCAAAGGCAATTTCAATGGATCCATTCCAAAAATATTGAAGAAGCGGCAGCATTACCAGGAAAGGTGTATGCACTTCCCGAATGACAACCTTAAAAGGGCCAGAGTGCTTTTGAATGTGCGTTTTGGTTTGTCCGTTGTAATTAATTATACTCTGATGCTAGAATTCAACTCACAAAGTTGCACATAAAGGCCAATTTCACCCAGGCAATTTCCTTTAAAACGTTACATATTTTTTTCAGTTTCCCCCCATTATACTGTCATTTTAACTCTTTGCTAAAACAGAAACACCAGAATTGGTTTAAATGACCTTTACTTAGCCCAGAGTCACTTGAAGAGTTTCACTTTTGATGGTATCGTTTTTCACATGCTAAGCCCTCAAGCAGGTATGCATTTCCCATAAAAGTGTTCATCTGGATTTTAGGCTCTTTTTGCTGTCTCTATGAGTGGATTTTATTTTTCTTAATAATAAAACCACATTTTTTTTTAATAGCTCTCCCTCTTGTGGAGTTCCTAGAGTTGTAGTTCAACACACAGGAGAAACTCAATAAAAGTTTTTTTTATTGACAAACATGGGCTTCCTTCAAAGAGCAGCTATGATTTCAAACAATTCCCAGTAGCTAAGGATGAAGTAACTTTGCCGGAGAATCTGTGCTCTTAGAGGCGCTGAAGCCCACAGCTCTGTGCTTGTAAATTTCCTTGGAAGCTTGCAAATTACTTAATCTCTTGAGTTTCAGGTCCTTCTTTGTAAATAACAATCTACCTAAAGGATTGTTCTAAAATAAATGATATATTCTACGCAAATAACTATTGTTATTGAGACCAATCTCTGATGCGGGTGGCCCTCAATCCCACTGTGATGTATGGACACGTCAACTCAGCTACTTTAGAAGGTTTCTCAGTAATAAGAACTGACCTGAATTAAATTGGCCTTCCCCTTCAGAAACTTCTAGAAGCTTACAAGTTTATCAGTTCCAACAAAAGCATAGACAAATTAGTTATCCATGCCCTTGAGGGTGCTACAAAAGAACAAGCTGTCTGAGTGGGGCTCCTGGGTGGCTCAGTGGGTTCAGCAGTTGACTTTTGGTTTGGGCTCAGGTCATGAACTGAGTTCGTGCGTTCAAGCCCCACATGGGGCTCCACGCTGTCAGCATCAAGCCTGCTTGGAATTCTCTCCCTGCCTTTCTCTCTCTCTGTGTGTGCGTCTCTGTCTCTCTCAAAATCAATACACTTAAAAGTTTTTTAAAAAAAGAACAAGCTATCTGAGTGGTAAATCCTACTACACATCATAAATCTATTTCTCCAAGTATTAAGAGTAAGAATAATTTTTCAACGATGACACTTAACCAATTCCCAACTTTATAAATGTCCTTTTAAGAAATTTTATTTTCACTGTAATTGAGACCAGGTGATGATGGGGATGGCTATCCTAGATGACCAAGGTCCCGGACTACCACTTTACCGTCTAAGAGCTCTAAATCAAAATTCCATGTTTCCCCTTTCCTTGATTCACATTGCAGAATAAATTATGAAATAAATAGCATACCCTGTTGATCAATCAGTTTAATGATGGAAAGTCAGAGCTTCTAGAAATATCAAATCATAATTACAAGAAAGAATGAGCCTGTAGGCGTTTTTTTTTTTTTTTAAGTTGGCACAAACTACACTTTTCACTTATTGTGATCTTTTTTTCACATGAAGAAACACATTGTCATCTCTATTTCTTCAGATACACAGAGTATCGCGACTTTTTAAAAAACATTTCTTGACATTAAAAAACAAAAAAAAAAGGCGGGGGATGTTGCCTGGGTGGCTCAGCTGGTTAGGTGTCCAACTTCGATTCAGGTCATGATCTCGCGGTTTGTGAGTCGGAGCCCTGTCAAGGACAGCTCAGAGCCTGGGTCCTTTCTCTCTGTGCCCCTCCCCCACTCACGCGCTCTCCCTCTCTCTCTTCCTCTCTCTCTCTCTCTCTCAAAAATGAATAAACATTTAAAAAAAAATTTTAAACATTTTTTTAAATGTTGAATGTTACTGTAGGAAGAAATGTGCAACAAAAGTTTAAACATTGGGAAAAGGTAGTAGGACTTGTTCTTATTTATGGTGGATTCTAATAAGCACTGTTACTCTCATGGTAATTGTTCTTTTGAGCAATATTTTGCTATCAGGGAATCCACAACAGCAGTATCTTAGCTTTCCCAGAAAAAAAAATAATGATAATATAAACTGAGACATCTAGTGGGGCCAAATGGGAATGTTCCGCTGTGGCTTATTTTAACCTCAGGACAGATTCTTCCCTAAACCATGGAGGGCTTTCAATAGCTTTTAAAACCTACCCATTTACCCCTTGAACAGTTAGTAATATGTCATTATATCTTTAGATTAAGTACTTAACGGTGCCAATGAAGGTATAGAAGTTTGAAAACCAGTTGATCTGACTGTAAATGCTTTCGGGAATTTAACCCACAGTCTGAAAACTAAAACATCAGTTTGGATGGAAAGCTCTTTTATTCCTTAGTGAAATGACTCACTGAGATTTTGTGCTCTGGGAATGAAGTGCACACTGGGAGTCTGGAATCCTGTAGCATCGATGATGCAGAGGCTAAAAATACTTGACATTTTTAGTTGTTTGACGTGCTGCTACATGAAAGCAGTGTTGCAGTGCCCTATCACAATCCTAGCCCCAAACAAAGTGATAAATGCTGCCGTGTACCCCCTGAAATATAAGACCAACTTGAAAAGGGGAAATGGCTACAGGCAGGTTATACCAAATATTAATAACAGGACTGTGAACAGTACCTAAATGTCTGCACAGATTTAAACAGCTGTGCATGAGTGTGACAAAAAAAAATAATTTCTATCATATGTTTTCCATGTCCTTTAATTTATGGCTTTATTTATTTGCATTGTAGAACAAAAACCAGATTGAGTCTGTAAAGAGGATCCCTAAGGTACCATTTATAGATAACTCTGGTTGGAGATTGTCCAAGAGGAATGACACTATTCGGCTTGCTGAATAGTGGGTTCAAATGAAACAGCTCTGAATTCGGTAGGGAAAAAAAATGTTCATAAGGTAACGTTTTGACATGATCATTAAAATGCCCGTAGTTCCAAATGAAAAACGTTGTTCCCAAAGTCATACATAAACATAAAGTCAAAAACACTTGCCCAACACGCCTACACACTCACCACAACCCCAAGGTAAAGGTTGGAAATGGACGGGAGTGATCTTATACAGAGCAGGATCACAGTATGTTTTATTCAATTCATTGTTTGGAAAATAAGTACTAATTAACTCCGTATAGAGAAGGGTGAGGCAGATAAAAGAATGAATTCCTCCGCGCCTGCATTCTCCCTTGGGAGGTCAACTTCAGGTGAAAGGACAAACCACCACAGGCAGTATATGCCTTACTACCAGCAGTTAAGTTACAGATCAAATGGGCGCTAGAGTGAACAGAGGGCAATATAGACTTGGATTCTGGGAAAGACTTTGTGGAGGAAAAGGAATGTGAACTATGTCCTAAACAATGGGCGGGATTGGGATAGGCTAAGAAAGGCATTCCTAGAGGTATGACAGGAACTGAAACAAAATCTTAGAGGTAGATATGAGCTTAGGACAGGAGTTTCTTTTAGCAAATCATGGAGAAAAGTGTTCTAAAGAAAAAAAAGAAGAAGAAGAAGGCTCGTTGCACCCCCTCGGACCTGGGATAGAATGGAGATAATAACTATAAGCCACCGGGATTCCCTGAAAACCCGATGAATTCTATAGGAGGTATGTTGGTGATGCCAGGAAGGAAGTCAGCAATAAGTTGAAGCTTCAGAGGATGAGTATCAGTATGGCCTAAACACTGACTTTCCTCTCGGTGCTAGAACAGGTGATGTTGGTAGGATATTAAAAAATATAAATCTTGGGGCGCCTGGGTGGCGCAGTCGGTTAAGCGTCCGACTTCAGCCAGGTCACGATCTCGCGGTCCGTGAGTTCGAGCCCCGTGTCAGGCTCTGGGCTGATGGCTCAGAGCCTGGAGCCTGTTTCCGATTCTGTGTCTCCCTCTCTCTCTGCCCCTCCCCCGTTCATGCTCTGTCTCTCTCTGTCCCAAAAATAAATAAAAAACGTTGAAAAAAAAATTTAAAAAAAAAAATAAAAAAAAAATATAAATCTTGACTTAAGCTTTAAGGAAAATGTAAGCCAATCATCAGGATAAAATTTGTGTTCAAACATATTTGGAAACACATACAAATAACTTATGAGTAATATAGAACGTGATGAATGGCTAAGATAAATCAGAGGGTAAAAAATAAGAAACCAAAATTTGCAGAACTTAAGCTTTCTGTAAATTCATCCCTTTTTTAAAGGAAGTACATTATTATGATGGTTGATTTTATGTGTCACCTTGTGCAGGCCACGGTTCTCAGATACTTGATCAAACGCGCTTAGATGTTGCTATGAAACTATTTTTTAGATGAGATTAATATTGGAGTCAATAGACTTTGGGTAAGGCAGATTACTCTCTGTAATATGGTGAGCCTCATCCAATCAGTTGAAGGCCCCCCAAAAAAGACTGATCTCCGTCAAGGAAGAGGGTAGTTGGCCTACAGACCGTCTTTGGACTTTAACTACAAGATGAGCTTTTCCTTAGGTCTCCAGCCCGCTGGCCTACCCTGCAGATTTTGGACTTGCCAGCCTCCACAATCACATGAACCACTTCCTTAAAATAAGTTGTTGTCTCTGTCTCTCTTTACACACACACACACACACACACATAGATGGAAGCAGCAAAGAAATCTCTGCACATAAAGAACTTTATCAGATGTTCAAATGTGTTTTATAGGGCCGTTACCTGTATTGTCTTTTCCTCGGAATGGGAAATTCATTTCAAAGCATGATCGGAAATGAAGTTAATTAAGAGTAGAAAGCGGTGAGAAAATGCTCTTCTATTATAACACGGGTAGTGGTGAACTGGTCTAGAGTCATATGATTCATGTTAAGTATTAACATAACATGAATGAAATGTGGCCATTAGGAAAAATTATAATTATATATAATATATATGTAAATATATAATTAAAATAATATATAATATATGTAATATATATGTAAATATATAATATATGCAAATATATAATATATGTAAATATTTATTATATATACTCATATAATTTCTTATATCACCAAATAATATATTTACTGGGAGGATACTCCCCCTTCAAAGTACCCCTTTTCCAGTATGGCAGTTCCTCATAAAGAGCTAAACACAGAACTGTTATGTGATCCACCAATTCTACTTCTGAGCATACACCCAAAAGAAGTGAAAGCAGGGACTCACGCAGATCTTTGTACACAAATATTCACAACGTTGCTTGCGGTAGCCAAAAAGTAGAAATAACCCAAATGTCCATCAGTGAATGAGTGAATGAACAAATGGCGTATATACATATGAGAGAATATTACTCAGCCACAAAAAGGAATGAAATTCTGATATATGCTACAATACGAGTGAACTTTGAAAACATGCTAAGAGAAATAAACCAGAGACTAATGGTCAAATATGAAGGATTCCACTTACAGGTACTTAGGATACTCAAATGCATACAGATAGAAAGTTGAATGCTAGTTACTAAGGGCTGAGGGAAGGAGGGATTGGAAGCTCGTGCTTAGCGAGGACAGAGTTTGTGTTTGAGATGATGAAATGTTCTGGAGCTGGATGGTGGTGATGGTTGTACAACAATGTCAATGCCCCTGCCCTGTGTACAGTAAAACCTTGCTTTGGGAGCATAATTCATTCCAGAAACATGCTTGTAATCCAAAACACTTGTATATCAAAGAGAATTTCAAGAGCCTTCGGCTCAGTTGTGATCATGTGACATTCGGAATCACGTACTACTCACATTGCAAGACCTCTCTTGTTTATCAAATTAAAATTAATTAGAAATGTTTGCTCATCTTGCGGGACATTCACAGAATAAATTATTCGCAATCCAAGGTTTTACCGTACTAAAAAATGGCTACAACGGTCAATTCTGTGCTGTATATTTTACTACAATAAATAAGTGTCTCTTTTCTAGGCAGGCGAGTAAGCCTGCCAAGGGGGCTGAAAAAAATTAGTAGCTATCAGAGTTTGGCAGAGACACCCTGAGTTTAGGAAGAGAAAGATAATTAGGTTGGGGCCGACGCTGGAAAGAGACAAAGAAATCTGCTGAATGTGAACTTGAGGGTCTCAAGACAATGATGGTGTCTGTATCTTGAGCCAGTACAAATTGAATGAGCCAAAGTACACATAGTAGTGAGTAGCACGAGCCCCTCAGAGGATACACTCCCACACAAAAACACACGCAAGAACTTTCCATCTAAATATTTATTCATGAATAATAGGGGTGATGCAAACAATCCTGAATTTGTTCTTGAAACATTCATATAATTAAAGTTCAAAAAAACCAAAAAACATTTATTGAGCTTCAACTGAACCCAGTAAGAACATGTGCTATATGGGTTTCCCATTTGTCACCATTTCTCATTTCATGTGGATAAATTTAATATATTATAATCATGTCCTACTTCTTTACTAGAGGAGTCTTAATTTCATTAAAAATACTCAAAATGTCATCCATGACCCGGAAGTTGATGCTCACTGACAGCAAGGAGTTCATCTGAGCCTGTGGGTTGATTCCTTCCATGTGCCTCTTCATATGGCTCCAATCCCAAATTGCTTGGGCTTCCTCACAAGGTGGTAGTCAGATTCCGAGAGCAGTGGTCCCAAGAGAATGGCTTTTTAGAATGTAGCCTTGGAAGTCACACAGCATCACCTGTAATATAAATTGGCTCTAGTCTTAGGTTTACCTACATCAGATTCAAAGAGGGAGGAAGGGACATAACTTTCCCCTCCCCTCTCAATGGGATAAGTGTCAATACCATAGTGTAAGCACAGCGTATGAAATAGATATTATTGCAGTCATTTTGGGAAAATACAGTCTACCACATTGGAAATGACAAAGGAGAACCACAGCCAAATACTAATTTAAAAATTTTAGTTTAGTTAAATCTAAGATGAATACCATACTTACATACCTGGGATCTCCTAAAAGCGGTATTAGGAAGTTGTTTACTTTTGGCACCTTATCAGTTTACCAGTCCCTCCTTCTACTCCCCTACTCTCCTTGAGGCCTTGATTCTTCTAAATGTCAATTCTAGAAGCTTCGTTATCTCTGCCACTGAAGGTGGCCTTTCTGATAATCATGACTGATAGTATTTTGTTATTCTTCCCTTATCATTATTTCCCTGATACTTATTTTGAACCTCATCTTAAACCTATCAAATAATTGTCATAGTAAATGAGTCATCCAATATAGAAAACTCACAGAGAGCTTGAGATATATATATGTATCTAAATGCTATGTATATATATATATATATATATATACATATATATGTGTGTGTGTGTATGTATATATATATATATATATATATATACATATATATGTGTGTGTGTGTATATATATATATGTATATATATCTGTTGATGGACAAATTTTAAAAGAAGATAAAATTATGCTTCCTATACAAATATATAATGGATATTTTATTAAATGTTTCCTTTAACTTAACTAACGAGTGAACAAATGAGATGTTATAACAGGTTTGAAGAACTCAAAGGACTGCATATTTATGGTAGAAATGCTGAAATGAATTTATAAATGCATGCAAAACCGGCCAAACTGCTCAATATCCACAGGGTGATGATCATCTGTTATGATCTCCAAGGGACACAATTCACAATTTCACAGACAGGAACTATTTCCATTTCTATCCATTTCTACAAGTTAGCTTCTGTCCCTAGAGAGTTGTAAAAGAACCTCATCCAAGATAAAGGCACACCTCCTCCCCACCCCCCCACCCCAGAGGATAACTTGATCTCCAAAGCCTCTTGCATTTCACTGAAAGGATATTCAATAATCTCTTCTACCCATGTCAAAATCTAACATGGATCTTCCCTAAGTCTTAAAGAATCATCATTATTGACCTAACCAGTCAGGCCCCTGTTCGTTTTCTAAAATTTTAGTGGTAGAAATCATAAGAGCATAAAATCAGGCAGAGGGAACAGAAGGAGCAGGCAACAAGGTGTTCATTTCTAGATTGTTCATTTCCAGATCCTTTCATCTCGACCTCCTCATTCATATGCACACTGGCTTTCCTGACATACACATTCTTTTCCGTCAAGACAGCAGTCTGGAAAATGAATGCCTACTATAGTGCAGTTCAATGTATGCAGTGAGAAGAAGAGAATTCCAACCGATGAACTTCCAGATGGCTGTTGGGCCTTATAGAGGACCATATTTCCACCCGTGCCCAGAGACGAACAGGAGACCATTGTGGAACTCCCAACTCGGCTGTTTGGGACTTAAGATGAACTCCTCTGCAGAAGCCAAGTCCTACATAAACAGGATTTCTGGGTGGTCATCCTGGCAGTGTGTTGTATGATTCACTGAAGAAGGGAGTATTAAAGATGACAGAGGCACAGATGACCCCTACGAGGTTCAAATTAGAGAGAATCCAGGAGCAATAACGAATCCAAAGAGAAATTGAAGCTGAATATTATTTTGTCCAAATTCAAACTACTCTCTCAGCGGGGAACACAGCCCATCAACAAACATCTCTTCATTTTATTGGGCTTAACACCAAACCAGATTTCCTCATTCAGCTCTCTGTTATGCTCAGGCTTCATGCCGGAATTAACATGCAGTGTTTGTCTTATTTATTCCTGACTCTCTCACTGGGAATTCAATATTTGGATTACATTACCCATGACAATGAGAGTTCTGGTGGTAAAAACGTGGTCACAATCAGCGGCCAAGCTCATCAGTTACAACGTTGCATGCCAGGCACACACATTTGCTTCATGCGTTGGTGTTCGTGTTTTAAGTTTTCTCCACAGGTTTCCTTTAAATTTTTTTTTTTATTTTACCCTCATAATAAGTTCTAAGATAAGTAAAGCAGATACTATCATCATATATAATAGCACAAGTGGGGGAGGGGCAGAGAGAGAGAGAGAGACAGAGAGAGAGAAAGAGAGAGAGGGAATCCCAAGCAAGCTCCGGGTTGTCAGCACTGAGCCCAGGTTCCATTTCCCAAACCCTGAGATCATGACCCGAGCTGAAATCAAGACTTGGACGCTTAACCAACTGAGCCACCCAGGCGCCCCTAAATTTGTTTTTTATATCATACAAGATAGCAGTGATGAATCCTTGGGCAAAAATCACATGTGCACATGACAGGGGCTAGAAGTAAACATTGAGACATGACACTTTGCCCACAATTTATATGAATAACAAATGACAAGTTCAGAGCACAGCTGGGGAGAAGGGACAGTGTCAGCCAGATGCTTTCAACACAAATTTCAAGCTCTCGAAATGGTTTATTTAGGTTGGTTTAGGTTTTTTGGCCATTGGTTTTGGAGTTTCAAAGTGGATTTGCCCTTGGACATACAGGTAAGTGGAGCTGAAAGGCAATTTCTGCAGCATACAATAACACTGATTCATCTGCTGTCTTCCCACCATATTTTGCCTTTTAAAGAACTTATAAATGGAAGAGTAGTCTGAGACTATCTGAAGAATACATATGAAGAGTGAAGGAAATACTTTGATGTTGAATGTCTGTCACAGAAAATTCCTTACGACCTTCTAAGCAAAGCACTATTATTAGAGGTTATCAACTTAGATATAAAAACAACTGCTACATCTAATAAATATTTCTTGCTGACCTATCTCATATTGTGCCAGCATAAGATGCATGTACAGAAATTAAATCATGTGTCTTTATTACTCACCCACTTTATTTCATGGTATGAGCAAGTGACTTTCAGTACCGTGGATGATTAAGCGGGTCAAAGAAATATTGCTACTTCGACGTGCATTTAATTCAATTTAATTTAATTTTTAATATGAAATTAATTGTCAAATTGGCTTCCATACAACACCCAGTGTCCATCCCAACAGGTGCCTTACTCAATGCCCATCACCCACTTTCCCCTCTCCCCCACCCCCATCCACAGTTTGTTCTCTGTATTTAAGAGTCTCTTGTGGTTTACCTCCCTCCCTCTCTGTTTGTAACTATTTTTTCCCCTTCCCCTCCCCCATGGTCTTCTGTTAAGTTTCTCAGGATCCACATAAGAATGAAAACATACAGTATCTTTCTCTGTATGACTTATTTCACTTAGCATAACACTCTCCAGTTCCATCCACGTTGCTACAAAAGGCCATATTTCATTTTTTCTCATTGCCACGTAGTATTCCATTGTGTATATAAACCACAATTTCTTTATCCATTCATCAGTTGATGGACATTTAGGCTCTTTCCACAATTTGGCTATTGTTGAAAGTGCTGCTATAAACATTGGGGAACAAGTGCCCCTATGCATCAGCCCTCCTGTATCCCTTGGGTAAATTCCTAGCAGTGCTATTGCTGAGTCATAGGGTAGACCTATTCTTAATTTTCTGAGGAACCTCCACACTGCTTTCCAGAGCGGCTGCACCAATTTGCATTCCCACCAACAGTGCAAGAGGGTTCCCGTTTCTCCACATCCTCGCCAGCATCTATAGTCTCCTGATTCGTTCATTCTAGCCACTCTGACCAGCGTGAGGTGGTATCTCAGTGTGGTTTTGATTTGTAGTTCCCTGATGAGGAGTGACGTTGAGCATCTTTTCATGTGCCTGTTGGCCATCTGGATGTCTTCTTTAGAGAAGCGTCTGTTCATGTTTTCTACTCATTTCTTCACTGGATTATTTGTTTTTCGGGTGTGGAGTTTGGTGAGTTCTTTATAGATTTTGGATACTAGCTCTACGTGCATTTTAAACTTCAGTTTAGAAAGTGGGAGGTTTACAAGTAAGTTTGTTTACCCAATTAAAATCCAATTTAACATCTGGGGCGCCTGGGTGGCTCAGTCGGTTGGGCATCTGACATTGGCTCAGGTCATGATCTCACGATTTGTGAGTTCGAGCCCCAGGTCGGGGCTCAGAGCCGGGAGCCTGCCGTGGATTCTGTGTCTCCCTCCCTCTCTGCTCCTCCCCTGCTCACACTCTGTGTTTTCCTCTCTCTCTCAAAAATAAATAAATACTAAAAAAATTTTAAATTCAATGTAACATCTAATAGGTATAGGCCAAAAAAATCTGAACACAAAGTTGGTTTTTTTGCTTCTTTGTTTGTTCGGCTTTTGAACTAAGTGGGACTTTCTAACAGGGCCATAGGTATGTAGGCTCAGATCCTAACTGGTTATGGCCCGAACAGCACTATCTCAGTAGCAAGGCTAATGGCAAATGAATTTCAAGCACTTTTTTCATCACTTAAAAAAAAAAAAAAAAAAAAAAAAAAACTATTGTAATTTTCCTCTTAGTTTTAAAATCTGGAGATTAATGAATCTTTCATAAATAGATTTGGACAGGAAAAGCCTGTCAGGACAGCATCATCTAGGTAAGTTCAAGAAAGTTTTGTTTCTGATGTAGATGATGTATTTTTCCATCCTATTTTGATGGTCTCAAAATTGAATATTGAAAAAAAAAAAGTGAAAGAAGCTTCTGGTCAAAAGCAGGAATTATCACCAAGCCGTGTAGAATTTTGTGGTAGTTTTGCAAAGTAAGAATATTCTCTACTACCAAATCAGGAAC
Source organism: Neofelis nebulosa (assembly GCF_028018385.1). Classification (NCBI taxonomy): domain Eukaryota; kingdom Metazoa; phylum Chordata; class Mammalia; order Carnivora; family Felidae; genus Neofelis; species Neofelis nebulosa. The sequence goes on along the minus strand of NC_080786.1, from coordinate 141,618,142 downwards.
TGATGATCGCTCCAAAGGCATAAAAACCCTTTGATGATGAAAGCGAACTCCCAGGACAATTTGATTCCTTTTTTCCAAAGTGAGCCTCCACCCTGAATTTCCAACCGTAATACTTAATTTGGCAAGGGGGACAGTAGCATAAAAATGCATTTTGTGCATGAATTATATTTTTTCCTGTTCTCCATGACATTTATGCACGCCAGATATAAGTGACCACACATGTATTAAGTAACAAAGGTGTCTTTCCTTTCCAGTAGCACACATTTTATTAATAAGGACTTGACCCAATAGTCAGAGTAAAGAGAAAATTTAAACTGATTTCTGGAAATAAATGGCAGAGCCCATCTGAGGTGAATTATCTCTTCCAAAGTTCCAGTTCCTTTTAGCATCTCCGAAAGTCACTTGCCAAAAAAAGAAAAGCCATTTCTTGGAAGAAATAATTTACTTCAGGCGGAAATGGAGCAAAGGTATAGCTCTTGACTCAGCAAGGTCTCCAACCCAGGCTTGGGATCTCGATTACTGAATGGACCTCAACAGTCCAATACTGAAATCACATTGTAAGGTCTAAAGCCATTGCTTTCTATTTATAGTGTTCTATTTGAAGACTCCTCTGTTTCTAAAAAGGGCTAGTTTAAAAAGCGTTAGCCTAAAACGCACACCCTCACAAAACTCAACGTTGGCACCCTTTCCAGATCACACACATTATCTGATCTTTCTGGAGGTAATCGTTTATGGAGAGGAAACGCTCAGCTTACTCAAGGGTATTTATTGGTATGGTCAGTTTAAAACTATTCTCTCAGGGCGCCTGCGTGGCTCAGTCGGCTGACCGTCTAACTTTGGCTCAGGTCACGATCTCAAGGTTGGCGAGTTCAAGCCTCATGGCAGGCTGGCTGCTGTCAGCGTGGAGCCTGCTTGGGAGCCTCTGACCGCCCCCCCCCCCCTTGTCCCTCCCCCACTTGCATGCACTCTCTCTCTCTCTCTTGAAAAATAATAAATAAGCTTCAAAAAAAGGAAATAAAAGTATTATCTCATTTGTTCTCATTCTAGGTATAAATTCTTCTCAAGTAGCTTCCTTTGTGCCAGAAAACCTGAAAATCTAATTTCAGCACGGATGTGGGTGTTTTCTGAATGTTGTGCTGATCACTGACATTGTTCTCCTTGTATCCAGTTTGCTTCTTATGTGTATTTTAACTTCATTTTAGATTCCCATGTCTGGATTTAATGTGCTGTAAGGAGTTCGCTTTCAGCGTTAATCTTCACCAGCCCTTTTACAGTCATGCCCCACGTTGCCTTAGGTACAGCTGCACTCTAGTTTCTATTTGCCTTTCTTTCTCATCGCTGAAGGACAAGCTTTGACTCCACGACACTTTGTCCCCACCCCAAGCAGAATCTCATCCGGGACTTCAAATTCCAGATTTGGGGATAGGAGGAGGAACAAGGATGTAGTTAGTTTCTCTTTGTCACTGATATTCCCTAGTGGGAGCTCCTGGCGCTGGCTTGAAGGAGGTTTTCCAAAACGAACATGATCTGCGTAGCTCATCAAATTTCTTCTGCACGCAGCGGGGCGTAAACATATCAAAAACAGTGAACTGTGATTTTCTGCATAAACTGAACATTTGGTGACATGTTGGGCTCCTAATTTCAAGAGGATAAGTATATTGACTGGACATAAGGAGCACAAATACAAATACACGTGGCATCTGGAGTTTGAAGAATGAAGTTAAGATAAGAAGGGGATACACGGCGGGGCGCCTGGGTGGCTCAGTCCGGTAAGTGCCTGACTTCGGCTCAGGTGATAGTCTCATGGCTTGTGAGTTTGAGCCCTGCATCAGGCTCTGTGCAGACAGCTCAGAGCCTGGAGCCTGCTTCAAATTCTGTGTCTCCACTCTCTCTCCCACTCCCATGTGCTCTCTCTCTCTCTCTCTCTCAAAAATAATAAACATTTAAAAAGAGAAGAAAGGTATATTGTGCTCAGCATTTATTAAATAATAATTTTTTACATAAATAGAAATTATTTATTAAAGGTAATAAATCCCAGTTTGGCAACGTAAATTGAATTTACCCCTTGATTTGGATAAATCAGAGGGACTCAATGTCTGGGAGGTTTGCATGAAGTTTATGAGAGCTCCCTGGGATGAAAAAGCACACACAGAGGAAAGTTGAGGCATATGAAGTTGGACCTGGAAAATGATCCCAAGAATCAAAGGGAGAATGAATCTGAATATGGCGGGCTGTCTGCTCCTTGTATAGTCCCACGGCCAACTTTATGCAATTTCACTTGAGCTCTATGGAATGATCCAAACGAGAAACAGAAAGAATGCTTCCAACTGAAACTCTGCAAGGAACTAAGAGTGCAAAGGAGGAAGACATGACGTGTGGAACTCACAGGTGATGAGAGGATACTCACCACTTCCGAGTTATGTCTTCCCCACATGGACTCCCAAGGAAAACAGTAACTGTTAGCTGGATTACAGGTTTGAACGCTGGGGGATGGCTTCTGCAGAGGCTGCACAGGACACTCTTGTCAATGACAGCAGTGACAAGAAACAGTAGGACACAGTGGCATGGGCCCTGGCTTGTGGCACCTTTAGAAACATCAGACAACATCTGACTGCTCTGTGAAGCCAGTGTAAGACACAAGGAAAATGGACATGCTTGGTATATTTCAGAGCTGAGTTTGTGTGTCCTCACAAGACATCCTCTGGAGACATCCAGAAATATCTAGGAGGGACGATGTAGGTTTCCTGTAGGTCTGGAAGGGGGAGAAGTCAGAGGACACTCAAGGAGACTTACCATGACCCATATTTTTGCCCTGAAACCTGTACAGTCTGAGAAAACACATGCTGTACCCTTAAAGAGCTGCCTATGTTGGTCGGAAGAATATGCAGTGGATACTGTGAGCCAGCTTATTCAACTTCTGTTCATTCCTGCCTACCAGAATTGAAAATAAAACTTTCCTTCTTGCTTGCTATTAAGGAGTCCCAGCAATGGCCAATGAGACTGGCAGAATTCCTCTCAAATGATAATGGCAAAACCTTGTGAGAAGAAAGCTTTGGCCATTTACACTTGCCCTCTTCTTCCTGTCTGGAATGAGGATTGTGATGGCTGGAGTTGCAAGAATCATTTTGTGATCATGAGGTCAAAGGCAGTACGAGACAACCGAGGGAGCCTGGTTCCTCAGTGGCGTAGTTGACATTGGCAAAAACACTAGGCTATCCCTTTCTGGACTTTTTGGCATATGAGAAAACAAGTCACTTACTTAAGCTACTATTTGGTTGCCTGTTCACATGTAGTCTATCGGCTTCTAAATTGTTTTGTTTGGTACATATTCTACTATTCTAAATAAGCTGTTCCTCAGCTGATACAAACTAAACTTGCTGCTTTATGGTTAGTCAGAATGATATAAAAAAGAGCTCCCAACATTTGTTGGATCATCCTGTTGGTACAGAACAGAGATCAGATACTCATTAATTACTTGGGATCCTTTGAAGGCAAAGTGTTCATTCAAAACGCCAAACACCATATCTGCTTTTATTGTCTTTTATTTCTTTTCATTTTTATAGCAGGGCAATAGAAATGGAGGTAAAAATATCCCAACCCATGAATTGATTGGCAAGGGATAAATGTTAGCTTTCATCTTTTATCTAAGCTGTGAATAAAAGAGTCAAAATTCCATGGCTTTAGTGATATTAAACTAAAAACACCAAGAAACTATTTTGATACTCCACTCTTCTGTTCCTGTTTGCCTGTACTTTCACATTTATTATCGTTAATCAAAGTTGTTTATTCTATATGAACACAAAAATCTGTGGTTCGCCAGCTTGAGCTGAAGGCTTTTCCAGATTATGGAATTATCTCCCAAAGTGAAGGCTTTTGTGGTGAGCTGTAGTCCCATCTCCTCTGCAGGCCTAACACACATAAATGAGGACAGCAGTTTTCAGACATATGTGCCATTTGGAGAAAAATAAAATTTATTGCAGTTTTATTTTTTAATTTCAGTAAAACCATCAAATACCCATTCAGCAGAGATAAAAGAAAGAGAGCGGTAAAATAAAAGGAAAATCTCATCCAAGAATCAGTGAGCCCGACTCTCCAGTGGAAATAGTGTCTGCACCTTGAATGCTCCACACACTGATTAGGATAATATGATCCAGATGGCCACACCAAGACAAATCCTTTCATGAGGAAAGTTCTGGGTGGGGTGGGTTATTGTGATCAATGGAATAAACTGCAGCTGGATGAACTCTGGGTTACCTTTGAGAATTGCTAAATTAATGATGATTACATAGATTCTGACAAATTTCCCTGGAATTTTTCTAAGATGGCTGGTTAAAAAGAGGAGAGGAGAGGAGAGGAGAGGAGAGGGGAGGAGAAGGGAAGGGAAGGGAAGAGAAGGGAAGGGAAGGGAAGGGAAGGGAAGGGAAGGGAAGGAAAGGAAAGGAAAGGAAAGGAAAGGAAAGGAAAGGAAAGGAAAGGAAAGGAAAGGAAAGGAAAGGAAAGGAAAGGAAATGTGTTTAGGGGCTAGATCTTCTCATGGCAAGAAAGGGCAGCCTCTTAGAGACTGTGAGGGACCCAGAAGTATTTGAGATCGCGGAACTTGGACATGGCCAAGTGCAGCAGGCAAGCCCCACTACAGCTCTCACGTGGTTCATAGCCATCACCAATGCTGACTGGTTGGGGCGCTCCCTGTATCAACTGATAAATATTTTGAATAACACCCCTGATTTTTATCCGGAATTTTTGGCATGGATTCAATTTCCAGGGTAAACCAAAGGTGGGTCAAATCTATAAACCGAAAACATCTCAAATGGGATGGGAATAGAGATGAACTTCGTCCATTAAATGCTCATGGAATGCTCACCACACAGAGCTTTGTAGGAGCTCTCTATGTAGGAGGTACTACATATTCAGTTAATAATACTTCATTTTGTAACACCCAAGAACTTGGGCTCTCTCGTGCCAGAACCACTTAGATGTGCCCCTAAATTATTCCCATGACTAGTTCTGAATCAGTTCATTCGTTTGGTATTCATGTAATGAGCCCTTCCTACCAGGTTGATATTCAACCAGGGACTAAAGTTGAATGAGTTAAGTAGGTGACGACTGGGTACCTTAATTCTTTTAAACCATTCTATTTTAGAATACTTAGCAGTAATTTGCTTAAGTAAATAGATTTCTTTTTTAAATTTTTTTAGTGTTTATTTATTTTTGAGAGAGAGAGAGAGAGACAGGCAGACAGACCGTGAGCAGGGGAGGAGCAGAGAGAGGAGACACCGAATCTGAAATAGGCTCCAGGCTCCAAGCTGTCAGTACAGAGCTTGAGGCGGGGCTCAAACCCATGAACCATGAGATCATGACCTGAGCTGAAGTTGGGTGTTCAACCGACTGAGCCACCCAGGGGCCCCATTAACTAAATAGACTTCTTAACTGTGTGACTTAGGACCTTAGCTTCCCACTATAAGGAAGGAAGCCAAAAAGGTGGAGGCACAATTTCCCACCTTAGGGTCTGTGAAAAGACTTTTGAGTGGCATCAAAAGTCCACAGGGTAACTCTTGATTTGGTCATTTTGGAGAAAAAGTGCCATAGATGTCATATTTGAAATAAATGGAAAGAATGGATCCTAAAAATCGGAAGAAAAAAAATCTCAGAAGTTATACTTACAGAGAAAAGAAATATTTGACTGGAATATACACCTCTAAAACTCATTATTCTCCTTTTCCTTTGTGGTTTTTCTCCTATGAGATATTCTTTGCTAAGTTGGGGGAGACTTCTTGTGGAAAAGTGTGAAATGGTAAGGTAAGGCAGTGTGGGAAAAGAAAAGAAAGAGAGTCCCTGTACTATTACCAAAGCAACTTCTAGAATACATTCACAGAGGAGTAAGGGCAGAGAACTGCCTAAAATATTATCCAATTGAACACATATTTGTTCGCTTCACCATGAATAACAATGTTAATACTAAATACAAAAACCAAGTGACTACACTCATGGTGAGCGCTGAGTAGAGAATAGTTGAGTTAGTACATTGTACATCTGAAACTAATATAACGTTTATAACATTGCATGTCAATTCAATAAATAAATAATTAAAATACTAACATAAGTTGAAGGACAAAAATAGCACACAAATTCATAACATCAAAACTCAGATTCCATTGCCAATTTTATGTTAAATGATACTTCATTTCTACAAAGAAATGAGGGGCGCCTGGGTGGCTCACTTGCTTGAGTGTCTGACTTCAGCTCAGGTCATGATCTCATGGTTTGTGAGTTCGAGCCCCACATGAGGCTGGCTGATGTTAGTGGGAGCCTGCTTTGGATCCTCTGGCCTCCTTTTCCTCTCCTCCTCCCTCACTTATGCTCTCTCAAAAAAGAAATAAACATTAAAAAAATTAAAAAAAAAAAGAAATGATAACCCCTCGAGAAGAATCTTCCCACTTATAAACAACATTACCCACTAATCTTTAATCTAGTTTCTAACAAAAACATGCCTTCAGTCCAGAAGGATCTGTGATTGGGCCTTCCTGGTACCCAAGACCTGGCTGATTGGTAATTGATCCAATCTTTCAATTTTCATTCCTAGTGGTTAGTGTGTTAAATAGTCTAATTTGGAAAAGAAATCAAATGCACCTGCGAGATTGAAATCTATGGAATATTCACCAAAGATAAATCAATATGTGTCCATCACATGGTTCTGCTTCTGAATCTGGCATGCATCCATGTTAAGAGATGAATTCTTTTTTTTTTTTTTAATTTTTTAATGTTTATTTTTATTTTTATTTTTTTTTTTTTTTTTGAGACAGAGACGGAGCGTGAGCAGTGGTGAAACAGAGAGAGAGGGAGACACAGAATCCGAAGCAGGCTCCAGGCTCTGAGCTGTCAGCACAGAGCCTGATGCGGGGCTCGAACTCACGAACTGTGAGATCGTGACCTGAGCTGATGTTGGATGCCTAACCGACTGAGCCACGCAGGCGCCCCAACGGATAAATTCTTATTGGAAATATTGGTACTTTAGAAAATTTAGTTGGTGAGTAAAAGTCAATAAACAAATAAAATGAAATAACAATGCTTGTGATGATGATAATGTGCAAGAACTGATTATTAAAAACACATTTGAGACCCTGGTGAAATCGTCATAGAATCAAAGTTGCCATGATTCCATAATACTAACTGCCTGAGTATGGAAAGGACCAAAAACCAGAAACGAAAACAAAAGCAAACAAAAAACAAAAACACACACTCTTTCCAGTATTCATCCAGTTGCTTAGAAACATAAATGTGGTGAAGATGTCTAACAACATCCCTTGAAATATAATCCTTTCTCTCACCCACTTAAATAAACCCAGATCCCCACTTAATGGCTGTGAATTTGCATATGTCGATCTTTCTGCTCATTTGCTACTGGGAACACTGGACACAAATAATAAAAACCATAGAGTACAGCGCAACTCTCTTCTCATGTCACATTTTTTTGGTATTTCGAGCCTAAGGTACATTATTCATGTGCTTGATTTAAGCAAGTCTTTGACTTCTTAGATTTAGCTGACCAGCATGAAATCCACAGCATACACACAGCAAATGAAGACAGATGAGGGTGAAAGGAAAGCCCTTTCCTGGTTCTCATAAAACCTCTCAAGTTGCAGGCTGATGGTATTTTCTCCTTAAAAGGTATCAAAAGTTACAATTCTGAAAGCTTGCATGGTGGGAAATTGCTTAATTCTCCCCACCAGCGTCTGTAAAAAGACTCATAATTTTCTCTCTCTTTTGCTAATCTCTAGTTTGCCAAGGCGTTCACTTTCACTTGAGATCCTGGTTGTTGTTGTTTTTTATTTTACTTCTATTTCAGATCAAGAAGTGAACATGTAGGAAAAAGTGTTTTAAAATTTAACACCGTAGCATTTTCTTCTGAAAAGCTTTGTCTCTCAAATGGAACATGTGAAGGGTAATGAATCACCGGAGCGTTCCATGATGTCCTGAGGCTGTGGTGTGCAGGACGCTAAATTAATCATTGTAACTGCTTTTAATTTTAGAGAATTGCAACCTTGCTTCGCAGTAGTTTTCTCCCGAATTCTCTCTCTGGCTCTTAGCAGATGTTGTGATGTTTGAAACTTGTTCAAATGCATTTCTTCTCCAGGGCCCTGTCCTGAGAAGGCCACTAATGAGGAAACAGAATTTGAACAGAGCGTGGGACCTTGACCTGGCTGTGTACCATTTGCGCAGATCCATATTCTGTGGATTATAAAACTAGATGACGTTGAGTAAACTCCCGAATTAGCATTTTCTCTTTCCCAGTCTTCTGGAAACTCTCCAGATGGATTAAAATGAAAGTAACGTCATGCCTGACCACGTGACCCCAGAGACAGAAGAAAGATAGTAAAAAGAGATCACATATAGTGGTCCCAACTCCTTTATAAAAATGAATTCATCCAATATGGACTCTCAGTTCCTAATTTAAAAATTCAGGATATAACCCATCTTTTGATTTTCATAACACTGTAGAGTCATGGCTTCTACAAACTGTTTTCGTCGTCTTCAACTAGGTCATTAGAAACCAAGCTCTCGCTTGACAATAATCATCTAACTTTCCTTGTCACCCTCATTCTGTCTGTTCCTGATACCAGTCCAGTGAATTTTAAGTCATAAAATGAATGGACAAAGAACATGGCTTCTGCTCATGGCATGTTCAGGAAATGCAAGCAGGTGGGGCTGGCTTTAAGGGGAGGGAGTGATGAGCAAAGGGGTAAAGCCTGAGACTGGGAAGGAGAGACAAGGAAACTCTTCAGTAAAGCAGCAAAAAACTACACACCAAAGCCATAAATGGGCCCAGCTCACAACACCTGTCCTATGAGTATGAGCTCATGAGCCTCCACACCTCTATACAATACATCCCACACTGTCGCCTCCTTCTAGATTTCAACAGGGTTAGCTCTCCAAGAGCCGGAGAGGCTCTTCAAAAGCAGTCAGTTCTGCTGCTGCTTCTGCTCCCAGGCCTGGTGGGGGAAGGGCTGCCCCAAATGAGTGACAGCACCTGGCATGTAGGACAAGAAAAGGGATTCCATGTTCTATCTTCACGCTCTTCTCAGAAATAGAGGGAACTAGGGAGGCATAAGCAATTCAGCCAGTGGGTCTGGAGAGTCTGGACTGGAGGCATTCTTAAAGGTGAGCCCAGAACAAACCACCCACAGCTGGCCTTGACCTACAGGAATCAAGTGCATTCTCTGAAAGAGGTAATGCTTGTCTCTATTTGTCGCTTTGGGAAAGGGGCAGTGGAAGGGAGTGAGTTTTACTCGGTCTACATAGAAGGATGTGATTTCATTTTCTTCTTGCCTCAGTTTTTTTTTTATTTATTTTGTTTTTGTTTGTTTGTTTGTTTTTTTAAATGCAGGATACATAGGTGCTTTACAATGAGTGAAGGTAGATAATGATGGAGGACTACCACAAGGGCAATTTTCCAGGGTCAGAAAAGCAAAGGGGCTTCCAGAGATCATCCTCAGGTTCTGCGTTGTCTACCTCTGACCCTTCCACGCACTCAGTCCCATGGAGAAGCTGCCTGTGGCAAGCGTGGAAACAGAGCAGGAAGATCTTCGACAACCCAAACTGACGCCCAGGAGCTGTCGTGCTTAAACTTTGGTGGAGTGTCGACTCCTTTATGAACTGGATAAAGACCACGCACCCTCTCCCCTGCCCTGCTTTCAGATACACCAACGTGCACACCTTGGCATGCACTTGCCAGGAAGTCCCAGGCTCCTGAAGCCACTGCACTGGCCCTAGGTTAAGAACCCTTGTCTAGAGAAGCCTTTGTGGAGCCTCTTGTGGGATGTTTATAATGGCCGGTTTGTTTGAGAGAGGCTGATGTCATAGCTCGTAGCTTTGAATGCTGGTCAGAAATCACGATTTCCTTTTGTGGAGTGGCCTTTCCATGCTAAGCACTTGATAAATATTTGTGGAGTGATTGAAAAAACAAGAAGTAAGTGGGCATATTTGGATCTTATAATTGCGGGTCCTTATCTACTCTCTAGCAAAGGCTAGTTTAAAATAGTTGGCTGTCCCTTTTTGACTGTGATGGTGGCACAGCCCCATGGGGGTGCCTACTCCGTGAAGCATAGACATGCTCACCACAGGGCCTGGCCTACTATCGCATAGTGTTTAAAGGAGGGGTGAATGGATAGAAACATATGAGACAGTCAATGTGCTGAGAATGCATTTTTTTCATTCAGATTTATACTCAGTAACATCTCCCACTGTGGTGAGCAGAAGAATACCCTCCCTCCCCAAGATGTCCATGTCCTAAACCTGCAAGCTCTGAATATGTTACCTTATAAAGCAAAAGAAACTTTGCAGATGTGATTGAGGTTATGGACCTTGAGACTGTTTGGGATTATTCAAGTGGATCCAATGAAATCACGCGAGATTTTAAAAACTCAAGAACCTCTACCAGCTGTGGTCAGATAAAGATGGAGAAGGGGCCAGAGGGACACATTGTTGCTGGCTTGGACGATGAAGAAAGGGCGCCATGAACCATGAACCACAGAATGTGGGTGGTCTCTAGAGCTGAAAAAGGCAAGGAATTGGACTTTCCCCAGAGCCTTTAGAAGGCAAGGCAGCCCTCCTGATACCTTGACTTTAGCCCATGGAGATCCATGTCAGAGTTTTGACCTCTGAAAATGTAACATTTGTGTTGTCTTAAGCAGCTGAGTTTGTCGTGATTTGTGACTGCAACAATACAAAACTAATACACTCCCCAGTGATGGTAGGTAAATTTCTTGAGCGCTGGCTCTGTTCTAAACATTCTCCATGAATTAAACCAACCCCTACGAGTTCTTTTGGGCATGTACTCATATTAACAATACATAGCAGAAAATCACAAGGTAGGAACTTTGAACGACCCAGTCTGACTTTGGGGATTACGCACATCCCAGGGAAGACTTTAGGGAAGATGATGACGACTCCGGCCAGAGAGTTAGACAGGAGTTTTTGAAACCTTACTGTGGAGGGTGTGTACGTGAACGCATGTGGCGAATTTATGTATTTGTGCTTCTGTGAACCGTGTGTTTACCTGTCTAGGCATCTGTGGGTAGGTCTGCGTCAGCTTAGGTTGGTGCTAACTAAGCACAAAAAGAAAAAAAAAATGACAACTTGTAAAGCTTAAGGACATGACTTATGGATTCCAAGGTCACTATTTGTTGGAATAGTACATCCCTTTTGGGCAACAGAGCACATCGTGGTAGCAACTGACCGACAAAAAATTAAAAAAAAAAAAGAATTAAAAAAATTCATCAGGCTTTTCAGGGTTTAAAACACACCCTCCCCCTGCTCTTTATTTTTTAACACGATCTCTAAGGTGGAATTTCAAGCATCAGTTTATAGTTGGGGTGGAAAGAGGCCATAGGAGTCACACTATATTTATAGACTCATATTGCAACTCTGGACAAAGTCAGAGTGGAATTCACTGCCAGTATTTCCTGTGCTTCTTTCCTGGAAAGGACCTTTGCCTCCAACCATTGGAGTCCTTTCTTGAACTTCTGTGTAATTTCAGATTTCCAGTCCTGGCCAAAGAAAGGAAAGGAGTACACCATCAGCCCTAAATCAGTGAGTGTATCAGTGAGTGCACAGCAGGGTACATCTGTGACTTTTTTTTTCTTAAAATCCGGTATAGTTCTAAGCAAGGATTTTGGGAAAACAAAGGACACCTTTTGCTTAGCTTGGTAGAAAGAAAGCTGTCATTTCAAAATGTCATCCCGTGAAAGCACAGAATAAATGTCAGTAGACAAAAGCATTTGCGATCATGATTCGATTTCTTATTTGCGCAAATTCCAAGATCTGTTTCTGGCGTAGCTTCACAGAGATTGTCTTAAACAAATGGAAATATATGCCGTATATATTTATAAAGAAAAATTTCAAAATATTCTATAATCTTTGACAAATCCTCTCAGAGAGAGAGAGGGAAAGAGAGAGAGAGGGAGATGGAATACATTGTAGATGATTTTATTAAAAACACAATGTCCATTAGGATATAGTTTGTATATGATTTATTTGAGTGAATAAAAGACATATGTCTTCGTTCAGAAATCTTCAATTAGAAACACCATGTGTTTCACAGATTTAGGAATTAGTTTGATAAGCATTTCCTTGAAAAGTTAAATGCCGGTTTCTGGATATTGCCCATCATTTCATATTAGTTTCTGTTTGTCCTAAGCGTCTGTTGTTTACTTTTTTAAGTTTCCCAAAGAGAATAAAACTTACGATCTTAGGGACTGGCAACCTGGGCCAAATTAGGACTCAGTCCACTGGTTCTTCTACGCTTTCCAAACAACCGAAGTCATCACAGGCCCCTCTCCTACGTAAATAAGGCCTGCCGAGCAAGGTTTACTGCATCACAAAAATGAATCACTGTTTTATTTATTTATGTTCTCTTTCTAGCTATCTCTAGAGAAAGAATTCCTTTGGCAGCCTTCCCACTACTTTCTCATAACCTTCTCCGTCAGCCTCCTCCAACCACGCACGCTCGCCCACACGCAAGGACCTTATGCTAAGTGCGATGTCAAACAAAGGCAAGGGCTGTCTGATATCACTTACGTGTGGAATCTAAGAAAATGGAACTTGTAAAAAGAGAGAACAGAGTGGTGATCACCAGGGGCAGGAGATGGGAGAACAGGAGAGATGTTGTGTAAGGGCCCAAACTTGCAACTCGTAATAAATTGGTCCTGGAGATCTAGCACACTGCCTAGAGATTACAGACAACAATACTGTGTTATAAGCATCAGGCGTGCTTTGCTTTCTGGCCACTTTTTAAATGCTTAAAACATTTTCACAACAGCTTTAACAATAACCCTTTTTCTGAGGAGAAATTTCTCATCTCTCCAAAGTCCCGAGGTCCACTTTGATGGTTGAGAGGTTGGATAGAAGTCTTTTTTTTTTTTTTTTTTTTTTGGGTCAACCTCATCAAAACATCGCGGTCTTTATTTGACACAGTTTTTCTTACAACCAATTAATCAGTAAACCGATGTTGTATAAAGTTTTAGAAATACACTCCATGTTATTTTTACACCAGTTTGACAGTGTGTATATCATTTACAAACATGTCTAGTTTTCATCGATCCATCTTTCTATCACCTACGTAGGGAGAAAGAGGGAGAAGGAAGGGTAGGAGAGAGGGAGACAGAGAGACACATGGAGATAGAGGCAGACGTTCAGCAATATATCCCCAGTCATGCTAGGATACTGTACCCATTCCCCATACTCCTCTGGTACATACATTTCTTTAGAAAGTTTTGTTTTCCTGATCTGCATTTCTCCTTCATAGTCAGTGCCAAGAATGCTAATAGTCACATAAAGGACTCACAGGTGTTTGTATGCTTGACCTATTGTAAATTTTATGGCAATATCAAAAGAAATACCAAACAATTGGGAAACAATAATGTCCAAGCGAGTTTTCCATCACATACTGTGACATTTTCTCTTCCTCCTTCCACATTTATGGCCCATCATGATTACATCTGGCGAATCCTGACAATTAGGCAAAATGTCTCCACCTTAAAGTGAGATAATTATTAACCTTCCTTCTGTGTACAACCTTAATTTTTATTGTCATCTGACCTAACATATTTACATTATGGATGTAAATATTTGGATGTAAGCATCCTAGGTTTTGAGAGTAATTATTTTTATTATAAATCCTATTAACAAAATTTATTCAACATGAACATGGCTCGCTAGCCTTTCTTTTTTTTTTAAATTTCATCTCTTATTTTTTTAAAATTTACATCCAAATTAGTTAGCACCTAGTGCAACAATGATTTCAGGAGTAGATTCCTTAGTGCCCCTTACGCATTTAGCCCATCCCCCCTCCACAACCCCTCCAGGAACCCTCAGTTTGTTCTCCATATTTGTGAGTCTTTTCTGTTTTGTCCCCCTCCCTGGTTTTATATTATTTTTGTTTCCCTTCCCTTATGTTCATCTGTTTTGTCTCTTAAAGTCCTCATATGAGTGAAGTCATATGATTTTTGTCTTTCTCTGACTAATTTCACTTAGCATAATTCTCTCCAATTCCATCCACGTGGTTGCAAATGGCAAGATTTCATTCTTTTTGATTGCCGAGTAAGACTCCATTGTATATATATACCACACCTTCTTTATCCATTCATCCATCGATGGACGTTTGGGCTCTTTCCATACTTTGGCTATTGTTGATAGTGCTGCTATAAACATGGGGGTGCACGTACCCCTTCGAAACGGCACACATGTATCCCGTGGATAAATGCCTAGTAGTGCAATTGCTGGGTCGTAGGGTAGTTCTATTTTTAGTTTTTGAGGAACCTCCATACTGTTTTCCAGAGTGGCTGCACCAGCTTGCATTCCCAAGATAGAAGTCTTGGGGGAAAAAAAAACCCATCCCTCAAAATCATGAGACACTAATGGAGAATCATTAACCCCAGAGGACAGTTCTTTTCAGGAGAAAGCCATCCTCCTGAGCCAAAATTTGGAAGGTCCCTCATGGAATTGTGAGGGAGAAAGGAGGTCTCACTGTAGTTTCATGCAGCCTTATGAGGCAAATCTACAATAGAAGAGAAGAGAGAGATGCACAGTCAAATTACCTTCATCTTGCAAATCTCTATTCCTCTACCTGACCCTTAATTAAGCACTCTTAGAGACGTGACCCAAAAGACAAGGCAATGATCACTTCATTGTTCCTGTTTTTCTTACTCATCAGGAACAATTTGACACATTCGATCACTCCCCTCTTCTTGAAAGTATGTCTTCACTCGGCTTCCGGAAAACCACACTCCTGATTTTTCTCCTACCTAATGGCTGCCCTTTCTCATTCTCCCATCCCTAGTCTATAAAAATTGTGTCTTTCCTCTTTTGTGTCTTCACTACCTCTCTCCCTGGTTTTATTCTGTCTTCAAATACCATCGTTATGTTGAGGACTCTCAAATTTACATCTGCAGGGTAGAGTTGACCTCTGAACTCCAGACTCCTATATTCAATTACCATTTAGATACTTCCATTTGAATGTCTAAAAGCATTTCCAGCTTAGTATGTCCAAAACTGAGTTCTTATCTCCTTACCCTCCTCACCACCATCCTTACTTAAAGAAAAAAAAAAGACAAAGACTCCTTGCTCTACAGTCTCCCCCATCTCAGAAAATGGCAGTTCCATTTTCCACATCCTCAGTCTAAAATCAACGGAGTCAACTTTCACTTCTCTCTTTTTTCACACACTCCACATGTGATTGATCATCAGCAAATTCTACGTTCGCTGCCTTCAAATGTTTCCATTCCCAACCACAGTTACGATGTATACTGACCCCATTCTGTTCTAAGCCCGCATTCTCTCTCACCCGGATTACGGCAATAGTCTCCAAATGGGGCCCCCTGTCTCTCCCTCTGTTCTTCCTGACCCCCACTCAATTCTCAGTTTTGAAATCAGCATGATCCTGTTAAAGCCCAAATCGAATCCTGTCACTTCTTTGTTCAAAATCCTCCCTTCTGAGTCATTCAGAGGAAAAGCCAAAGTTCTTATAATACCTAACAAGGCTTCTCCTGATTTGATCAGAATTCTCATCACTCTTCTAACCTCACCTTCTGTACTTTGTCTCCTTATTCACTCTGCTACCATTTTAGTTTCTCTTCCTTTAAGGAGCCAAGCATGTTCCTCCCTCAGGTCTTTTGCCCCTGCTTCTTCCTCTATCACCCCCAGATATCTGCATGACTAATTCCTTCACCTCTTTAGTTCTTTGTTTATATGCCATGTTCTCAGTTATCTTAACTAGCATTATGAAATCCCTCCTCCGTGCCCTGCTTTGTGCTTTTGTATCTTCTTTAGCAATCGTTGCCATTAAGAATTATATGCTCAAACTACCTTAAAATGTATTCATTAGAGAATACACTTTTAATGTTTATTTGTTTATTGGAGCGAGGTGGGCAGAGAGAGAAGGAGACAGAGAATCCCACACAAGGCTCTGCACTGTCAGCACAGAGCCCAATGCCAGGATCTAATTCGTGAAATGTGAGATGTGACCCAAGTAGAAATCAAGAGTCAGACGCCTAACTGCTTGAGCCACCCAGGTGCCCCAAGAATACACTTTTGACTCTCATGGACTGTTGTACTCTAAATTTCGCGCTGGTCCCATTACCTGGTTCATTTACAAACCATTTTGGTAGGAACTCAAAAATATTTATTGAGTGTTGAGAAAAACAAACAAATCAGGAAACAAGATTAGCACACACGTACTACTTCTGGATAGAATGTATGATTTATCCCCCCCCCCTTATATTTTTGCTTCTCAACCCGATGAACAGGCTACAGAGGACAATGGTTAATTCTAAAAATATCCTTGTTTAAAGGCTAGATGGTATTCAGGCATGGAGAACCAGTTCTTGTACCCTTTGCCCCACATCCCGCCATGCCCTAAAGAATTCTGTTAAGACAAGAGTCCTCTTGTGCCCAAAGCAAACATAACTCCACCTTACCACAACAGAGACAGAACAGAGCTGAGCAGGAACACACCTTTATCTTGCCTCTTCTTCCAACATGGCACCCGAAGCTCTGCACCTAACTGTGTTAAGCTCCATTTAATCTTTGATTCTTGTAAGAGACCATCATCCTCATTACATATGGGAACACGTGTAAGCTTACGTCAACAGGAAACTCATCACCGGAGCTCTTGGGTAGAGCAAGGAAAGAAGTGGATGACAAAACCTGGAAGGCAAGAGAAGGAAAAGGAAATGGGCACACCGGGATAAGTGGCTTGGAAATGTAGCGATTAAAATTTCATTGTTTTGAAACTCAAGGCATCAATTTCAAAGTTAAGAGATAATTTGACAGCATTGTGGCTTTCATTTTTCTGAAGTCCCAGAAATTTGTATTAGACAAAATCATCCCAGATGATCAAGTAATTCTTTCCACTCTCAGACAAAATTCCTAACAGAGAGGACTGTAACTCTGATGTCCTTGATCTCACCATCCCATGTCTAGAAAGTGAAATTACATTTTAATTTTGTGCAATGAGCAGGATAGTGACTGAGAGAGGTGTATCCCAGATTTGAGAAAGAACACGATCAAGAGCTAAATAAAATGGCTGTGATCGAAGCCTCCTAAGTTCTGGGATGGCTTGTTACAAAGAAGACCTAGTTGATACAAGGATTGTGCCTAAGTGGGTCTATTATTAGATGTAACATCAGTACAGATGGAAGAAACAGTGACTGAAATTGGAAGTTTGAAGCCAAGAAGCTAATAAAATAAGCAATAATTGCATCACATTAAGGGGGCCAGGGCAAAGTGAACACAGAAAACAAGGGAGGTACAAACAGATCAGAATACTAGTTTGGGGTGCAAGGGAAGTAGGAAGGAATAGAATTGCCACAAGCTTAGTTAAGTGTCCATAGTTGTTAAAGTCACTAACAGGTGCATTGAATTCATTACATTAATTTTTCATACGTTGCACGGTTTGAACTCTCCAAAATAAAGAGTTTAAAAACAAGCAAAAGAGTGAGGTTTGCAAAGCAAACCCCCTCAAATGACCATTCATTTCTTCAAGGCAATAAGCTTGTAATTCATATTCCTCCACCAGATAGTGGGTCTTTGGAAAGCGAAGGTTCCTATTATAATCTTTATTTCAGGACTTTTAGCAAACAGTGCATTTAACATACTGCTTCCCTCTAAGAAATATCCAAATGAAATTTTATTATAATTAGCTTCTCTAAAGAAAATAAAATATTGACATCTTTCAACAAAACAAAAAGAAAAGAGCTGTTTGGGAACTAACCACACAATCATTCTTTATGTCCTAAATACCAGGCCAGGTATGGCTGTACATGGACAGGTGATACTGGAGTAGAGATAAAAGAAAAAATATAAGAGCTGTTAGAGAAGTTTAGGATTAGAGATGTATTTTCTGGAGGAATCACCCTCTCCAGATGGGTTTCTGGAGGGATAGAAACAGAAGTGTGAGGGTGAATGAATTGTCATCGTGATGGAAAAGACAAACAGGAATTCTAAAGACTGTGCTTTGTATTACACCTTCCTTGAGGAAGTGGGAGAAAGCAGCAATGGCAATAAGAAATAAAGGGCCGTGGCTGAGAGGTAGGAGGCAACCTTGGGAGCTTGGTGTCCTAAAAGTGATTTCAACCAGAAGGGGTCAGTCAACATGGTGGATGCTACAAAGAGGTCAAGGGTGGGAAGGGAGGGGAAGGGACAATAACAGGAGAAAAATGTGTTTTCTTAGCTGCGCTGAACTTGATTCTGATGCCCTAACACCTGTTTAATATCATTATTCCAAAATTGGTATGCTTTTCTTATGGAATGAATCATCCCCCTTTTATATGCACTCCCTGGTTCGGCAAGTGGCAAGAACCATCAGTTTATCCAGTGAGAACTTTTCAAGTTAATTGTGAACCAAATTTGCTCTGAATCAGGAAGTCACTGGCAACCATACAGAATTAAATTTCCAAATATTGCCACTCTAAAAGACTCAAGAAATAGACTTCAAGGAAATAGACAACTTATAAGAAAGACAAGAGAAATTGAACTGGAACTAAAGAGGGCAAAATTTTATTTTCTTTCAGTTGAAATAGTTGTGATCAGGGCCATGCTGAGCCATATTGGAGCCCGAGGCAAAAGGTAAAACCAGTACAAGAGTCTGATATTTTGTGCACCAGAGATGATTTTGGATTAATTTTGATATTTTTAAAAAATGCATTAGAAAATTATTTACCTTGGTTCCTGAATTTTTTGATCCTCCCTTAAATTTTGATCTCAAGCTGAATGTGACACTAGTTAGAAATGTGCACATTTCATGGCAGAGGAGAAAACCACAAATATATGCTCAAAAACCAGCCTGTAAATATTCATAGACCCAAATAAATGAAGCTATTCAATCCTCTTCATGCCCTTAGGTCTCGATATTTATCATTTTTTTATTAACTTGTTTTATTTTTTATATTTTTAAATTGACATCCAAATTACTTAGCATCTAGTGCAACAATGATTTCAGAAGAAGGTTCCTTAGTGCCCCTTACCCATTTGGCCCATCCCCCCTCCTACATCCCCTCCCAGAACCCTCAGTTTGTTCTCCATATTTATGAGTCTCTCCTGTTTTGTCCCCCTCCCTGTTTTTATATGATTTTTGCTTCCCTTCCCTTATGTTCATCTGTTTTGTCTCTTAAGGTATCGATATTTATTATTATATAAGCTTCTCCATCTAGCTTATAAGTGGTCGGACTAAAACTGGGTATCAGAGACAAATAATTATCAGGGTAGTTATAGCCTGTGAGGTAATCTGTGACAAAATCTGCTGTCCAATCAGGTATGAATATCATCAGATAGATTCTAATTTTCAAGTATCTGAATTAAGAATGCACAGAGAATCATTTAGTAGCAGTGGGATCCATAAAGGTGAGTCATTGTTGTAAAGAAAAGACCATGAGTAAGCCCAAGCATTAAGTACAAGTAAGCAGACAGTAGACAGTGAAAGAACCATTTGGTAGAAAGACCTAGAGAAACCAGATGAAGGAGAAGCACAGAGAGACTGGGTGAAGCAAGCTGTGATGGTGGCACAAGAAAGCAAAGATTCATGGAGTCCTGCCAGGAAGTCATTGTTGCAACCTGCTAACACCTTCCACTTTTCTCTACTCTCATATTATAATGGGCTGCCTTTCCTTTTCTAGAGCTATCCTCATGAATCCTTGTTCGAGCAGCCTTGTTCGAGCAGTCAAATTCCTAATTAAAACTCCAAAGACAAAGCAAAAGGATTTTTTTAAAGGGGACAGTGACAAAGGGGGAGAGCGATAGCCTAGAAGATTCAGGCTAGAACACAACCAGAAAGCCAGTGAGTGTTGAGTCATGTTGAAGAAGAAAGACACTTTCACATCTGCAACAGAAAGGAAAATAAATTGAGGATAAAGCCAAGGACAGTTTGTGAGCAAGAGACAAGGGTATGAGAGAATTTCCATTGGATGAAATCAGTCATTTGTTGATGGTAGGGTTGGAAAGGGAACCTAGGAAGACCTTGAATAGGCTTAAAAACACGCTGGAAATACGTAAGAAATGTATAAAATTATCAATTTGTTGCTCTACGTATCTCTTAGAGGTATTTTGTTATAAGGAATTTAACTCATCGTGTAGACTTTCTGTGTTTTAATATCGTATCATAATATCTCCTTTAATACATTCATTTGTTTTCTTTGTGAGGCTCCGAGCTTTTTGTTCTGCCAGACAACCCAAAAATAGGCAGACGTTTCCTTTCTTTATTTTCTCTCTCCTCCTTTCCTGTGGTCCAACGTGAGGTACTCCATTTAAACAAACCCTGAGCCAAGTTCTGTTTTCAGTGATTTCCATGCCAAACCCTCCCCCAGACACTCATGCTCAGTTCCATTTGCATCAATGCTGATTTCCACAGCAATTGTGCGTAAGAAAACGAAGGCAGGAACTGACCCCAAAGTTGTGTGTAGCAGTAACTGACGGCCAGAATTTGGCCCAAACTGAGTACATCTACTTTTAGCGGAGTAATTTGTTGATAATATCCTTTGCCAACTTGACTGCTAATGCCAAGGCAACTCAGGTTAGGAACTATTATGTAAATCATGGACTAATTGCAAACGTGAAACCAAATATAAACAAACAAACTGTTCAGACTATGACCATTGTCAAACGACATTAGGGGACAGGTAAAAAACAAGTGAAGGAAATACAAAAATGAGTATGTGTTAGATAGAAAAGGATTTTCAAGGAAAATAAAAAGAAAGCACAGTAGAAGCTTACAGATGATGGTTCAACCCTGTAGATAAATTCAGACAACCTGTTTATTATCAAGTTTGTTAACAATGTGAATAATACATTGCTCAAATTAGTGGTGATGAATTAATGTTAGCAGCTTAAATTAGTGTTAATATGAGACCAGTAAACTTCAAGGCCAGGGAAGGATATTTCTTTTTTTCATGATATTGTTTCATCCCAAGGAAAGGATCTAAGGGGCCCACCACTGAAAAATTTTAAAAATTCAAAAATTACATTTCTAAAATATTGCCTGTAAGGGATACCTTTATGTAAAGTTACCTGTGAAGTAGAATAATTCATAAGAAAGAAATGACAAAATCAAAACAACAATGTGAGAGTCTGCCACACAGAAGACTAAAATCTGAATTTATTAACATCACGGGAACCGTCCTTATCTGTTAAGGGCACATCTCATTAACTTTACGTTTTGTTCAGCAATAACAACGTACATCCTAAGTAATTTATTATTCCATTTGTTGTAGCGAAGCCAATAGAATAAGCTATTATATTCTTTAAGATTAGCTTTGTTATATTTAGACTAAACTAAACAAGTACTCACATCTCAAAAAGAAATCATTTTCATAAAACAATGGATGAGCCATTCATGTCTCATGTTACATCAGTAAAGATAAAAATAATATGGTAGATGTTTTACATTGAACAAAGTCTATGCTGGATGTTTTTAAAAGGAGAAATACAAAAACCATGTAGAGTATTTTAATATTATGCAAGCTCTTAAATTATAAAATATTAGATTTAGGCATGTGATGTACTTCAAATACTTAATTAGGAAATTTACCCTTAAAAACAAATATGTATTTTGTTCCCCACGAATGTTTTCCTATTGTTGACCTTTAGCTTAATTTTTCTTCTCAATATGTGAAATAGAATTTAGACACACAATGTGTCTGAAGAAATTATAAGTCTTTATATTTCTAGTTTTTATTTATTGAAACTTCTACAAGCATACAGTAAAGGGGAATTTTATAGAGAATAGAATATATGTGAGGAATCATCCTGAATAAAATTTACTAGGATTATTCTGGATTGGCCAAGTTAGCAAACTTTAAACTAAATAGAGAAATTTAGTGCTCAGTCCAATGAAAAGCCTTACCAACCAGAACTGTTTCCTGAAGTAGTGAGTTTCTGGAAATGTTCCAGAAAAGGCCATGTGATCACGGTCAAAATGTACAAGAGCAATTTCTATGTTCATTTCACTTTTTTTTTAAATTTTTTTTAACGTTTATTTATTTTTGAGATAGAGAGACAGAGCATGAACGGGGAGGAGCAGAGAGAGAGGGAGACACAGAATCGGAAGCAGGCTCCAGGCTCTGAGCCATCAGCCCAGAGCCGGATGCGGGGCTCGAGCTCATGGACTGGGAGATCGCGAGATCGTGACCTGAGCTGAAGTCGGACGCTCAACCGACTGAGCCACCCAGGTGCCCCTGTTCATTTCACTTTTAAATGCCTCTTCAAACATTTAGAATTCTTTTGTTTTATAGCCTCTGCATTCACAACATTAAAAGATTCTATAATACTGAGAATATTTATGTACATTTTAGCAACTGATTGCTCAGTGTGTTCAGAGAGGTAATTTACTACTCAAACCTTGATTGTAATTACTTGATTTTGAATCTAATGCCTATAAAATCAGCATTCAATGGATTATGCTTCTAAGGGGAATACTGGACGAAATTAGATTTGAAAAATTTTTAAAAAGTCTGCAGCGATTTTTCAAAAAGAACTAGTGAGGGGAAACACTTTTAAACTATAAGTCAAGATCACATAACATGTAAGCAAATAAAAGAAATTGAGGTGTGAAATGGGTGGTATCTAATTTCTTTAGAAATTTCATTTTATGTTCCTGTAAAATACGTAGAGAAACTGAATTCCATCCACTTTTAAGCTTCCTATTGATTGAAAAAGACATTCTAGTGTAAGTAGTTATTGTTTTCAGCATAAAGTGGAATTTTGTAGCTCTGTTTCCCTAAGAAAATGTTTAGAGAGTCGCAAAAATTTGGCAATTACTCAGGTGTCTGAGTTGCCTGAGTGGCTATAATTGCACACATAAATCATCTAAGTGGATACATTTTTCTCTTTTCATGTGTATTTTTTTCTTCAAATGTAAGCTCAATGTTATCATTCTGACATCTAATAAGTCTTGGGTATGGAGTATGCTGCTAAAGGGGAATGGTCTGATTCCAGTTGGAATGGCTGCTCATTTTGCAGCTGGGAGATGGACATCACAAAGGTTGAGGAAACTTTCCAAACAGTTTTAAAACATGTGGATTTTTAGGATTACATATTCAATGTTATAGAAGTTGAAGAAGCAAAAAAAATTTTTTGTGTGTGTGCAGACAAAGGACAAAATTCCTAGAGAAGAAATCTGAATAGATACATTGAGGCTTAGAGCAGTATGCTAACAAAGAGCACAATCTATAGTTCTCCAAGAGAGCTTTCCAAACACCCATCCCACAACAGTTGTTGTCTGACAGACTTATTCTTTGAAAGTACACCCTAAATGTGTGCAAATCGCTGTGATTGATCAGAAGTTATCAAGCACATCATGCAGCTAAGATATGCGATCTGCATTCCTAATATAAAGTTGTCTAGAAAGTTTAATCTATTTATGTTTGCCCTTTGGTTACTGAATTTGTTACCCGAACGTTGGTAGATAAACCATTCTTCAGAATCCCTCTCAGCAAAACTCCAAGTTCTAAGTTCTGAAGGTGGAAGATGGTCAGAAGTGGGGGGCCAGCACAGGAAGCAGCCATGGAAAGAATAAGGTTAAAAAGATCATCATAAATGCAAAGAAAAACACTATAAGGAAAAGAGACAGGCTCAGGACTCTTTCTTCTGATTGGTTTCCCTGACAGTTCCGGTCTGGAAAAGCACGTTTAATAATATTTTCTTAGCAATAGATTCAAGGACAGAAGATTTTGTAAAGAGAGAGAATTGGGAAGACACAAACCATCTGGGGAAGAGAAAGGATATAAAAGATAAAAAGAATATTTAAAAAAATGACAAAATTGTAGTAGAAAGATGGATGGGTTCAGAAAGTTTTAATTTTAATCTGGAGTTCCCTTTTTGGATTCTTTTTGGTGACCGAGGGAAGGTTGGGCAAGATTTGGAAAAGGTTTCGTATGTGGCAAGTCATGTCCCAAGGGGCTACTCATTCTACGCTAAGTTCAAATCACATGGATTGTCTGGATTGTCCCTGCAGTGACACCCAATCTTGGCTTTGTGAGAATGTCCAGTTCTTCCTAGTTTCTTCCTTTCTTCTTAATTGCAGGGATCTGTCCAGAATTGTAAGTGGCTCTGTGCCGTGATGGAGAGTCCATTGGGCCTGTTAGTGAAAGGTAATTCCAAAGATGTGTTCTCAATCCCGTCCGTTCTGATTTCATCTGAGAGGCAGGATAGTGTAATGAATGAGAAAAAAATATTTGGAGAAATAATGCCAAGTGAAATGGCTGCATTACATTGATTGTGTTAACATGGACGCACTACCCAATCTCTGTTCTTAGTTTCCTAATCTGTAAAAGGGAGAGCATAAAAGTACTCCAAGAATTTATTAAATTTATACATACAACGTGCTTAATACAGTACTTGGATTATAACATGTTTCATATAAGTGTTGGTTAATAATCTTACTATCTTAAGGTAGAACAAAGATTACTTTCTTTCTGGAACTATGCACATTCTTGGCTCCATGAGCCCTGCTAAAGTTCCAGCATGTGCCCTGTAAACTAGTTTTTCTTTTTTTCTTTTTTTATGTTTATTTTGTAAAGGGTGGTGTTGGGGCAGAGAGAGAAGGATACACAGAATCTGAAGCAGGTTCCAGGCTCTGAGCTGTCAGCACAAAGCCCAACATGGGGCTTGAGCCCAGGAACCATGAGATCATGACCTGAGGCAAAGTCGGATGCTTAACTGACTGAGCCACCCGGGCGCCCCTAAAATAGAGTCTTTCTTAAACAATGGCTCTGAGTCTCGCATGTTCTGTAGGGTAGGAAATTGATGGACTCCAAAATCAAAGTGCTTTCTTGAGGGTTACTACTTCTGTTTTTTCCAGGGCTCTGAACTAGGAGGAAGATTTGCCAAACAACAAACAAACAAACAAAACAAACGCAGGTTCCAGATGTTCTTTATTTTGCTCTCATCTCCAAAAGGACAGTTTAACTTTTGAAAATGTCTTGGTAAAACTTGATAGGTAGTGGTTAAGATTATGCTCAATGCACTCACAGTTTTTTTTTTCTGGCTAAATCAAAATATATTTCCCCCTATTCAGGCCTCCCACTAGCCAACTCCTAGGATAAGACATAGTTTAAGAAACAAAGAAAGAAACCAAATCAGCATATCTCTATAATGCTTTAAATAAAATTCCACTGATAAAGTTAAATTAATCTCCAAGCTAGAGTGTATGTTCTTAATACTTATTAAAATCTTTTTGAGAACGTCTCCGTGATTCATTTTGGAATCTTTTCTTAGGTATTTTTCTGACAGGGCCAGGCTTCTTACAGATTGCCTTGAAAAGGAAGTTTTCTGAGTGGTGTTTTCTATAAATTCCCTTCAAAATTTTCCTACCAAGAAAATTCCCTAAGACAATGTTCCTGTGAATAAAATCATACTCTGACTGCCAAGAATCATCATTTTGGAAAAAAAATAAAATCTTAGCAACAATCTTCTTCTAAGTCTTAGAATCTGAGGGAACATTCCAGAATACAGTCAGTATAACATATTTAAGTGGCTTCATTCTTTCTAGTTATGGCAAATGATTAAAGTATACAGTAATACTGTTTTGGAGATTATAAAGTCATTTAAGGGGTATCGTTTTTCTAAGTTTAAAAATGTCCAAATATAATCTGTGTTGTATGCATGTATCTGTGTGTGTGCTCATGTGTCAGTATCTGGTCTATATCTAAGTATACTGACTATTTTAAATCATGCCTGGTCTCTTGAGTCAGACAGAACTGAATTCCAATCTGATCTTGCTACTCAGTATGTTCTTGATTAAGCCACTAAACCCCTGTAACTCTTAGCTTTTTCATCTGTAAAATGGTACCCCTGAGCAAAGTTATTTGATTTATGGTTATGATTATGATAAAATATATGAAGTCTCCCTATGTAGTGCCTTTCCTATAGTAAGTACAAATGTGAGCTAGCTGTTTATTTATTGCTAAATAATTCACTTCAAACAGAATCAGAAAAATACTCTTTTGAATGACTTTAGTAAAGAACGTTGTGTAAAAAAACTGTCACTTAGAGGAGAAGAAGTTTTATTTCAGCCTTTAAATTTATTGAGGTCTTAACTGAAAACAGACCAGTTTTGATTAAACACAAATATCTTTTCAATTGCGTGTCCTTACTTTGGATATTAAATTATACATTCATGGTGTTTATGTACAGTACGAAAGCCATTCTATCAAAAATTCACCCCCAAATTTCAATCTTTAAAAATATTATAAGCACTTTCCCATTTAAAGGAACAATGCCCTATTCAAAATCATTCTATCAGGCATGAAATTGTTGAATTAGCTGTACAAGTCAGGCCAGATAAATGCGGGAAGAAGGTGATCAGATTGAGCAGTTCATTAGCTCATGAGAAAGAGCAGTTAATGTTGTCATGTCTGGGCTGAGACAAAGTTGGTCAGATTGTCCTGCCAAAGAAATGTCGTGGGGAGGAATTATATTGTCCGGGAAAGAGTCCTAAGAGGAATGTTCCTTTAAAGTCCATGCTAAAATCTGCTATTTTGGGTATTAAGACTGTACTCTACTAAAAAGAAACTGTTACAGCTGTGACATTTTACCAATAAAAGCCATTGCGCTCTCCCACTAGTGACATGCTCTGGTTTGGTCATAGCTAGCCTGAAAATGTCAAGGGCAATGAATGTTGGCATCAATTATTTCTAATTTCCATGTAATTAGTCTCCCCCAAACTTAGAATTTGGGATCTCTACTGGTCTGTCCTGGAATTTTCCCTGAAGTATTCTCCACCAGCTGCCCAAGAAACTCTGGATGAGCTCTTGGAAAGTTATGGAATTGGACTCCCAGAGATGGGATCGGTCTGGGATTTGGCTGCTCTTTAGTGGACTGAGTCCAAAGAGTTTCAGCCTCTTGGGTGTGACAGTGACTGCAGTTCGTCAGTGGATATAGGCACTTTGAGTTTCTGGAGCTGGAGTTGATGGAGGTCCATTCTTGGATTGCCTAAGGAGTAATCTCCCAAATCCTTGAGAAGTAGCAGCTGCTTCATGGCAAACTCACACACTGAGGGTGAAGAAAGAAATTAGGGAACCCCGACAGTTGGTCCAGTGTATTCATCCTCCTGAGAGACGCCATTGTGAACTGAAGTTGAGAATTAGCTTTTGGAAAGTGACAAGAATCTTATTCGGGGGTGACTGGAGAGGAATTGTGATAGAAGCTCGTTATGAAATAGATCTGCTTGTGTGAGAGGGGGCAAGTCATAAGCTTCACACGACTCTGTAAGACAAAGGATAGTAGTTTGGGAAGTGTGGCAGATTGAGAGCTTTCATGGTCATGATTAATGACTATGCCCTTGTTGATGAGATCTTGCAGCCACTCCACAAAGAGATGGAGTCTATATTCTTTTCTCTTGACTCTTGGGACTCACTTTGGTCAGTACGCTATGCCAGAATTGAGCATATGCCGATTCCAAGTTTAGTCTTCAAGAGGTCTTTTGAATTTCCACTTGCCTTCTTGGAACTTTAGCCTTATCTGGGGAGCAAGCCTCGGGTAGTATCCAGAAAAAAGTTAACCGAGCGGGTCTAGTTACTCTCCTTGGAAAAACCTGCTTAGAAGATGGGCCCTAAGCTGGCCTCTGAAAATTTGGATTTCTCAAATGTTCCTACCACTGAAACTGATAAGAGTGGTTCACTGTGCTTACAATATTTGTTTAAACAATATGGCTTATGTTGAACTCCTGTTTTTTGTTCTAAGACTGTGAAATTTTGGCATGTGCCAGATAAAGGGTGCTTCCATCACCAGCCCCTAAAACAAATCCTGGGCATTGAGTCCCTCATGAAATTCCCTGGTAGACAATATTTCAGATGGGTTGTCACAATTCATTGCCGGAGGAATTAAGCACGGCCTATGTGACTCTACTAAGAGAAGTCTCTTGGAAACCTGCGCCTTATCTCCTTTGACTTTCCCCCACATGCCTTTGTTTTTGCTGATTTTGCTTTGTATCTTTTCAAAAATAAATCATAGCCATGAGTTTGACTGTATGCTGAGTCCTATGACCTCTCCTTGTGGATCCTTCAGTCTCAGGATTGGTCTTGGGAACTCCTGGCACAGAGAGCCTACTGAAGAATGAAAGACCACACGAAGCAGAGAAAATTTTCCCCCTTGAGATAATTTTAAATCAGCTAACAGTCAGCTGACTGCCAGGTATGTGAGTGAGTCCCAGATGAACACCCAGAGATGGGCTCAATTTAGGATTATCTTCCAATGTAAGGTAAGAGTTTCATGTTGACCAGCCAACCCTGGGCAAGATCAATAGACCCTACCAGCCAACGTGTAAATGTGTGAGAAGTAAGAAGTGATTATTGTTTTTAGAACACTAGGTTATGTAGTAATTTGTTCTTCAGCAAAAAAACTGATACAGAAACCTGTGAATTAAATAAAAGATCATGCCAAGTCTTCAGAATAGAGATTAAAATTTGACCGGCAAGGAGTGCCTGGGTGGCTCAGTGGGTTAAGCGTCTGACTCCTAATTTGGGCCCAGGTCATGATCTCACAGTTCATGGGTTCAAGCCCAGTGTCAGGTCCACAGCTGGCAGCTCTGAGCCTGCTTAAGATTCTCTCTCTCTGTCTGTCTCTGTCTCAAAATAAGTAAATAAACTTAAAAGAAAAATTCGACTGCAAGGGAGTGTAGACACGTTCTCAGACTGACAAAAATCTTTTGCACACCAGTCAGTAGGTTGAGTGACTGAGATATTTAAAGCCAAAGAACTAGAACTGTTTTTCAATATCACAAAAATGTGCTCCACAACTTGGCATGGCCTGTGTGGATTCCCTTTCAATCAAGGCACTGATTGGACCAGCTTCTGAATTTCAAATTTTCTTTGACTTTGACCATGAAACCTGGCTTTAAGGATGGACTGGGTGGTGTTTCTTGGGTGACTTTAATAGGCACTAATATTTTAAAACTATCTTTGGCTTTGTTTTATTGAGGCATTATCAGATTAAAATAAGTCAAAACTATGGTTTCTTCACTTTGTGCCAATGGATCAGTATAGTGGGAATTAACTGATGCAGACTCTTCGGCAATTTCTTACGTTACTTTGAAGATGGAGTGTTTGCATTCTTATGAAATTATTCTGCCAAAATTTGGACTAAATAAAAAGAAATAATAACATGTCCTCATTTGTTACTTTGAACTAGACCAAAAGTGTGTATTATATAAATATATCATTTTTAAATTACTCTGAAATGGGAATAAAATGGCTTAGTCACTATCAATAAAGAACACTCATGAAATAAAATACACTATGAACTGTGAAACAGAACCTGATAAATATCACTGCCACAAATCAAAATGAGAAAAACAATTTCAATTTTTCACCAAAGATGCATTTGCTGTACATTAAAATCTGGGAAAAGCTATTAAGTTCATGGTGTCTCATAAATTTTATAAGAAGTACCTTTGACACTAAACTAATTAAGAAAAATAAATAGTAGACTTCCTGGATTCACTGAAATGTAGTTTCTCATAATTTAATTATTTCGTGTCGATTACTTATATTTAACTTCATTAATTTCAACAGTTCATTTTGACCCAGAACATTAAACCCATTTTTCCCCAACAAATATACAAGAAATGAACCAGCAACATTGAAAAACACACTGATGAGTCTGTTAGGGAGAACTTTTCAAATTAATGGAGCAGAAATAAATTATGACGGTCATCAAGCATGTACAATTTTCTATATTTTAATCGATGATTTTTTTTCCTGGATCTATATCACACGAACTGGATAAAACTCAACTGAGTTTTGTTGTGGTTGTTGTTCATTTTAGTATGTTTGTTTTTTTTTAAACACATTATCTTATTGTCCCTTCCCCTGGCATACAATGGATGCTTAGTTGAGCATCAAATATGTGGCTGGTTGGCTTAGCTACTTAGTAATGTCTGTTAACATCAGTGCTGATGTCCAGAATTTCTTCCTTCAAAACCAAATAACCAGGAAGAGTCTCTTCACAGAAGGAGCTTGAGAAACCATCACAGCAAAACTGGAGATAAGTATATAGTCTTCCTTGTGCCAGGACAGAATCAGTCCAGTGCCAAAATATGGGTGAGAACAGGTAGCACTTAATTAAGATAAAGTTCAGAGTGAGCCTCAAGCTACTATTATCCCAAGACCTCTCTTCTGTCACCGCATGCAGCTTAGACCCCCCACACATGCGGGAAATGAATGGAAATTACAGGAAACAAATGGAAATGATCCAGATAAGGAGCGTTAAAATGAAACAAATGTCTAAGTACACTGGTACACAATGCTGCTTGTTATTTGAATCAATATCTCCTTCTTGATCTCGGTGTTCCCATCCTCCATTATAGGAAAATAATGTGTAAGAATTAGGGAAGAAAAACATGTAATTTTATGTGTTTTTTTGGAAGATCTTAAAAAGAAGGTATTTAAAATTTTCACAAAAATCAATACACATATACAAAATTTTTTAAGTGATGCCAATTTAGGCAAAGACTATGTAGCTCTTTTATAAAATAAGAAAAATTTAGAGTATGTTTCAGATATAATAACATTATTACATGTTAATTTGAGCTTATTCTTCAAGAAAAAATTCATAATTACTATCATGTGAATTTGTAGCCATAAAATGTTGTGTCACAAGTTTTTGTGCTTTAACTCGGGATAAACACCACATAATTTAAACAGATTTAAAGGAGAATCACAAGGAGGGGGGGTGGGGTTTGAGAACACCCCTTGGCTCACTGCCTCTTGATTCTCTATGGAATTGACTTAATTGTAAACAAAAGACAAATCACTCTTGAACAGAGTATCATGAAGTTTTTGTTTTGTTAGGTACGGAGGAGAATGCCCAGTCTAAAAATTTAATCTAGCCCGAGATAAATGCGATGGTTAATTTTATGTGTCAATCTAGATGGTGTTTTGGGATGAAATCAACATTTTATTTTATTATTATTTTTTTTAATGTTTATTTATTTTTGAGACAGAGAGAGAGCATGAACAGGGGAGGGGCAGAGAGAGAGGGAGACACAGAATCTGAAACAGGCTCCAGGCTCTGAGCTGTCAGCACAGAGCCCGACGCGGGGCTCGAACTCACGGACCGCGAGATCGTGACCTGAGCCGAAGTCGGCCGCTTAACCGACTGAGCCACCCAGGCGCCCCTGAAATCAACATTTTAATTGAGAAAGCAGATTGGTCTCCATAATGTGAGTGGGCCTCATCCGATTAATGGAAGGCCTGAGCAGAACAAAAAGACCAGCCGCCATGAGCAAGAGGGAAATTGTCTGGCCAACTACCTTCACAGTCCTTATCTCTACCATTACATCTCCTGGATCTTCAACCTGCTGGCCCATGCTGCAGATTTGAATTTACCAGCCTTCATAATTGTGGAAAGCCATTTCTTATAATAAATCTCCTTTTACATCCATACATCTGATTGGCTCTGTTTCTCTGAAGAACCCTAACTAATACAGACTTTGGTACTGAGGGGTTTTAGAAGAACAGAACATTAAGAATGGAGAAACCTAAGACAGTATTAAATATAAATGGAATTTTTTTAAATAAAAAAAATTTTAGTGTTTATTTTTGAGAAAGATTTGGGGGTGGAGAGAGAGACGGGGGAGGGAGAGGGAGACACAGAATCAAAAATAGGCTCCAGGCTCTGAGCTGTCAGCACAGAGCCAGACGCAGGGCTCGAACACACAAACAGTGAGATCATGACCTGAACCGAGGTCAGACACTTAACCAATTGAACCAACCAGGTGCCCTTATAAATGGAAAAGCCTGAGCCAAACCTACGTGCAAGTAACGAGAAACTGGCCTTCAAAACACGGAAGGTCCGTAATGAACTCCGTGGATGTCTCAAAGTAAGTCCAGGGCTTAAGTTGAAGACATAAATAAGAACAATGAAGAGGCTACTGCTCCCTATAATGGGAAGTCTAATGTGAGAAGACCTGGAGTCTTGAGTCTATTATTATGAGCCTTTGTCAGCAAGGGCCACTGGCTGTCCCCTTAGGGAAGCATGAGGTCACTCTACGACCTTGGCTGCTCCTATGTATCTTTCGAAAACTAGAGAAATGAGCCGGGCACTGCATGAACGTTCAGCCACTTTTACCAAAACCTTTTTTTTTTTTTAAGTTTATTTATTTATTTGAGAGAGAAAATGTACACACAAGTGGGGGAGGAGCAGAGAGAAAATCCCAAGCACTTCCACACTGTCAGCACGGAGCCCAACGCAGGGCTCAATCTCATGAACCAAGAGATCATGACCCGGGTTGAAATCAAGAGTTGGATGCTTAACCAGCTGAGCCACCCAGATGCCCCTTCACCAAAACCTTTTTAAATGAGCTTAGAAACCTATATAAGACCCCTATTTTATCTTGCATCGTAAATTACCCCAGTCCTTCGGTCCATTCTTGCTTACCAAGAAAGCCCACATAATCTAAATAATAAAAGTCTAGCAGAATTAAAATGTTGGCAGTGTAAATTTGCACCACTTTCTATGATTACACTCATATGCAAAAAATTAAAGGCCCATTAATAAATTGTCCTTTTCCCTTGAAAAGATTAAAGACCCGTGATGCTAGGCAACTGGCAACATTGGTAGAGGCATAGTCTGTGTCTCTCCGTGAATCCCCATGTAAAACTAAACAGAGTGACTAGATTGCAAATATAAAACCCATGTGCAACACTTTCACCAAAAGTATCAAGGTAACCCCCAAATTTAAGCAAGTGAAAACAAACCTTTCACAGGAACAAGACTTCAGGGTTTTAGGGATTTGTGTAGGAAGAAGAAGAGGGAAGAAATCGTGCCTCCCTTACCTGAGAAGACAGAAATTGGAAAATGGCCAGCAGGTATATACAGAAAGGCGGGGAGGGCTAGTTTGCTGCAGTGGGTTTTCTGGTTTTCTTCAAATTGAAAGAGAATGCTTTCAATGTTTCGTAATTAATGTCTGCAATGTTTTAGATGCTCTTTAGAAAGTTAAATAAATTCTCTTCAACCCAAGTTTATTATTATTGTACTTTTATCATAAATGAATGTCAAATTGATTAAATACTGTTTTTGCATCTATAGAGGTATCACATACTTTTCTTTCTTCAACCTGTTAATAGGGTTACAAACACATTGAATTTTCTGATGGTAAACCAGTCAGGCATTGCTTGGTTTAACCCAACATTGTCACGTTTTCTCTTGTTTATTTTGTCAGTTTGGCTTACCAATATTCTGTTGAGGATTTTTGCTTTGATCATCATGAGTGAACTGAGTAAAGTAAACATGTCATTTAATTTTCTTACATGATCCTTTTCTGGTTTTGCTACTGAGGTTATGGTAGCTCCATAAAATGAGTTGAAGAGATTTCCTGATTGTTCTATCCTCCTCGAGATACTGCCTCCGGTTGAGAACCATTCAGTTAGATAAAGAACCGAAGATTCAACTGAAAGAGAGTAGAACTATGAAATAACAGCAAAAGCAGGAACAAAATGAGAGTCAAACTTAATGCATAAAAATGATAAAATGATAAAATAAAATTAGTATGGCAAGTTTGGTCAAGAAAATAGTAGAGAATAAGCAAAATAAAACCAGTATGTGAAATCAAAATAGTATACGTAACTACATACTCAACAGAGGCTAAAATAATTATCAAACAATATTGTGAATAACATTCACGGATCCCTCTTGTCTTCCTTGAACGTTTTGTCACTTGATATCTGGAATTTTTCTTTCTTTCGGTTACCCACCTCAGTGATCTCTCATTCTTAGTCTCCTTTACAGGATTCTCTTAATTTCCCAAGCACTAGGATCCTTATTTTCTGTCACGAAATCCCAGAGGAATTTATCTAGTCCAAATGCCTTTCAGTTTAATCTTTCCACAATTGACTCACTTAAATCTCATTTTCCACAACTGACTCATCTTCAAGCTCCCGTAATGTATTCATTTGTCTGCTTAATATATCCACTTGGATACCTGATAAGCAGTTCAGAAAACCCAAATTCCTTATCTTCTGCTGGAAAGCTGTTTCTCTCTGCCTTCCCCATTTCTGTAGACGGAAGCTCCATCTGTCCAACTTCTTAGGCCTAATGCATTACAGTCATTTTTGTCACTCTTCCATTTCTGTCACTTTCTACATCGGATCCCTCAACAAATCCTTGGATACTACCCAGAATCTAACCATTTCTCATTATCTCCACTGCTACTAACTTGGTCTAACCCACCACCAGTTCTCACCTTCGACATTGTGACAGTCTCCTAACACGTCTTTTTCATCTGCCTGGCATCACTTTACTGCACATGATCTAAAGTAGTATTTAAAATGAAAATGTCTGTGGGCGCCTGGGTGGCGCAGTCTGTTGGGCATCCGACTTCAGCTCAGGTTATGATCTCGTGGTCCATGAGTTCGAGCCCCACGTGGGGCTCTGTGCTGACAGCTCAGAGCCTGGAGCCTGCTTCCGATTCTGTGTCGCCTTCTCTCTGGCCCTCCCCCGCTCACTCCCTCTCAAAAATAAATAAACATTAAAAAAAAACATAAAACATAAAAAGAAAATGTCTGATCAACTCATCATCTCCTCAAAATCTTCCATTGGTTTCTTTAAAAAAAAAAAATGTTTACTTATTTTGAGAGAGAGAAAGAGAGAGGATCTTAAGGAGACTCCGCACTGTCAGTGCCGAGCCCAGTGTGGAGCTCGAACTCACGAACCGTGAGATCATGACCTGAGCTGAAATCAAGAGTCACTTAACGGACTGAACCACACAGGTGCCCTCCTTTTTTAATACAGGAGAAAGGCCAACGCCTTACAAGGAACCACAAGGGCCTCCCTGATATTTCTCTGATTTCAAATCCTACCGGGATACTGCTCATCCATTCTGCTTTAGCTACATTGGCATCTTTATGTTCTTCAAAGATATCAAAAGTGCTGTAACTTCAGTATTTCTGCACTTTCTATTTCTGCTATCTTAAATGCCATCACAGAGTTTTTTGCAATACGCTTTATCAGAAAGGTCTTCAACAGTCTGCCCAACATAGCACCTCCTTATCATGCTGTCTCATATCTTAGCACCTACCACCACTGACATTACAGACACGCAGACACACACACACACACACACACACATGCAGACACAGTGTCAGCATTTCCCTATTAAAATACACAGGCATAACTTGAAGATATTGTGAGTTTGGTTTCAGACCATGGCAATAAAGCAAGTCAAAAAACTTTTTTGATGCCCAGTGCATATAAAAGTTATTTTTACATTTTAGTGTGGTTTATTGAGTACGTAACAACATTACGCCAAAAAAATGTACGTTGCTTGATTTAAAAGTACTTCATTTCTGGGGTGCCTGGGTGGGTCTGTTGGTTAAGCGTCCCACTTCAGCTCAAGTCGTGATCTTGTGGTTCGTGAGTCTGAGCCCGGCGTCGGGCTCTGTGCTGACAGCTCAGAGCCTGGAGCCTGCTTTGAATTCTGTGTCTCCCTCTCTCTCTGCTCCTCCTCTGCTCATGCTCTGTTTCTCTCTCTCTCTCAAAAATAAACATTAAAAATTTTTAGATAAAATTAAATTAAACAATACTTTATTGCTAAAAAGTGCTAACTATCCTCTGAGCTTCCAGTGAGTCATAATCTTTTTGCTGGTGAAAGGTCTTGCCTCAGCGTTGATGGCTGCTGACTGATTAGGGTTGTGGTTGCTAAAGATTGGGATGGCTGTGGCAACTTCTTAAAATAAGTCAACATCGACTGACCCTTTCCTGAACAATTTCTCTGTAGCGCGCAATGCTGTTTGGTAGCATTTTACCCACAAAACGTCTTTCAAAGTTGGAATAAATTCTCTCCAAAGTTGCTGCTGTGTTGTCAATTAAGTTTGTGGAGCATTCTAAATCCTTTGTTGTCATTTCAACAATCCTAGCATCTCCAGGATGTCAGAGGAGATCCATCTCAAGAGAACACTTTTCTTTGCTCATCCGTAAGAAGTAACTCCTCATCTGTTCAAGTTTTATCATGAGATTGCAGCAGTCTAGTCCCCTCTTCAGCCTCCACTTTTACTTCTTGTTCTCTTGCCATTTCCACCACATCTACAGTTACTCCCTCCACTCGTCTTGAACCCCTTAGAATCACCCATGAGGGTTGCAGTCAACTTCTCCCAAATTCTGGTTACAGCTGCATTAGCTCCTAGCAAGAGTCATCCTGTTCTCTGAAGCTTTGGAGTCAGGCATTGATTTCTCTTTTCTAGCTATGGAAGTCCGAGATGGCATCATCTTCCAAAAAAAAGGTTGTTGCATCTACATTGAAAATCTGTTATTGTTTAGTGTGGCCATGTTCATTAATCACCTTAGCTAGATCTTCTGGATAACTTGCTATGGCTTCTACATCAGCACCTGCTGCTTAACCTTGAACTTTTATGTTATTGAGATGGCTTGTTTCCTTAAACCTCAGGAACCAGCCTCTGCTAGCTTCAAACGTTTCTTCTGCAACATCCTCACCTCTTTGAGCTTTCTTAGAATTGAAGAGAGTTAGGGCCTTCCCCTGTTTGGATTAGGCTTTGATTTAAGGGAATGTTGTGGCTAGTTGGATCTTCTTTCCAAACCACGAAAACTTTCTCCATACCAGCAAGAAGGTTGTTTTGCTTTCTAGTCATTCTTATGTCCACCGGAGTAATACTTTTTTTGAGAGAGAGAGAAAGACAGACAGACAGAGAGAGAGATAGGGGGAGGGGCAGAGGGATTGGGAAAGAGAGAATCTTAAGCAGGCTTCATGCTTAGCGCAGAGCCCAGTGCGGAGCTTGATCTCACGACCATGAGGTCATGACCTGAGCCAAAATCAAGAGTCAGAAGCTGAACCAACTGAGTCACCCAGGGGCCCCTCGAGTAACACTTTTAATTTCCAAGCCTTTTCCTTTGCATTCACAACCAGGCTGACCACATGGCACAAAAGGCCTAGGTTTGGGTTTTGGCTTTTGCCAATGCCTTCTTCACTAAGCTTAATCATTTCTAGTTTGGGATTTAAAGTGAGCCATGTGTGACTTCCTTTCTCTTGAACACTTAGAGACCATTGTAGGGTTAGCAATTGGCTCCATTTCAACATTATTTTGTCTCAGGGACTAGGGAGGCCCAAGGAAAGGGAACAAGATGGGGAATGGCTGGTTGGTGAAGAATACACACAACATGTATCGATTAAGTCGACTGTTTTCTAGGGGTGTGGGGGCGGCTCTCCAAAACAATTACAAACAGTCACACCAAAGATCATGGATCACGGATCACCGCCACAAACACAGTAATAATAAAATTGTTTGAAATGAGGTGAGAATTACCACACTGACCAAAAGACATGAAGTAAGCAAATGCTGTTGGGAAAATGGTGCCAACTCACTTGCTCAACACAGGGCTGCCCCAAACCTTGGCTTTGTGAGACACACAGTATCTGTGAAGCACAATAAAGTGAAGTGCAATAAAACAAGGTCTGACTGTGTTCTCCTGCGTATTCCAAAGTTCTGTTCCAGAAGGGGGGGGGCAGAGGTTAAGCCTTCTTTCTGCGTTGCGTATTCTGGCTCAACTTGTGTGTGATTTCTATGAACTTGCTCCTCACATACCTCAGACCTGAGAAGATTTTGACTGCAGAGCCCCTCCTCAGGGACCTTCAATCAAATTGGGCTGCCTCTGGACTCGCTGACAGAACTGGGGTTTGCGTCATAGCTGGACAAAATGAGAGGGAGGGATAGGCAAGAGACAGATTTGAGAGCTTTCGGTAGGTTTATCGTTGAGGCTTTAAAATTCTGAGTATTCGTGTCCCTGTCAATACACATTAGCCTTTGTTAGATTTTTCTAACTTTAAGTCACTGAGTAGGTTGAAAATATTTGTTAAGCCAAAAAAGGAGTTATAGCCTCACGAGGGAGAGTATTTTATGGATAGGATGTGAAGATCATAACGTGAAAATACTGTGATATTTGGGACTAATAAATTTTAGGAAGCGTGCTCTGTTTCAGGCATGTAAGGAGCTATTAGATCAAATGGAAAACACATACTGAGTATCTGAAATCTATTTTGGGGAATAGTTTTAAACAAATGTAGGGATGCCCTCTTGTGTTTGATTTTCCATGGTAAAATACATTTAAGAAAACTGCCTTCATTTCTTAACCTAATTTTAGACATGCAATCATTCCATGAAAATTGAAAAAATTGCTTATCATTTATCAGGTGTCTAGAAGACATTATTGTATGTTTAAAATACATCTGTCTTCTAAGAAATCATTTTTCTGTGATTTAGTGACTCTTACTTTCTTTTCTCTTTGATTTCACATTAACATTGTGAAAGATAACCCACTGAACAATTTATGCTGGAACTCAAGCACTTTTTTTTTTCTCAAAATAATGGATAAAGCTGTGGACCCCAAAACAGGTGTGTTTGTAAAATGTTCTATAGATTCAAAAGTGTTTTCACATTTTCCTTGTTTCTCAAAAATAACCCTGTGAAGTATGTAAGTTAAGAAGTATGCATACATGCCTCTGAGACAAGAAAATCGAAGCCCTGATCTTTAGCAAATTCCAGGAAACTTACAGCAAGTCTGTTACAGAGTTGTACTTGAACCTGGGCTCACACCTTTACACACGAAAGGCTAAGCTTGACATATGAGGCTTGACAATGAACGTATTTCTGAATGTATTTTCTGAATCAGAACATGTCCTGACACATGACCATCGTCTAGAGAGCAGAATATTCAAAATAGTAACCAACCTGGAAAACTCTACACATTATATGTAACAGGCCTATCACATATATATTTCACGTGTATTAAAATATGCATATGCATATGTGTGTGAGCACGAGCATGAATGTATATTACCTTATCTTTTAAGTTGCCATTTATTTAAATTTAAATTGACAAGTTTTGACAAAGGCAAGTTCTGATAAGGGGGAAATTTCAAAATGTTTAAATGCAACTAAGTGCTAGAAATACTTAGCCGTTGCAGCCTTCCTGAATTAGGAAACATCTGAAGTCCAAATATCAACAACTTTGGTATCTCAATGTCCTAGTTAATGCTAGCAAGATTTACAAAAAAGGAAGATCGCCATGAGGACATTATGAAATCTTGCTCATTTGCTACCTTATGAAAATCTTCATCTGATTTGGTCCTACATCAAAGAATGTCTGTAATTCAACAGAATGTTTCCAAGCGCTATCTTAAGTGCTGAAATGGAAGGAATGCCCTTTTTGTTTCATGAAATGGCATTTTTCATTCTATGAAAAGGATGTTCTTTCCACTTTATTAATATGATGCCTTTTGTGATTTTGGAATAATAGATCTGGTCAGCTTGTCTGTCCGTGAGTCTAAGACCAAACTGGTTAGGGGTAAGAGGAGAAAATGTAAAAGAACTCACAGAGAGGGAAGAAAAAAAATGTTGACAGTCACAGAAGATGCCATTTGAGCCTTCATGAAAAGCTACTTAATGGCCATTTGGAGGGAAGTATCCATGTTCTTTTAGGTGATGACTGAGCATAGATTTCACTTCATAGGCAACATTTTTTTTTTTCAACTTCGAAAAGTTTATTCTGCATGTTTGGGGTTTGTTTGAGTTGTGTTATTTTGGTGTTTGTTTGTTTGTTTGTTTGTTTTGATTCTCAAGTTAGTTAACAAACGGTGTAGTCTTGGCTCCAGGGGTAGAACCCAGTGATTCACCACTTACATATATCACTCAGTGCTCATCCCAACAAGTGCCCTCCTTCATGCCTATCACCCATTTACCCTTTCCTCCACTCCCATCAACCCTCAGTTTGTTCTCTGTATTTGAGAGTCTTATGCTTTGCTTCCCTGTCTGTTTTTATCTTATTTTTCCTCTCCTTCCCCTATGATCATCTGTTAAGTTTCTCAAATTCCACATGAGTGAAATCATATGCTACCTGTCTTTCTCTGGCTTATTTCACTTCACATAATACCCTCCAGTTCCATCCACATTGTTGCAAATGGCAAGACTTCATTCTTTTTCATTGCCAAGTAGTTTTCCATTGTGTGTGTGTGTGTGTGTGTGTGTGTGTGTGTTATATCACATCTTAATCCACTCAGCAGTCAATGGACATTTGGGCTTGTTCCATCATTTGGCTATTGTCAATAGTGCTGCTATAAACATTGGGGTGCACGTGTCCCATCGAAACAGCACTCCTATATCCTTTGGATAAATGCCTCGTACTGCAATTGCTGGGTTATAGGGTAATTCCATTTTTAATTTTTTAGGAAATTTTTTTTTTTTAATTTTTTTTCAACGTTTTTTATTTATTTTTGGGACAGAGAGAGACAGAGCATGAACGGGGGAGGGGCAGAGAGAGAGGGAGACACAGAATCGGAAACAGGCTCCAGGCTCCGAGCCATCAGCCCAGAGCCTGACGCGGGGCTCGAACTCACGGACCGCGAGATCGTGACCTGGCTGAAGTCGGACGCTTAACCGACTGCGCCACCCAGGCGCCTCATTAGGAAATATTTTTAATAGACTCTTTAAGGCAAGAAACAGATTAAAAATCTCATTTTGCACCAACTATAGCTTTGTGGGTTGTCTGCCTGATTCTCCGATGACTCAGAAACACCTGCACTCTGAGGGCTGCTGCTCCTTCCTGGCTGCGGAAAGCTCATCCCCCATAGGGTGGGGGATCATGGACAGCATCCACATATTCTCCGGAGAATTCAGGGTGCTACCTTTGTATCTTTCTGGCTGGAATAGCTGCTGTGTTTTTTGTTGTTGTTGTTGTATATCTGGTTGGGACATGTTGCCTTCGTTTGTGTTGGTGGTTGTGGTAGACTTTTAATCTAGTCTGAATGAACCCTTTGTCTCTCTTCTGCGAGACAGTGTAATAGGTAAAATATTTATTTGTTGATTTAAAAAAAATAATTAGATGAGGTAATGCAACTCATTAAGTTCATGCTTATCAAGGCATGAAATATGACCACATACATAATCTACCCTTGTTCTGTCCCACGAGGCTAATTCAGGTCACCTCACTGGGTGGGATCATTAGAGGTAAGAATGGGCATCGTGACATATTACATTCCAAGCAACCCACCTCCATCCACT
The DNA here is from genome assembly GCF_028018385.1 of Neofelis nebulosa. NCBI lineage: Eukaryota > Metazoa > Chordata > Mammalia > Carnivora > Felidae > Neofelis > Neofelis nebulosa. The sequence continues at coordinate 141,577,097 of NC_080786.1, read as the reverse complement.
GGGATCGCAAGAGAGCATCGCCTGGGGGATGGGCTACAATATATAGCGAGTTTCATGCTACCTCCTGACCTCAAATGAAAAACGTAAATTTGTCTTTATGGATTCTTTCTGCATGGCCACTTTTTCCTATTATTTTTTCCATTGCTGGCTCAGTCTAGTAAATAGGGATGATGGGGGAAGAAAGATGAACTATGATTGTATGTGTGTGAAGCGATGGGACTGTGTGTGCACCTCTGTGTGTGTGAGGTGTGTGTGGCAGAGAGAGAGAGAGAGAGAGAACAGCCCAGGAAAAAAACTCTTTTCAGAAAACTAGTGTTGACTTTATTTACAATTTTTCAGAATAAATTTTGTGACTGTGAATTGCCATCCGGAACTGTCTAATAGCAAAAGAATAAATAAATAAGACTGCTTATTTCATTTGTTTTTATTCTTGCTGCCTATATTCTGTTTTAAACTACTTTTTATAGGCCATGCCAATGTCTTTGGAAGCCATCTCTAAAAACAAACCTAAGTCGTCAATTTTGGTTTCACAAAACATTGCACAAATCTATACAAAATGACGTGTTGCATATTATTAAGACTTTACTTGTATATGATATTGAAAATAATTCTCTTTTTGGATATTAACACGGTGTGTGTGTGTGTGTGTGTGCGTGTGCGTGTGTCACTGATTTCCCCTTAAAATTCTCACAGCTCTTCCCTTTAATATTTAATCAGTCTGGCAAGGTGATAGGGAGACTAATAAACAGAGTCACAAGCAACTTCAGGGAGGGAGAAGGGGGATCATTAAAAATCTTTTAAAGAACTATCTAAACAGTAACAGCAATTAAAAAAAAACACAAAATACAAATACAAATCTTTGACTTCAAAAATTTTCCAGTCGGTAAACTCTGGACCCTGAATATTTAATAGCAGTTCGCTCAAGATGAATTGTCACATTTACCTATTATCGATGCCCACGTGGCTGTGTCCTTTACTCCAAACCGTCCTTGAGGCCATCCTGCTACGATACTATATCTTTTACCCCTCATCTTTATCAAAGGCCTGGGCCCTGGATGCAGAATTGGCTACAACATTTGGAGGGTTCAGTGCAAAGTGAAAACGAGAGACCCCTTATTGAAAAATTATTAAGAAGTTCATGATGACAGTGGCAGAACATTAAGCCAAGCACAGAAACCTCTATTAGTGTAAGGCCACCTATGACTCTATGGGTCCCACGCCCATGAAGATGGCCTTGCCTGGATGGTTTTACTGTTTTTCCATTAGATTATGTTCTAGTTAGCTCCTGACTCCTTTATTGGCCATCCTCTATACCTCATACTTATTAGTATCCCTTGATACTATTCTGCTTCATCTTTTATAATAAGAATCAATTCTGAATTATACTTGTTCATTGGTAGCTTCAGGTCAATGTCCACAGCCTATTTGGTCTTCCAAGATCCTATCCTAATTCAAGTTCTAATGGGCCAGCCCACCAGCGCTCTCTCTCTTACCCACTCCAATAGGAACAAGGGTAAACACATGCCTTTGTTTATATATGTTTTGCCATATCTGTCAGTCAATTCCTAGCTACATGCAAATTACGAAGGTAGTAAAAAGAGCTTAGATTAGAGTAAAAAAAAAAAACTGTACAGATTGCTTTAGCTATCTGAATTTTCCCAAATCCTACGGTAATTAAAAATATTTTAGTCAAATCAATGATCTCTACCTCAAAAAAGGTTTTCAAGTAGATACCAGTTTGGATGTTTCTTCTCATTAATTGGAAATAAAAATAATATTTACTGCGTACTTAATACATGCTGGAAACCTTGACACTCTATCTTGAATCCCCATAACATATGAATGTGATTATATTCATATTATAAAATTTTCATATTTTGCATCAATCTGAAGATGTATAATAAGGAGCTTACCGATCGTTCCTCTGTTGGCAACGATATCAAATTTCTGGGGAAGGCCCTGTGCTGGATGAATGGTTAGGCTCTCCTTCTAAGTCCCATTCTTTCCTCGGTGATGGGAATTTTGCCACCACCCTCACTGACACCAGGTTTGCTGCCCCTTATGCCAGGTCAACACCTTCCGTTCTTGCTGTCTTGACCTTGATGCCCCAGATGAGGTGCCTTGAGATGGGCCACATCATAGCAGAGCCTGGGTCTGTCCTGGAACCGCATTCCCAGGGGTAGACTCTTTTGCGCCCGAGGCTGTGTAGGAGTCAAATTCCATGATCCGTAAAGCCTGGGAAAATCTGTAGGATTCACTCTCCTCCCTAACCTGCAGCTGAAACTCCTTTGGCCTCTTAGAATCTCTGTTTTCTGAGGCAGGAGGGTACTGATGGCTCTATCCTTTCCAGCAGAAAAGGTAGGTCCCTCTTCCTGCTTCTTTCCTCCCCACTTTTCCAGTGAGGAGAGTCATTCCATCTCCCCATTACGTTGTCCACATCCCCAACTATCCATTCTTGCATTCTCATAAATAATAGCCACGTTACCCCAGCTGGGGGTGGCAGATTTGGTTCCTCTCTTTTGGAGGTTCCTTTGCCATGCTGACAGATGCTCAAGGTGCATTGAGCTTAAGCTGAGGGCCCAGAGTATGTCTGCCGCTGTGTCCAATGTTTAATTGTTCTATACTGTTTTTTGGTTAAAAGTATAAAGGATGTGGCAGACAGACCTGAAGGTGGCCTCAGAGATCCCCCGTGGTCTCAGGTTCACACCCTTGTATAATCCCCTCTTCCAGAGTGTAGATGGGACCTAGAACTTGCTTCTCGGTCAATGAAATATGGTAAAGGCACTGGGAGGTCACTCTCTTATTTACCATACATTTTACATTTGGTAAGATTCCATCTTGGTAGCTGACTAGCTCTAAACTTTTTATTAATCAGGACTCCTCAGAGAAAAACATTGATATATATAAAAACATATAAACATACTTATATTTTTATTAAATTATTAAATTATCTTTATTTCTATTTGAATACTTAATATCCTTACTAAATTATAAGGAACTGCCTTGTGCAATTATGGAGGCTGGCGAGTGCCAAATCTGCAGTGTGGGCCAGCGGGCTGGAAACCCAGGAAAGCTTCTGATGCAAATAAAGTTAGAAGGCAGTTTGCTGGAAAATTTCGCCTTGCCTGGGGAGGCCAGGCTTCTTGTTCTATTCAGGCCTTTGTCTGATTGGACAAAGCCCACTCACATTATGGAAGCCCATCTGCTCTATCCAAAGATCACTGCTTTAAGTGTTAATGTCAGCCAAAAACACTATCCAAGTTGAAACATGAAATTAACCATCACCCTCTTCTGTGCTCACTTTGAAGAAGCAAACCGCTATGCGTGTAACAGCCACGAGAAAATTGGTTTTGCCAACAACTTTAGTGACTTTCTTACTTGAGCCTCCAGAGGAGAACCCAGTTCTAGTCGACACCTTGACTGCAGCCCGGGAGAGGACCTGGTGAAGCCACACCTGCACTCCGGGCCCACAGAGACTGAGATGATAGATGTGTGTTGTTTTAAGCAGCTGAATCTGCGGTAAATTGTCACACAGCACAGAAAATATGCAGGATATGATTTAGCATTTGAAGAATCCACATCTCCACTAGAAACGGTTTTCATATTCTGTTTAGCAACGTGGTATGACTATTCGTCTCATATGACCCATAGCACATTACTATTGGTACAACCAGTACATTTCTCTTATGAGTTTTGCTGACCTGAAAATATAACCAGAATATTATTGCTCTCAATATAACATTCATAAAACCCATACAGCAGTGTTTGGTTGTATATTTACTAGTTTTCCCAACAACGTGGAGCAAAAAAGTGGGGAAAATTCACCTACGGCGGTACAGGATTCAACCTGATGACTGGGAAAACTTTCTCATCTCTGTGCCTGGAATCAGCCTCTGATTACAGGGCTGAATCAGATAAGCCCTGTGTACCTATAGCTATTCTCTGGAAGTCTATGACTCCTTGAGCAAGCATTTTATTTATGCATCCTCTTGTACCTGAGAAAGTGACTCCATCCTGAAAGTCAATACCAGGCGAGTACAAGATACAATAGTGTGTATCCTCTCTATGTCAAAAGGGTGGGGTTAGACCAAGTGGTGCTGTAGAGACTTGTGACATTATTGGGCAGAAGTATACCACCACCCTTGAGAAATACTGTTCTATGAGCCATGGCTCAACAGAATTCCTTGAGGTATTTTGAAGCCTTAGGTCATCGCACTCTACTCCGAACTTGCCAACTAATAACATCAGATTACCTCGCTGATAAGACACGTAGATCTTATTCGGTTGCTGTGATCCGAAAACTCCGGGTACATATCTGCACAGTAACTCGCTGACTTTCATTAACTTGGATAAGTCCAACACTGCAGCTTGTTTATACATTCACCCGTGGACTGGTTCTATTCCTTCGGAAACAGAACTTGCCTGTGAGTCTGCCTTTCTTCCTTCAGTTTTGCCAAAATTCAGGTGACCGGAGTGTCTGATCTCACCTAGTCTGTGCCTTTAACTGTGCTGACTCATTCATGCACCATGAAGCAAATAAACTTGGGCTATGGTCACTCTAGCCCTCTCAAAGCCATCATGGAGGGACTACTCATTTTATCCTAACCTGGCACACTTTGTCCTTCAAGCTCGGAGGTCAGCAAGTATATGGCCAGAGCCCATAAATGCCTACCTCAGTGGCGGATGTTGTCATTGAAATGGGGTCTAGGTGTTCAGTGGAAATTGGTCTAGAAGCGAGAGAGGTCATGTGACCATATGCAACCATCAGAGACAGGGTGACCGCTGTTCCCTGGTTTTAAGCAAGACCAAAGTGGTAGCCACAATGTTTTAACCATAGGGATCTGCACCAGTGGTAATATAAATATGGATTCTTAAGACCAAACTGGATGGGAAGTATCCTAAGGTCCCACTTTATCTAAGTCACTGAAAATATAAAACCTCTATATCTACTGAACGGGGATAAGATTTGAACTGTAATGATGGAACGGCCCAGCTCATTACCCACTGTCCAAACCTAGAAACAAACCTAGAAACCCTTGAATGAAAAAGGAATCCGGATATCTTCAAGGCTCCTGTGACACTGCCAGAAGTATGTAGTGTTGATATTCCTTCTGGCCTTTCCCAAAGAGACCAGCCATTATGTATCAGGGTGAACATATAGCAGTGAAGGGAAATACCCATACCTTTTGGTGATTGTTTGACCTGAGCTAATGCCAATCTCTACAGACCCAGACACCATCATGAGCCCACCAATTAGAGCTGGAGTTTATAGGTATACCCAAATCTATATTACGGTGGGGCCAGAAACTCCATTAATTTGTCCATCGCATCCACAGGATGAAGAACACAGATTCTAAATGCATCATTGAAAGCAAAATCCCTGGATCCCGTTGTCTCCCCAAAACATGGAGCAAAAGCCATTATAGTGGGAGAGCTCACAGAATTCTGTTCCTCCCCACAAGATGAATAAAGGAAAACAATACTGCATGAGATTAAGCTGTGGCAGTTCCTATACATCCTCATTTAACTTGCCTGGATAGCACGCACAGTTGGGAGATGCAGCGTGGACGATGAACATGCATTTACCTGAAAGGCAATTAGGTGACTTCAATGGCAATAGACGCCCAGATTTTGTCCCTTGACTGTAGTGAGTCAACACAACTGCAAATTTCCACTATGCAATCGTTGTTACCCATATCATCTGTGAAGATCGCCAGAGCGATTTCTTTTTCATTTGTCAGTGGCAGCAGTGCATCCTCCCTACGTTGGCTTGGACTACGCCCATTCTCTGAGTCTCTGCGACTGTTTACTTCTCAAGGACCTATGGTTTCGTCACCCCACAGGGTATATAGGCCGGTTCACTCCGCTGATGAAGGTGAGCCAGAAATCGCAGGTGCCCTTGATTCTTCGGTGGGACAAACGTGAGGCAGCGTAGAATTTCACACACACAAATCAGAAGTCGGTCGCTTCAGTGAATTTTTAGAATGTCCAAGGGGGCCAGAGAAGATAAAAATGATCACAATACGATGTGAAATAGAATTTACTCTACCGGGTAGCTCTTTCCTCTAAGAAAGAGACATGAGGCTTTTTATGCTTCTTTAGGTGTTGGAGGCAAATAGTTTCATGTGAGCTATGGTGACCCATTTGCCAAACATCCTGTGAGAATGGCAGCTTTGAACTGGGAGGGAAGAATGACTGTATTTGTCGCAAAGACCTCTGCCACGTAGGTAGATGTGGACTTTTAAGAAGAGGCTCGAGGAAGAATAATTGTGTCTCACGTGAACACTCCCTACGGGGCTGACTGCATAGGATCTTCTCAGCGAAGTGTCGTACAAGGTGATCTGCTCTAATGTACGTCAGTCCCTTTCTAAGCCAGCCAGTAACTGCTCGGTGGGCTTGAGAACAAAATGGAAAGATGCCAGAGCCAGAGGTTATGGGTCCAACACCATGAATTTCTCCTTCTCGAGGCAGATCTAACTACCACCAGTCCGACTGCGCAAATGTCCAATGGCAAAGACCAATGTTGATTTTTAAAAGGGGCACTGTAACAGGGGCGCCCGGGTGGCTCAGTCGGGTAAGCGTCTGACTTCGGCTCAGGTCGTGATCTCGCGGCCCATGAGTTCGAGCCCCGCGTCGGGCTCTGTGCTGACCGCTCAGAGCCTGGAGCCTGTTTCAGATTCTGTGTCTCCCTCTCTCTCTGACCCTCCCCGTTCATGCTCTGTCTCTCTCTGTCTCAAAAATAAATAAACGTTAAAAGAAAACATTAAAGTGGGCACCGTAACAAATTGGGGGCAGCCAGCTAACCAGTAAAGCCTGATTACATTGGATCTTTTCCATTGTGGAAGGAGCTTCAGTTGGTTCTCACATTAACAGAGACTCACTCTGGATGGGAATTTGCCTCCCCCACTCACTATACTTCTTTCATTGCCACCATCCGTTGACTAAGTCAATGCCTCATTTATCAAGATGTTGGCTCAGCTCACCTAGCAATGCACCTGATGAAGATTCTTTTTACAGCAAAGGATCAAGTCAGTGAACTTATACCTGTTGGGATTTATGTTCCCGTCACCCAGAAGCAACTGTCTGGAATAAATGTGAATGACCTTGCAAAACTCAATACCAAAACACCTATAAAGTGACTCTAATGATAAAAAGTCTCGCCCTACCGTATGCCAAGAGAAGGGTCTCCTCCATTATCAAACTCTGAAACAGACATTTAAAAATTTAAATCTCACGCTTCCCAAACAAAGTACAAGAATGTTAAAATCCAAAATCAAATATTTGTAGTCTCACAAGTGAAAAATCGGAGTTCAAAATTTTCAGTTTAAAGACTGATCGTCATCCTCTCATGTGCCTCAATGTCAGGGAGAACAGTTCTTTTAGCCTGACTGGTGGCGAAATGCTCTCGGCAGCTTGGCTCCTTCTTAACAGAATACGTGCAATCACTTTTAGAGTCTCACAGCTTGGATTAATTTGATGTCACATACCCCATGAGCCTTGTTTATAAAGCATTTAATGATCTAATAAGAGACACAACATCATCTCGGCGCTAACTCCACACCAACAACGTTTAGAGAACAAGCCATCCCTAACCCCTCAGTTATCATCCTAGCCCAAATTATTTGTAGGATTCCATGCTGAGTGTTGTCAAAAACCATAGCAGCCACAAAAAATGTCAAGGGGAAGGAGAAAAACATCCTGGCTTCAGCCATAGTGGGATGCCAGTTGGTCAAGAATACAAAATCTGAGAACTAATATCCCAGAAGGAAAAAAAAAAAATTCTCCTAGCCTGAAATTAATTCATGGGACATTTACCAATTTCGTGTGATTTTGTGCACATTTTGTGCACCCTGCAGCACCTCCTTCAGAGTCACGTTTGATCTGTTGTTCTCTTTTGGCCAGGAGTAGAAATATGCCATGCCGGCCACCTTTGTCACCAGCTCCACATTTTCTCTCCAGGACACATTTTCAGTCCTGGACCCTACGCCTGATTCTACTGCCCCTTTACATGAAATTGTGTAGGTCTGACCAACCTGACTCCTCAGGTGCATTAGTCCATCCCAAGTCCATCCTAGAGCTGTAACTAGACGTGTGTGTGTGTGTGTGTGTGTGTGTGCATGTAAAGAAAATAATGAAGCGACTGTTTCCAAAGAGGCTAAAACTCATAGAAAGATTCGGACTCAGCAAAGAAGCAAATGCTCTGATGAGCAAACATCGGCCTGGTGTAACTAGGGCTGTAAACAGGACACATGAATCAAAGGTGAGTCGTTTTGGTCGCTGATGCAAATCCAGAATTTGGGCAGCAAAGGTACAGGTGTCCACCCAGGCTTGGCCTAACAATATCCTAGCATATTGCCAGACCACTCCACAGCACGCTGAAATCATGTGGCTTGCAATTTTAAAGATCCGAGTATTAATGCCACTCAGTATAAAAAGCTTAGAGAGACTTTTCTACCTACAATTAAATTCATGCTGCAGCTGTCCTGTGACATGAATTAAGCAGCCAGCCGCTGTGTTTCGAAGCAAATCGTACCTGCTACAGGCTCGCCTCACTTTCTCCAGACCTTGAGGTTCGAGTGCCCTGAAGTCTCTCACCAGGCCGATGTTTGCTCATCTCTCTCTTCTAAATTGCTAAATAAAATAACAATAAACAAGAGAGTTTCTATAGTAAAAGCAAATGGGCCGAAACAAGAACAAATAAAACAAAATAAAGTATAAAGCAAAATAAATAAAACAAGGAAGTATAAGACAAAATGGCAGATATAAAACCAACCATACAGTTTTGATAGTAAATTTCGACTGTGAAATATATTGCCCCTTAAGAGGAGTAAAATTTGATAATTAAACTAAGTGCTTTTATTTTTTTTTTAAATTTTTTTTTCAACGTTTTTTATTTATTTTTGGGACAGAGAGAGACAGAGCATGAACGGGGGAGGGGCAGAGACAGAGGGAGACACAGAATCGGAAACAGGCTCCAGGCTCCGAGCCATCAGCCCAGAGCCTGACGCGGGGCTCGAACTCACGGACCGCGAGATCGTGACCTGGCTGAAGTCGGACGCTTAACCGACTGCGCCACCCAGGCGCCCCTAAACTAAATGCTTTTAAAAGCAACATTTATTAAAAATTACACACATCATTCAGAAATAAAATAAAAAACAAAATATCAGGAAAATACTAACAAAGGAAAACACAAGTGGAGATTATAATATCAGACAAAATACTTTAAGTTAAAAATCACTAAAGGAATAAAGGAAATAAATCATTCGTGTTGTAAAAAGATTAAATCTGTAATAAAAACATTGTGGTAAAAATCTTTTATGTACCAACTAATAATTTGTGATATAACATGCCAACAGCATTAATTGATAATATTTTCTTTGCCCAGAATATTTGGGAGGAATCATCCTTCACCCATTCTAATTTGTGTAATTCACAAAGAATTGTGGAAAAAAATAGCAAACCTATGAAAAAGCTATAATGGTTCATTTTATGTATCAACTTTCCTGAGCCACGAGATGCCCAGATATTTGGTTAGACATTGTTCTGAGTGGGTCTGTGGGGGCGTTTCTTTTTTTTTTTTTAATGTTTATTTATTTTTGGGAGAGAGAGAGAGAGAGAGCACGAATGGGGAAGGAGCAGAGAGAACGAGGGAGACACAGAATCTGAAGCAGGCTCCAGGCTCTGAGCTGTCAGCATAGAGCCCAATGTGGGGCTCCAACCCACGAACTGAGAAATCATGACCTGAGCCGAAGTCAGATGCTTAACCGACTGAGCCACCCAGGTGCCCCTGTGCGGGTGTTTCCTGATGAGATTAACATTTGAATTGTAAGACTAGGTAAAACAGATGGTACCCCCCCCCCCCAATATGGGAGGAACATATTCAATCCTTTGGAGGTCTAAGTAGAAAAAAAAAAAAAAGGACTGTGTAAGGAAGAATTCACCCTCTGCTTGATTTTCGTCGAGCTGGGACATTGGTCTTCTGCCCTTGGACTCGACTCACACTGAAACTGGAATTTACACCATTGGCTATCTTGGTTCTCAGGTCTTTGTACTCAGACTGGAACTAAACCATTGGCTGTCCTGGATCTCCAGCTTGCCAACTGCAGATCTGGGGACTTCTCTGCCTTCACAGTTACATGAGTCAATTCCGTACAATAAATCTCCTCATATAGGAAGAGTTAGAGACAGAGGTAGGGATCCACCTAGGAATCACCTATTGGTTCTGTTTCTCTGGAGAATCCTAACACGGATAGAGGTACTGAGTATAGTTCTGGAGGAATAGAATATCAATAATGATATTCTGAGTTCATCTGGAGGTTCCTGGAGTAGAATCTCTATCTAATTAGATTCAAAGATTGTAATGACTTTATTTCCAGTGGTAAAGAGTGTGAGCATGTGGGCATATCCCTTCTGAGGCAAAGGATAAGTTGTTGAAGCTGACCCCTCCCACAACCAAAAAGGTGCTCGTTCTCCCATAGCCAAGATTCATAGGTCCAGGAATCTAGGGGTGGAAACAAGAGTGGCACCCCTCAGCATTGCCCCTAGTGATCCAATAGCAACACTTCTGCTTCTTGTTCTCCTGACTCTACGCCCTGCTGACCTGGAACTTAGTAAGGGGTGCCTTAGTAAGTACTAAGTAAGGGATGCCTCCACCAGGAGACACAGCAATGATCCCATCGAACGGGAAGTGAGGACCAACATCTGGCCCCTTTGGGTTCCTCATGCGTCTGAATCAACAGACAAAGAAGAGAGTTACAGTCCCGGCTGGGGTGACTGATTCTGACTATTCAGGGGAAATTGAAGTGCTGCCTCACAATGAAGGTAAGGTCAGGAACACAGGAGATCCTTTAGGGTTTAGTGTTACCACGTCAACGGGAAACCACAACAACCACTACAGGCAGAACCACTAATGGCAGAGACCTTTCAGAAATGATGGTTTCAATCACCAGGTGAAGAACTCTGACCAGCTGAGCTGCTTGCTGAAGGCAAAGGGAATACAGACTGGATAGAAGATAGTTACAAATGGCAGCTATTACCACACAGAATGAGTACTGCAACTGTCATGAGTATTTCCTCATTATTTTCTTGTATGTTTGTACGTGCATGCTTGTGTGCGTGTGTGTGTGTGTGTGTGTGTGTGTGTGCTGTGTGTCCCCTCTTCCAAAAATTCATACGCTGGAACTTGAATCCCCACTGTATTTGAAGATGCAGCCTGTGGGAGGTAATTAGGTCATGCGGGTGAGACACTCATGAATGGGATTTACGTCCTTAGAAGAAGCCAGAGATCCAGCTATCTCTCTTCCTATCACTTGAGAATACAAGAAATCAGCAGTCTGCCGTCCAGAAGAGAGCTCTCACCAAACCTGACCATGCGGGCACCCTGATCTCAGAATTCCAGGCTCCAAAAACGGTGACAAATAAATATCTGTGGTTTGTAAGTCACTCAGTCTGTGGTACTTTGTTATAGCAGCCTGAACTAACACATAAATTAACCAATATTTTTGTTTTCTTCCCCCTTTTATCCCCTCATCATATAATATAAAATGTAGTGATATGTGTCTTGTTAATTTTACATCCTAGCATTTAAGTTACAGGATATCAAGGAGTAAACCTTACTCAAGGATGTTACCTTCTCTTCTGGGAAAGACCCTGAATTTGGGTTTGCACAGAAGCTATTTGTATCATCTCAGCAGAATTATGATTTTGTTACTGTGTTCATTTGGAGACCGAGTATGGTTTAAGGAGATGTGTATGAAGCTTGTGTATGAAAGCCTATGACTTGTGGTGGAGAATTTTATGTGTCAACTTATCTAGGCCACAGGGTGCCCAGATATTTGGTCAAGCATTATTCTGAGTGTCTGTGAGGGCATTTCTGGATGAGATTAACATTTGACTAAGAAGACTGAGTAAAACCAATCTCCCTCTCCGATGTGAATGGGTCTCATTCAACCCTCTGAAGGCCTGAATAGGACAAAACAGACTGAGGGAGAATTCACTTTCTCTGCCTGACTTTTGAGCAGGGACATGGGTCTTGGCCTGCCTTCTGAGTCAGACACAATTAGAACTTATGCCATCACCTCTCCTGGGTCTCCAGCTTGCTGACTACAGATTTTGGATTTTTCAAACGCCATACTCCTGTAAGCCAATTCCTTATATTAAATGTATATTATGAGGCTATATATATATATATATATATACACACATATATACACATATATACACATATAGACACATATATCTCCTATTGGTCTGTTTCTGGAGAACTCTAACTAATACAAAAGCATATATGAAATAGTACATGTACATTATAGGGAAAAATGATCAAACAAAATCTTTATACCTTCTACCTAGAACAAGAAGCTGAATGTTGCCATACCTTAGTGGCCTCTCATCTGTCTTTTTTGATAACTGCCTGGACATGAAAGTGACACACATCACTTTTATTTATGGCCTATTGATTAGAACTAGTCACATGGCTTCAGCCTAAGTGACAGAGTATGAGAAATGTGGGGAAGCACATAGAAACATGGTGAACCTGAACATTTCCTACTGTACCACCATCATCAAACGTCAAATCTCTCTCTGAATTCCTTGTTTGTTCTATTGGTCAATATGTCTATCTCTGTTCTATGACTTCACTGTATTTATAACTATAGCTTTAAAATAAGCCTTCGTAGTTGGTAAAGTGTGTCTTCCCAGTTTGCTAATTGTTCAAATTTAGGAAGTGTTTTCCCCGGCTTGTTCACTTCCACCTTGTATCGATAGCTACTTTTATTATTTTCTTGTGTGTTCTTTCAATGTTTCTTTATGCAGTTATAAAGGAACACAACATATTTGTTCTTAGGTTTTCCTTTTCTTGTACAAAAAAATGGCTTGAGATATCTATCTATCTATCTATCTACTGTTCTGCATCTTGGTTTATACACTTAGCAGTATACCTTACATATAATGTTATCAGGGAGTATTCTCATTGTTTTTAATAATAATAATTATAATTCCATTTTGATGCACATTTCCAAGATGTCACTATTACAAACAATGACATAATGTCATTTGGAGAGTAGAGCCATATCCACAGAATAGACTCCCAGAGGCAAAAATTCTGGGTCAGTTTTAATTAATTAATGTGTGTGTGTGTGTGTGTGTGTGTGTGCGCGTGCACCATACAGAAGATTTTCATTTTAATGTGGTTGAAGTTATTAATGTATTTTTTTTAACGTTTATTTATTTTTGAGACAGAGAGAGACAGAACATGAACGGGGGAGGGTCAGAGAGAGGGAGACACAGAATCTGAAACAGGCTCCAGGCTCTGAGCTGTCAGCACAGAGCCCGACACGGGGCTCGAACTCACGGACCGCGAGATCATGACCTGAGCCGAAGCCGGCCGCTTAACCGACTGAGCCACCCAGGCGCCCCTGAAGTTATTAATGTATTTGTTGTCATTGGATTTAAAGGCTTAGTTTAAAAAAAAAAAAAAACTCTTTCACTCTTGAGATCATAAAGAAATGATCTCATAAGTTTTTCAGAAATTTACATTTTCATTCAAGTATTTAAATAGTTGATTCATGTGCAATTTATTTAGATATCAGGAATGGAGTATGAATAACTTCATATCTTTTTATCCTGTTATCATTGGCATTTGTTGTTTTTGTTGTTGTGCTGTGTTGTCTAGAACGATGTTGAATAGAAATGCCAGTTGTCACTCTTGTTGTTCTGCTGTTGATGTGAAGGGAATACTTTCAAGATTTCACCATTAACTATAATGTTCCCAAAATGACGTATCATAGGTTTTTGAAGTTAAGGACATTTATGATGTCATTTTGTTTTATTTTTGATACAGGTATTGATACTGAATTTTATCGAACATTTCCTCTGCATTTATTTATTGAAGTGATCATATTTAAAGTCAGTTTGAGGTTTCTTTGTTATTGCATTTCACCAGGAGCATAACTTTTCATCGAGTGGCTGAAAATTAATAAGCTAAGCATCCCTCTTCAATGTTAGAAAAAGAACAGGAAACACAAACCAAAAGAAAGATAAATGGAGGGAGCAGAAATTAGTACATCCCAAATATAGCAATAGTAAAAAGATCAGCAATGGTAACCACAGCAAAAGTTGTTCTTTCATTTTCTTTTTTACTGCAGTATAATTGACGTACAACATCATATCAGCTTCGGGTGTTGTTCTTTTTTATTATCCCATATATACTAAGAAACTTTATAGCCGTAAAAGACAAATAAAAGTAGGAAAGACATTTAGAGATAAGGAGAATAGAAGTACCTTAATATGGAATACATGGAATAGTATAAAAGCACGATTTAAAGAAAGAAAGAGTTCATGGAAATTCAAAGAATGTGATGGCAAAAATAAAACAAAAATAGTAATTGACTAATAAAGGAAATCTCTCATAAGATAAAACATACATAGAAAGAAATGTAGGGGTGCCTGGGTGGCTCAGTTGGTTAAGCACCCGACTTCAGCCTAGGTCACGATGTCTCATTTCATGAGTGGGAGCTCCTCGTCGGGCTCTGTGGTGACAGCTCAGAGCCTGAAGCCTGTTTCAGATTCTGTGTCTCCTCCTCTCTCTCTGCCCCTCCTTCTCTCTCTCTCTCTCTCTCTCTCTCTCAAAAATAAATAAACCTTGAAAAAGAAAGAAAGAAAGAAAGAAAGAAAGAAAGAAAGAAAGAGAAAAAAAGAGATGCAAACTTATAAAGAAAAATTAAGACAATTAGATGATCAGTCCAGGAAGTCAAATGTCTCTTTCGAGACAGGGAGAAAGTGGGGGAAAGATATTGGAAAACAATATGACAAAACTCTTCAAAACCAAAGGACGTTGAACTCTAGATTTTAAAAGGGTCATCAAAAAAACCAAATGCAATAAATTAAAGAGTAATCCCATGATGCCATATGACTGAAATTTCAGAACATTGACATAAGTTATGCAAAGGATGAGAAATTATAATGGCATAGGACTTTTCAAAGGCAACGTTGGCAGCTAGAAGTCAACAGAAAATGTCTTTCAAACTGAATCAATATCCAGCGACAGTACTAAGTGAAAGTATAGATTAAAGTCATTTTCAGAAGCACAAAATATTTTTTGGAGATAACTTTCTTTGCATCCTTTCTCTGCATCCTTTTACAAGAAGCTATTAGAAGATCGGATCCAGCAAAACAAGAGTGAAGCAAAGAAAGAGAACATGGGATTCAGGTAATAGGTAATCTTACTGGTAAAGTGGGGAACGAAGTTCCCCCAGATGATGCATGTACTTATTCTTTATCATTGCACAGTGACATTGTTTGCAATGTCACTGTTCTACAATTCTGTCTCTCATATATCATTTTTAAATAATTTCTAGAAACGGGACCGTTCTGTGTAAAATCTCTTGCTACGTATTGCCTAATTGTCTGATGTCTTCTCATTATGGTTTCCAATATCTGAGTGTGACTGGCTAGGAGACTGTCCGCTTATTCTTTTAACATTCTACATGCTCCTGAAATTGCTCGGTGGAAGAAGATAAACTTTCCGGATAAGGTAGAATCATTATGTCAGGGAGGTCACAAAAAGGTCCACTTCTAAGCAAGAACTTTCTGCAGGCTCTCAGGCTTATTCAATGGCGACAAGCCCCAGGGCCAGGGAAAAACACAATTCCTAACTTTTATTTCCACCCACTTTCTCTTTTCATGTTGAGGGTATTATTGGGAATGCATCCGAATTGGCACCAAAAGAAAAAAAAAAGTTAATTAAATTAAATTCAGACGTGGCTCAAAATTTAGTGCCTTGTATCTCAATTTAATGCACAATAATTGGGAGCTAGAAATGGCACATTAATTTTTCTAACTAAAATTAAAAATAGCCTTGAGCCCTACTGATTACATTTTAAAAGAAATCCAAACGGCTAGCATCAAGGCCTGCGATGATTATAAAGAAAATTTTATAAAGAAAATCTCTGTCTTTCTATTTAAAAAAATCTCACCCCCTGGCAACTAGCTCCTGTGGTGAGAGGGCTCAACATTCATCTGTAGGATTCATCAGAGAGTAAGCGTTCAGAGATAACATAAGAAAAGGGCAGAATAGAGATGTCAAGCTGAGAAAAAGTGCAGGGTATGACTCGGTTACATCAGCCTGTGGTCTTCTGGGTAGTCTCATGTCTTTTGCCTTATATTGGGTACTCTACAAATCTCATTCCTAATGAAAAAAAATGTCAATATGGGGGAAACCCCATGTTGCGAGGCCCTGAATTCGGGAAAAACTATTCTGACCTGTCCTAGGAAAAAATTTAAAAAATTAAAAAAAGGAACTAGTCTATATTTACAAATTAGTCCTAGCCCAATTCCCCCTTTTCTCTTTGTATGAAGCCAAAGTTGCCATTCTTTTTTTCTTTTCTCGGGAAGTAAATATGTAAAATGCATTGAAATTTAATAATACTGAAAACAATATGTGAGCCTAGCAATTTTTGATCTATCCCAGTATGGAAAGTTTAGATAAAAGAACAAGCCAGAATTTTCCATGTCCTACCCACAAGTCCACAGAAATAGTTTCAAGGTGTATGATAAAGCGTTGTGTACAATTGAGTGCAACCTCATAAGCCCTTGTGTTTCCAGTGACTGGACAGTTATAACTGCCTTTAGATTTCATGAAGTGTTACATGCTTTTGAGAGGGAGAAGGAGGTTGTAATCATTTTTTGTCTCTTTTCAGAAAGATTCTCAGTGTTTGGTAATGCCCGTTTCACTGTCCGTGTAGAGGCTTGGGATGGCCCACATTTTACTGCCAGCTTAGACAGGTGATGATTTCTCTCTTTCCTGAGAGGTATGTGTGGGATTGAACCTTTAGGAGATATCAAATCAATTTCACTTTATACAGTTCCGATTTTCAACATGAATTTTAAAACCCAAATTATTCATCACGTATTTCTACTTTCCCATTATAAAGGCAAAAAAACAAAAAGGATTTGAAAAGAGTCATTGAGGAAGGGTAACACAATAAAAATAATGACGCAGAAAAGGAGCAAAACAGAATTGAAAGGAGAAAAGCAAATATACCATGCCTTAGCTTAGCATCAAGACAAGTCCTAACTACACACCTTGGAATCCAAAGTGAACAGGAAATTGTGACCTATCATAAAATTCTGTCAGCTTTTACAGTGAGCTAAGAGTTCCTGGCTTTTCTAAGAAGCCCACGGCTGCACACCAGAATGCAGTCCAGTGAAGGGAGATCTGTTAGACGCTCAGACACCGTGACTGAAATATGCAGCCGTAATACGATATTCGGATCCAAAAGATTCACTTAAAGTGCTTAGAAAAGTGGGCATACAGCTTGTCTCCTAAATTATCTTCTAGAAATGTCTTTTCCTGCCACCAGGACTCTGCTAGAAGCTTTATGCCAGATCGAGCAGCAGGATCATTTCAGGACTTGGACAAGAGGGATGCTCTGCTGTTAATTAGAGACAGCAGTTTATGTTTCTTGGGTTTGGAAAACAAGCACTGTGTGAAATGCCAGGACAGGTGGACTGCCAGCGTTCTGACGGGTATAGCCAGCTTCTTAGGAAGTAAATTATATCTCCTCCAGCTCCTGCAGGCATGCTTGGGTCAGGACTTGAAGTTCCTCACCACGGAGCACGACAAACGTGGCTTCCCAAGGAAAAGGTTCGCAGCATCCGTTGCCAGAAGCACATTAGTACAGCTGAAAAACGTCAGTAATACAACAGAATAAGAATCAGTTTCTAAGAACGTGATCTCCCCATGTGCCCGCCGAGCTAATTTACTATAAAAGGCAGTTTTATGAAGCCTGAGCCAATAAATCATATGGAAAGAGTGATTTATACTGACTACTTAAATGAGTACAGTTCAATATGCGAAGAAATGTCTTTCCAAGACAGATTTTTCAAAAGTGATGTTAATTAACGTTTCGAAAATGAAAAACTAGCAAAGCCATTGTTTCTTTGGGTCATTCCTATTTTATCGTAATGAAAACAAGCAGACAGCATACAGGAAACTACTTTTCCTTATCTCTATTTTGAGAGAATCAAAAGATCAATTAATTTAAAACTGGTGTCACGCAATTAGAATAGAAAATTTATATAGGAGGGGCACCTGGGTGGCTCAGTCAGTTAAGTGTCCGACTTTGGCTCAGGTCATGATCTCATAGTTTCATGAGTCCGAGCCCCGCGTCGGGCTCTGCGCTGACAGCTCGGAGCTGGGAGCCTGCTTCAGATTCTGTGTCTCCCTCTGTCTCTGTCCCTCCCCCACTCACCTTCTGTCTCTCTCACTCTCAAAAATAAATATTTAAAAAAATTTTTTTTGAATAAAATAATAAAATAAAATGTCTTACAATGTAAGTTCTTTAAGGGATAATGGGGAAAGTCAGTTTGAGCTGCCATAACAAAATAACATACACTAGGTGTCTTAAACCGCAGAAGGTTATTTCTCACAGTTCTGGAAGCTGGAAGTCACAGTACCAGCATGGCTGGGTTCTGGTGAAGGCTCTCATCCTGGCTTGCAGACTGCCGCCTTCTGGCTGTGTCCTCACGTGGCAGCGAGAGAGGGATCAAGCAAGCTCTCCAGGGTCTCTTAAAAGGGTGCTAATCCCGGGGCGCCTGGGTGGCTCAGTCGGTTAAGTGGCCGACTTCGGCTCAGGTCATGATCTCGCGGTCCGTGAGTTCGAGCCCCGCGTCGGGCTCTGTGCTGACAGCTCAGAGCCTGGAGCCTGTTTCCGATTCTGTGTCTCCCTCTCTCTGACCCTCCCCCGTTCATGCTCTGTCTCTCTCTGTCTCAAAAATAAATAAATAAATAAAAAACGTTAAAAAAAAAAAAAGGGCAATAATCCCATCATGAAGCCCCCACTCTCCTGACCCATTCTAACCCCAACCACCTCCCTAAAGCCCCATGTCCAAATGTCATCACACTAGTGGTTAGGGTTCTAACATACGAATTTTAGGGGAGCACCAACATTCAGCTCATAGCATCGACGAAACTGAGATTCTAGGCAGAATTAAAAATCAGGATAAAACTAAGTTTTTGGGAAACAGAAGCAGAGCTGAATAGACAGGGAGAGGTACTTAAGAGTGCTTCTGAGGGGCACCTGGGTGGCTCAGTCAGTTAAGTGTCAGACTTCGGCTCATGTCATGATCTCGCGGTTCATGAGTTCGAGCCCCACACTGGGCTCTCTGCTGACGGCTCAGAGCCTGGAGCCTGCTTCGGATTCCGTGTCTTCCTCTCTCTCTCTCTCTCTGCCCCTTCACTGCTCCCTCTCTCCCTCTCTCAAAAGTAAATAAACATAAAAAAACTACTTCTGAAAAAAGAAGCAAGGAATTCAGGCAGCTGGGTCATTTCCAATTATTCTCAGAAGAGAATAAAATCTATTTCTGGGTTCTGAGGGGACTTTATGTGCTTTATGTACAGGATACACTCGTATTCTGACTACCTGATTTGCAGGAGCCGAATGGCAAGGCTACTTCCTTCTCTCTTCTGTGCATTCTTGATGTCTGTTCAGAGTCCTAATGTGAATTTGCTATTGACACATACTGTTCCAGAAACATCTGTATGTATTTTTGAATCTTTCTTCGGTATCCCCAACTAGTATGAAGCTTCTTGAGGACAGAGACTGTGATGCTTGTGTCTTATGTGCATTTCTTATCTTTTTTAAAGGTTTATTTCTTTTTGAGAGAAAGAGAGAGAGACAGAGTGTGAGCGGGGGAGGGGCAGGGAGAGAGAGAGACACAGAATCCAAAGCAGGCTCCAGGCTCTGAGCTGTCAGCACAGCTTGAACTGTGGCTTGAACCCACGAACCACGAGATCATGACCTGAGACGAAGTTGGAGCTTAACCCACTGAGCCACCCAGACACCCCCCATGGGTATTTCTGAACGAGTACATAAGTAGCATTGCTTCCTGTAATATAATGCTACGTCACAAATTATCTACCAAATTTCTTTCTCCTCTTTCATATTCCTTCTCACAATAGACCTCCCATTTTCTCCAGCTTCACCTCTTTAATAAATTTATCTTCCCTTCCTTCTGTACATTTCATTGTGATTTGCAAACTTTTCTCTATAAAAGTTCTATGTATTTTACATTTAGCATTTTTCTATACTGCTTGAGACTTTCTTAACCTCTGTTTTAAAGAAGAATTTGGCTTTTTAAGATCAGGGTTTTTCATTTCTGGAAAGTCATCAGTGAACATCAAGCATTTAATACTGCCTTCTTTAGGGCATACTATTTTTACGACAAGTTGTGAAAAATCAGAATTTTGCCCTTGACTCTCTGGGCAATTTTGACCCAATTGCCATCACCAAATGCTATCAGAAAGTATTAATTCCTGGAAGCCCATTTTCTTGAGAAAGCGATCATGATGTGTCAAAAAAAAAAAAAAAAGACACCATTTTCATGTATATATATTTCTTATGTCCTCTGTGAGGAATGGCTACCTTGAAAGAAGCCAAACCTTTTTTTTCTATTTTGCAATAGAGTTGCGTCAAGACAAAAATCACAGGATTCCAGCCAAATATTTCTGTAATATTGTTCTGATTATAAGTCATATCTTCTCATTGTGGAATATTTGGAAAATATCAAAACCGTGCAGTGGAAAATGAAAATCTCTTGGAGTGCAGATATAAATAGCATCAATCTTCTGGGGCATTTCCTTTTATTCTCTCTGTGTGTATAAATATATTTTACAAAACAATGTGCATTTCTGCGCCGTGCCATTTTGCACAGGAAAATGTTAATAGTGTGTTTCCATGTCATGAAAAACCTCAAGAGTATCATCTCTAATAGGTATAAAATCTCTATTGATGGTCATTTTTTTTTTTTTTTTGGTAACAGCCTTATTGAGATGAAATTTAGATACTTATACTAATACAATGCCCTCAACTATTTAAATAGGTGAATTATATGAATATAAGTATCTAAATTCAATCCGAAGCTTCATTCATGCTATAGTGCATATCAGCCCTTCATTCCTTTTTATGGCCAAATAATACCCCATTCTAGAGTGGCTGTTTTTAAGGTAGTCTTAAGAAAATAAGGCTATTGATTCTAGGCTTGTCATACTTGGTGAAATTTGCTTATGTAGTTTTACAAAGTAAATAGAATCCTTTTTTTTTTTCAACTTTTTCAAGTCAAATATATTGATTTTTTCTATTCTCAGATTTCCTTTCTTCTCCATTCTTTCAACAAGTATTTATTAAGAGACTACAAAACACCAGGCTTTGTACAGGCTTTGTGAACACAGTGTGAACAAAATCAACACAGCTCCTGCATTTCCATTTCCGTGAGGAGCCCAACTTTTAACAATAGCCATACAAATAAAGATAAAATCAAAATTAAAAGCTGAGCAGAACTATCAGCGCCCTCTAGCTGTAGCCCACCAAAAGCACACCTGTAGTCAAACAAAGCTGGGTTTATCGGCTGGTTGCTATCAAGGAGAATACCAGAACACCATGGTGAACCATGGAGCATGTACGTGAAAGAGTGCTGGGGGGTGTTGTGGCATTGAGGGTTTATGTTTCATAATTTTGGAGAAGGTTCAAGAAAGCATAGTTTGACTCTGAATTAAGTGTTGTCAGAAAGTAGGGGCAATTCTAAGGTATCTCAATAATTTTTCATCTAAAGGCAGGAGAGTGAAGTAGGGTAAAGTTATAATTGCTGAAGAAACACCAATCACTCATGCAGCAAAAGGAGGGGGGTGTCTCACCCTTTTGTGATGTGGACGGTGTTCTTGATTTTGGCTGTTCTCCACCAGACACGATTCCATAAAATTCCATAAAAACAACTGGCCTTGTTTTTGTTTTGCCCCATCACAGTCACAGAGTGGGCTTGTCCGACTTGTTCTGTGACATTCTTTCTGTCCAGCAGAATACCATGGCCCAGCTGTTAGAGCCAGGCCAGCTCAGCCGACAGCCATCAGGGCTACTTTTGTCTTCTCAGTACCCTCTTTTGGCCAAGGGTGGACAAAGTTAGCTTACAGGACATGAATGTACAGCTTCCAGGTTGTTATCACTGCCATGATTTTTCCTGTTAGGAGATTTTCTGGAGAAGATCATGTGCAGTTGGACTTAGGCGGGTCCTTCCTGCTCCTGTTGCTAGAGGAGGAGTTCAACTGTCTGATGTAACAAGGATCGCCCAGTAACTCTTAAGATTCTGGAAATGATCCACTGGCCAACTGTAACTCAGCCAGTCATCAATGGGAAAAGTGTTGATAAGTCTTTGTATGAGAACCTGAAACAAGAAACTAAATTACCAAATGCAGGCAATGAAAATATGTCCTTACATTCATCTGGGTCTTTTCTAGAGATCTAGTTGGCTTTTTTCCCCAGTCATGGATTTTTTTTAATGTAATCTATAATATTTATATAGGTGTGGACAGATGTGTTCATTCTAAGCATAAACTGCCCTTTGGCTTGCTAAAAGGAACTTGAATGCTATGTAATTGACCATGATAATGCTGGTTACTGAATTCAAGCTGTTTTGCTGGACTTCCAGAGAGGAAGTTGTGTTCTCATAAACAGTAGTGATTTTAAGTGGTATAGAATCCAATGGAAATATAAGTATTAAATATCTCAACAGAAGTGAGCTGATGATTGGTCCCTTAAAATGGGAAACTTTTCAGAGTGGAGTTAAACAGCTGCTGAAAAGCTGTCTGGAATATCTCTGAAAAGAACAAACAATATTTTAGCCAAAAAGCCCCAGTATTTTTCATCCAGGATGACTACTATATTTCTCTGGTAGGGTTGACAGATCTGGCTATATAACTTGCAAGATCCAATGAAAAATGGAATAGCAGCCCATTTGTTCAAAAATTATTAAGCATTTCAAGACGGCAACAGCAAAACATTAAACCATCCTGAAATTCTAAGGGCAGAGTTACGTGAGACTACAACAGTCACATGCCCATGAATGATTGTAATAACTTCAGTAGAAAGGTTTTGTTGGTGTGGGTCAAGGTCCATTTCCTATAAGACTGAAATCTTAGGTTAAGTTCATAAGGCATTCACCAGGAAGGACCTATAGGAGGGCATTTTTGTGGCCATGAGAACAAACATTGCAAAATTCCAACTAGAGGGCGTGTAATTGACCCGGGGCCCCAGCTGCTCTCTGAAATCCGTCACCACGTTTGAACAGACACAGTGCTTCCCATAGGTTGCTGCCAGCAAGTGAGCAAGCAACTCAGTGATACTAAGATGGAACCAATCCTGGGATGCAGAAAACTTCCCTAACGAATAACTTTGTGGACTCCCCGGTGGCTTTGCTGACTTTGTCAGATTGCACAATGGTCCAGGATGCTTTCACCCACCATTCTTCTTTTCTCCTTCACTCAGGGTCAGAATTACTTGAGCTCTGATGGCTTTCCCAGCTTCTCCGTGTTTTCTCACCGTTGTTTCTCACAGGCATTTCTCCTAATACAATCATCTGAATCTTCTCCTTGGAGGACCTGGACTGTCACAAATGGTACTAGATACGATCTGAGAAAATAGTGGTAAGAACAGCGCTTGGGGATGGCTCACTCATTGCTCAGCAGATGAGAGTGTATCCTGCTTGGTGGATAGGATATGAATGGTCCCCGACATATGGTAGTGGTTCAGTTGCTGAGGATTGCACTGATAGTGACCTGGAACCATGTCTTGATGTGGCAAAATAATGTGTCAGGTATGATGCTGCAGACATTTGAAAAAAAAACAAAACATGAGAGAAACAATGTCTTGCTAAGACAGCAAGACGCCAAACTTGGGTTAGCTGATGATTACAAAGATGCATTAATACCCTGCAGGATAATGAGAAATTAAGAGCTGCTGTGGGGCGCCTGGGTGGCTCAGTCGGCTAAGCGGCCGACTTCAGCTCAGGTCATGATCTCGCAGTCTGTGAGTTCAAGCCCCGCATCGGGCTCTGTGCTGACAGCTCAGAACCTGGAGCCTGTTTCGGATTCTGTGTCTCCCTCTCTCTCTGACCCTCCCCCGTTCATGCTCTGTCTCTCTCTGTCTCAAAAATAAAATAAGTGTTAAAAAAAAATTAAAAAAAAAAAGAGCTGCTAATAGATAGTTAACGGTTGTACGAGAGACAGAATCTAGGCGGAAGCTCCCAAGAAGTCCCTAATTGGCTTCAGTAGAAGGGGAAATATAATAGAGCTCCAGAGATGTCAGAACCCTCAGCCAAGGCAGTCTATGACATGAAGATCAAGGCCCTGGTGGAAAAATTCTAACAACAAAAAATACCTTTTGCTAAGTTCCCATAAATCATTGACTGAAGGGGTGATTGCAGCTCTAAAGGAAGGATCTTATAACATCAAGTCAAGTATCATACCATAACTATTCCCTTAAATATTTGCCTAAAGGGATTTATAGCCATTTACCTAGGTGATAGTACACTGGGAAAATATCAAGACATTTATGAGTTGACATTTGGGAGACATGAAGCATCATCATGGCTCTACTTTGAGGGGGAAGCCCATGTGTCCATGTAATATATAGGGTTCTGCCTTATAGTGTGCCCACTTCATCCATGAGCCACTAAGTAATTGTTTCTCCAGTCCCTGAGTACATAATTGGAATTGAGATATATATATATATATATATATATATACACACGGAAATTGGGGCTAACGCCTGTATCAGATCTCTTATCTGTGAAATAAAAACTACCATGTGGGGAAAGCCAAATATAAACCTGAAACTGCTCTGCCCCACAACACTGGCCAACATAGTAAACCAAACACGATATCAGATCTCCAAAAAAATGGTGGAGATTACTGGTACTAATAAAGACCTAGAGAGAGTGCAGGGTTGGTTTCCCCTGTCATAAATCTATTTACTCTCCGGGCCAGATCCTGCAGAAAGCGGACGGATCCTGGAGAATGACTATAGGCTAGTATAAACTTAAGTGAGTAGTTGCAGTGATCCAGTTGCTGTGCCAGATGTGGTTGAATTGTTAGAGCATATTAATAAAGTCTGGGGGAAATGGTAGGCAGCCATTGATTTGGAAAACACATTCTTTTCTTTTCTGATTTTAAAAGACAATCACAAGTATTGGAGAGCCATACAAAACTATTTCTTACAATCTTTCTGCAAGGCTGTGTTAACCTTCCTGTCCTCTGTCATAATATTGTACAAAGACATCTGGACTGTCGGCATCCCTCTGAACACAACACTCATCTGTTGTGTCGATGGCCTCATGCTGATTGGACAGAAAACACAAGAAGTGGCTGGTGTTTGTGCTGGAAATTTTGGTAAGACACACATATTCCAGAGGATGGGAGACAACCCAGCCACTTGGGAGATCCCACGGTGAGGGACATGCTGAAGTAAAATTAAAAGACAAATTGCTGCCTCTTCTGTCCCCTGTCAAAAAGAAGGAAGCATCGAGCCTGGCAGGGCTCTTTGGGTTCTGTAAGTAATGCCCTGCATAACAAAGAAGGCTGCCAGCACTGTGTTGGGCCTAAGCAGGAAAGGACACCGCAGCAGTCCTATGGTGTGGGAGGTATCGATGGTCGAAGATACAATATAGAACTTAGGACAAGCTCCAGTGGGAGAGTCACAACATAGGTTCTTGGGATTCGGAAACAAGGTCATGCCATCTATAGCAGGAACTTATAGTCTTTGATAAACAGCCTTTGGCATATTTCTGAGCTCTGGTAGAGGTGAAATGCTCAACCATAGGATACCAAATAACTATATATTCGGAAACACTCTTTATGAACTGGAGTCCATCAGACTCACCACATCATAGGTTCAGACGGGCCCAGCAGCAGTCCATCACAAGATGGAGACAGTACACCTGGATTGAGTTCACACAGGACAGAATAGGCTGCAGATAGCTCAGAGGCCCCATGTGACCCACTGTTGGATCGGTGTCCTTCCCCTGACTTGCACTCACGGCTATATGCAGGGACCCACACAACCAGCTGAGAGATGAGGGAAAGTCTAAGTTAGTTGATAGATGAGTTGTCTCAGCACATGAGTGCAAACCAAAAATAGAGGTGGCTGCATCACAGATACATATAGGGGTGGCTTTGAAAAATAGGAGAAAGGGAAATTCTTCCCAATAGAGCTCTGAGCAGTATATTTAGTCATTCTCTTTGTGTGCAAGGAAGAATAGCCCAAGGTCAGAATAGGTATAGATTTCCGTGCAGTGGCCAGTAGTGTGGATGTCTGGTTAAGGACCTGGAAAGAAAAGGACTGGGAGAGTAGAGATAAGCAAGTCTATGGTAGAGACCTATAGATGACCTAAGAGAGTGGGTTTTAAAGGCAAATTAAATGCTAATCCCCACCAAAACATTCACCACTGGAAAGGCACTCAATAAAATGACGTGGTTGCATGATGGCAGTCAATCCTTGTCAATGACCACTCCAGAGCGGTCACCATGGCAGAGACAGAGCCCAACAGCATGGACTCTCACTTACCAAAGTAGGTGAAGCCACTGGTACTTCTGAATGTCCAACAGGTCAGCAAAGGAAACCAAAGCTGCGCCCCCGATATATTAGCTTGCCAAAGCTACTGTAACAAGGTACCATAAAATGAGTGGCTTAACCAACAGCATTTATTCTCTCACAGTTCTAGAGGCTAAAAGGCTGTGACAAAGCTGTCAGCAGAGTCGGTTCCTTCTGAGGACTGTGCGGAAAAACCTGTTCCAAGCCTCTCTCCCAGCTTCCAATAGTCTTGTGAGCAATCTTTGGTGTTTCTTGGCTTATAAATGGAAGCATTCTCTGATCGCTGCCAACATCTGCATTTTGCATATTTGTGTCCAGATTTCTCCTTTTCGTAAGGACACTGGGCATACCGGATCAAGAGCCCACCCTACTCCAGGATGACCTTACTCAACTAATTTCATCTACAATGATCCTATTTCCAAAGATCATATTCTGTGGTACTGGTGATTAGGGCTTCAACACATGAAATTTGGATGGGGGGGCACAATTTAACCCATAACACCCTGATGTAGCACAACTCCTCAAAGAGATCAACCAAACTCTTGATGGTAAGTTAATTCCATTGGATCCCTTCCATTGTGGAGGCCAGTGGTTTGTCCTCACCAGGACACGTGCCATTCAGATATGGGTTTTCCTTTTCTGAGCAGAACCTCAGCTAGCATTCCTATTTGGGGGATTATAGGATGCCTCTTTCATAGTCATGGAATCCCATACAGCGTAGCCACAAACCTACGAGTACGGGAGGGCTCCATGACAGCCCCCTATGCCATCCAGAGGCAGCTGGCCTCATAGAACACTGAGATAGCTTCTAAAGGCACAACTGAAGCTCTCAGTTCTAAGAAATCACACTGAATAATGGGATGACATTCTTTAGGACAGAGTATATCTATTATATCAGAGACTCCACAAAGAGTCTCAATCCATTCCGAGAATGAACAATTACCTGAACACCTCATAGTCCATTTGGTTTCTATCCATTTCTTATTTTATGGTCTTATCAGAATTATGATGTGGGTGGGTAGGGCACGCATTGAAAACATCCTTGGAAATACTCTTAAAATTACCTCACCAATATTGAGTCAATATCGCTGCCAGTTGAGCTCTGCTATTGTGGATAATACCCTGAAGCATTTTTGCTACACTTGACTGTCGTTATGTCTATCTCGTTAGATAATAGAAAAACATACAATTTTTTTAAACTTGTTTTCGTAAGATTTTCCGTAGAAGTTAAGAAAGGCTACAGTATTTGAAATCATGGACTAGCCCAAAATCATACTTACTTTTAGTGTAAATATTTGCCCTGTTATCTTTTGCTAGCTGGCCGATCTGGGCCTGGAAAATTAATTTCACCATTTGAACTGAGCTAATTTTGGGGAGTGGCTTATATTTCAAGAGAAAATTCAGATCTGTTATAACATAACCTGCATGGCAATTTTCAGTTTTTCTTTTGAAGTTAAGCCATCAACAAGCAAACTTAAATTAAGAATATTGAAGGGAGTCTCTACCGGGGCTCTGCAGGGCTTGGAGAGTTTCCTAACAGGTGAGCAATCATGGCATTCCCTTCCGGTAAAATAAAAAAGGGAGAGGCTGGGCTTACGTTGTTGCAGCAATGGGAAAGAAGGTGACGAGCTGAGAAATTCTGAGTGTTCTCTGTCTGCCCAGAAGATCATTCCTTTTAACAGAAACCCTGGAACTAAATCAGTTGAAGCTTTCACAAGATTTGTCACTGCTGTAGAATTAAGTGGATATGCGTTGGCTACTGCATCTAATGAAAGAGTGAAATGGGCAATTGGCTTTTGATGACTTCTACATATTGACTGACTACCGGGTTATAGACTGAATGTCTGGTTCCCCTCAAAGTTCATATGTTGAAGTCCTAACCACCCCCAGTCGGACTGTATTCAGAATTAAGGAAGCAGTTGTGACTAAATGAGGTCATAGGGTGGGGCTCTGATCCAATAGGATTAGTGTCCTTATACAAAGAGACACTAGGGAGTTCAACCTCTCTCTTTCCATGCACATGATCCAACAAAAGACCATGGGAACACATTGTGAGAAGGTGGCCATCTGCAAACCAAGAAGGGGATTCTCACCAGAAACAGGCAGGGATGGCATCTGGATCTCATTTAAGCCTCCAGAACTTTGAGGAAATGAATTTCTGTAGTGTCAGCCACCCAGGCTGTGGTATTTGTTACAACAGCCCAAGTTGACTAACATAGTAGCCCACAACCTGTCTATGAATAAAAATGAAAAGGGTTTTAGGGGCACCTGAGAGGCTCACTCAGTTAAGTGTCCAACTGCGACTCAGGTCGTGATCTCATGTTTCGTGGGTTTGAGCCCCGCATCAGGCTCTGCACTGGTGGTACAGAACCTGCTTGGGATTCTCTCTCTCCCTCGGCCCCTTCCCCACCTGTGCTCTCTCTCACTCTCAAACAAATAAACCTTAAAACAATGTAAAGGGTTTATAAGTAAAGAATCTTAAAAACAGAGCATTTCATCATCACTTGTTATACCACTCTTGCACTTAAACATGTGTTAACAGATCATACAGAATTTCTGCCATCTGGGCGGAAAGTAAGCAAGCCATTTCATACACACACACACACACAAAGACTGTTTCACAGAAAAAAAGACCAAAAGTTTAATTTTACTCTTTCTGTACATTATTCATTTAACAACTTGTGGTAAAAGGTTTATATAACTCCGTGTGTATGAAGTATGCACAAATATATAAATATTCACGTAAGTGATAAATTTAAAACACTTAACTGTATCTTTAAAATATAATTAACCCATGAGTACGTTGAACAAAACAAGATATGTATTCAATTTACCATCTTGATAAATGGTGATAATGTTTTTAATAAAAAAAGAGAAACTCATACTTACTGTCATGCACACATATTTATAATTTTTCAGAGCCCCGTTTGTATTATTATCTTTGACCAAAGTAACCAACATTTTTTCTCCAGAAACAGGACAAAAATGGGAAAATTGGAGAAAAAAAGAAAAAAACTCTTTAGTCCTTCTTCTCTGTGAACAGTCATATCATGCCATTTTAATCATTTGAATTATTATGTATAAATATATACATGTTTAAAATATGTTTCAGAGGAATTTTAGTATTCTGATAATTTACAGCCCTTATAGAAATTAGAGTAAATTATAATTCTGACCTGTGTTTTGTACCTTGTTTCATATTCAGAAATTCTTCAGTCACCCAAAGAGAGTAAATGCTCATTAACTTAAGCATTTTTCAAAGACATTCTGTCCAATAGAATTATACTTTAACCCAATATATCCAAAATATTATAATTTGAACACGTAACCAATATAAAAATTATTACATTCTTTTCATTTTTCTGTACTAAGCCTTCAAAATCTGGTATATGTTTTACACATACAGTACATCTATCTGGTCTAGCCACATTGCAAATGGCTTAAATCTATAAGATTGTCTCTTTTTTTTTAAGTATATTTATTTATTTTGAGAGAGGAAGCGTGTGGGAAGGGCAGAGAGAAAGAGAATCCCAAGCAGGCTCGCAGTGACAGCGCAGAGCCTGACGCAGGACTGAGATCATGAACTGCGAGATCATGACCTGAGCCAAAATTAAGAGTCAGGCGTTCCACCGACCAAGCCATGGAGAGGAGAGAAGCACACCCCAGGTGTGGAAGAAAACCAAGTGCAAAAACCCTGTTGCAGCACTGACATTGGAGGTGCAGAGGCTGGAAAGGAAGCTCCTACAGGAACTACAGCAATATGTAAGCAAGATTTGATGGTCATCTAAGGGTAGATTGGAGTTGGCTGAGCAGAGAACAGTGGACAGTGACCGGCAGAGAACAGTGGACAGTGACCGGGTCAAAATGCCTTAACTGAAAGCACCAGAGAACAATTAAGCAGGTTAACATACAAAATCCTTTTTGGATGTCCTGTAGGTTCAAAGCAGAGTTGAGAATGGTTGGTTAAGAAATGACCTTAGCAACTGGTTGGGATTAGGATCAGTAGATACATCTTCTCCCTTCTTCAAAGCAAAGACATTTGGATGCATATTCGGTCTCTACTACTTACAATGTGAAAAGTGAGCAATTTACCCACCCTTCTCAGCCTGCCTCTCCTAATTGTAAGACGGTGATCATTGCACTTCTCCTCCGGGATCGTTATGATGATTAAAATTAACAGGTGTTAAATGCCAAGCATATTGTGTGCCACCCAACTATTAATATTTTATTCCATTGTCTCCCTCCACAGTCTTCTAAATTTCTTTTAATATAAGTTAAAATAGGTTTAGCCGATCCCGCCCAGGGTGCCTCGTCAGCGAACTGAAACTTAGAAAACTTCGTGTCCCTATAAATGCTCTGCTTGACCAGAAACATGGTATGTTCAGCCAGACAATCCCTAAAGGCCAGGCCAGCTCTGAGCTCTCTACTTGCTTCCTTACTCCTTTTCTATCTTTCTCTTCCTCATTCCCTATTCTTTATCTTATAAAAGAATCTGCCTTCTGCCCCATTTTGCCATCCTCTGGACTCTTGAGAACAGAAACTGCCCACTTCACGAAGTGTTTAAATAAAGTTTGTTTCTATCACTTAAATTGTCTTCTTTAATCATTGGTAACTCTTGGTCTGGGCCTGTCGCAATTTGTGAAGTATCAGAAAGCTCAAGCTTCATTTTTGTGTAAGCCAGTAAGAATTTCAGGCAGCTCCCTTCAGCCCGCATCAGCAAAAACGTCGATCTTGAGTCTCCAATCTAAGCCTACCGGTGGGAATCCTTAGACGTGCGGCTCCGATGGCTCCATTTTAATACGTTCCACTGGTGATTCTTTGCCCATTAAATTTGAGATATACTCTCTATATGGGTTGAAAGGATGGAGGAACGAAGGAGTAGCAGGTCAGGAGACCTCAAGGAAGGATTTGAGTTGAGATAAAAGGACGGTGACCAAGAAAGACTGATTTTAATGGGACTATTTCAAGTGCATTATAAGTATGCCTGTAACCTAGATATTATTAAGAAAGAATTCCTCAACATCCCTCAAAGCTCACCGAAGAGTTACTAGCTCTAGTTGGCATCCCTAATAACTGACCCCCCATCATAAACTCCAGTAGCCAAGCTTTTAGTAAAGATAGGATTCCACTTAAAAAGCAAAACAAAAATGAAACAAAACGAAAAAGCCCAAATCCTGAGCAAATAGGTATAAATAAACCAGAGAATACCAAAAGAAGCAGGAGATGTCATTGACATTCTTACTATTGGCTTGAATAACGACAAGTTTAGCAAAACACTGGGCATGAATATAAAATATAAGACAAAGGCAGCAGATGTTTTATTCAATGGAACCCAAATAGGAGTTTGATATTCTTTGCCATATTTTAGAAAGAATCACAATCCAAGACGGTGAGAATGTATTAGTCAAAGACAGATATACCAGAGAGACCCATGAAATGTGGGGTTAAATCAGGCTTCTAGGGGTAATGCTGTGGTCTGTGCCAAAGACACCTGAAATGGTTCTGCCAGTATGCATTACACCATTCTGAGGATCGTTTTTAAGAGAGCTCATTTTCACATCAGCTCTGGGCCATGAGGCTGAAGAGGGCCTGTGGACAGGACCGCATGATGACTTATGTGAACTCTAAGCACTTTTGCCCTCGTGGTCCCCTTTCTTCCTAAAAAGTATAAAAAAGTGTGTTTCATGACTATGTTCGTAGATAGATGAAGATACTCCAGAATGAATTCATTCTTATGTAGTAGTATTATTATTATGTTCCTATTGTATGGACCTCTGAAAGTATCACGGGTCCCAGGCACCATGCCTACTTTGCCTTTTGGATAAGTCGACCTTGAGTGGAGAAAATAGCAGGTGGCCAGAGAGGAAACTGCAGAGAGAGTGGACTCAAAGTCCTGGACTGAAAAGTTTTACTGCTCAGGGAAAATGGAAGACAGATTAATGTTAAGAAACGAAGAGAAATGAACAGCAATGAACAGGGAAACGAGTCCCCTAAGGAGGTGGGGGCAAAGGAGCCCTGATTTATAGCTTTTGCCAATTTTTGTGGTGTACTTTCCTGTGGCCCAGCTGCTGGTGGTTTAGCAACCAGTTTTAAGACTTCCTAGATATTTACCAATCATTTCTGGATAGCCTTTATGAGCATACCACAACAGAGGACTCTTACCAGGCTTTAGAACATACTAGCTTTCTGAGTAAACCCACCAAGGCACCCAATAATGAGATGAGCAGACTTCAGAACCAGTCTCACCAGCAGCTTGATCACAAGAAAGCCTCCAGCTTTCTCCCGACCCATTGCTAATCAAAGCCTGAAGATTACTCCAAAATCAAGGGCACCTAAAAATGCAAATGAACACTTAACCTATTCCATACTGATTATCAGTTCGTCCCTGCCATAAAACTAACTTGGACATCCTAGTCTCTTTATTTTAATAGGAACTGGATACTAGAACCCAGAAATATGTTGGCCTTGTTCTCTGAAAGCATACAGAGAAAAAAGTCTGGGAAGGCCTTGAAGTCGAACTTTTCAATCCATAATTTGCGGCTAGAGTTGCCTGTCCTTGTCTTCTGCACTGACCGAGAGAAACCAGGGCCAACGTCACTCTATGTTGAAGAGAAGCAGTCTTCTCTACCCTTGCGGAGGGAGTAATTATTTGTGTCTGGGTTCTTTTTCACCGATGACACATTATCCCAAATAAATAAGCCTCCCTTCTCCCTGCGAAGAGCATTTCTGGATGTTCTGTAAAGAATATTAATGATGGAGACGCCCGGGTGGCTCAGTCAGTTAAGTGTCTGACTTCCGCTCAGGTCATGATCTCACGGTTCGCGAGATGGAGCCCCGCATCCGGCTCTGGGCTGAATGCCTGGAGCGTGGAGCCTGCTTCAGATTCTGTGCCTCCCTCTCTCTCTGCCCTCCCTGCTCACTCTCTCAGTCTCTCTCTCTCTCTCTCTCAAAAATAAATAAATATTTTAAAAATGTTAAAAAAAAGAATATTAATGGTAGAAGTTTCAAAAACTAAGCATGCCCTTGAGGAGAGCTGATCTTTATTTTTTTAATAGAAAACATATCATATTGGGTAAAAGTGTCTTAAAAAACAAGAATTATATATATAAATATATGTGTGTGTGTGTGTATGCACATACAATATGTCTATATATACACATATATGTCTACATATACATACATATATAGAATGTTATATTTACATATATAATCAATATATAATTATATATTATACAGTAAATTAGATAAAAGTATAAAATTATGTTTATATATAATTATTATTATATGATATATATACCACACACAGAATTATATACATAATTAATATATAATTATATGACTTACACACACACATATAAACACATACATATACGTAAACACAATATAAACACAATATTGGTTTTCTGTGGCTTCTGTAGCAAAGTACCGGTATTTGCTGCCTTAAAGCAGCAACAAACTTCATAGCTCACTTCTGGAGGTCAGAAGTCGAAGACCAATCTCACGAGGTGCCAGCAGGCCTGGTTCCTCCTGGAGGTTCTAGGGAAGAATCCGTTTCCCTGTCTTTTTTGGGTTCTATGCTGGCTCGCATGGCCTTCCTTACATCACTCAATCTCTTGCTTCCAAAGTCACATCAGCTTCTGACTAATCCTCCTGCCTCCCTTTTGTAAGGACTGTGACGGCTATCTGTCAGCTTGCCTGAGTCACAGGGAGCGCAGATATTTGGTTAAACATGATTTCTGGGTGTGTCAGTGAGGGTGTTCCTGGATGAGATTAACATTGGAATCAGTAGACGGGGAAGCAGGCTGCCCTCCCCAGAGTGAGCGGGCCTCATTCAATCAGTCGAAGGTCTAAATAGGATAAAATCTGAGGAAGAATTATCTTTGCTTCTTTTCAAACTAGGACAGTAGTTTTCTCCTGACTTTGGACTTGGACTGGAACTGGGCCTTACATCATAGCTCTCCCAGTTCTCAGGGCTTTGAACTCAGCTATGCCATTGGTTCTCTGGGATCCAGACTTCTCAGGTCGCCATTATCACATAAGCTAATTCTATATTGTATATACATATCCTAATACAAGGCCCCTTGTGGTTATATTGGGCCTACCCAGATAATCCAGGCTAATTTCTTCATCTCAAGACCTCTAACATTTTTTAAATTTTTTTAAATGTTTATTTATTTATTTTGAGAGAGAGAGATAGCATGAGCAGGGGGCGGGGGTGGGGGGTACAGAGAGACAGAGAGAGAATCCCAAGCAGGCTCTATGCTCAGCACAGAGCCAAACGCGGGGCTCCAACTCATGACCCCAAGATCATGACCTGAGCCCAAATCAAGAGTCTGACACTTTACTGACGGAGCCACCCAAGGGCCCCTCAAGATCTCTAACTTAATCACATCTGCAAATCCTTTTTGCTGCATACAGTAGCATTATTCATCTTATACACACACACACACACACACACACACACACACACATCCAAACATTAGCAAATAAGTTTAATTTGTCTCTGACTTTAGTGTTTAAGCTAAGTAGTTAATTATAATAGAAACAAAACAGCTTTCAAGTTTCCACAAGTAAAAAAAAAATAAACCTTGTGGGGTAGATTGCTTTAGCTTTTTCTAATTACAGTAAAACATTCATATAAAATCTCTATAACAAGGATCTTAAGAGACTTCATCAATATTATCTTAATTTTATTCTTGCAATATCCAAGTAAGACAGAATAGTTGTCAGGTATTTTTTATCACAGGTACATTGCAAAGGGACAAGCTGTTGAAATAAAGGAAAGTGATTTATTAAAAAGTTCCAAGTGTCTCTGATTTACTGATGACTTTTTACCTGGAAGAAAATGAATAGGTATTGGATGCTCAATTTATGGTTTAATTACAAATGCATAGGTTAAATAAGCAACTGTTATTGGCTTCTAACTTAAAAAATTGCATAATACTGTGGGTGCCCGGGTGGCTCAGTGGTTAAGCATCTGACTTCAGCTCAGGTCATGATCTCCCAGTCCGTGGGTTCAAGCCCTGTGTTGGGCTCTGTGTTGACATCTCAGAGCCTGGAGCCTGCTTCAGATTCTGGGTCTCCCTCTGTCTCTGCCCCTGACCTGCTCAACTCTCTCTCTCTCTCAGGAAATGAGTAAACATTAAAAAAAATTGCATAGTATAAAATACGCACTATTTTTGACTTACATCTCAATTAATTTTTGTTTCTATGTCTATTATTTGTTAAATGTTTTATCTATTTTTGAGAGAGGGAGTATAAGCTGGGGAGGGGCAGAGAGAGTTGGACAGAGGATCTGATGCAGAGTCTGTGCTGACAGCAGAGAGCCCAACGCGGGGCTCAAACTCACAAACCACGAGATCATGATCTGAGCCAAAGTTGGATGCTCAATCGACAGAGTCACCCAGGCACCCCGTGTCTATTATTTTTTTTAATTTTTTAAAAATGTCTACTTATTTTTGAGAGAGAGAGAGAGAGACAGAGTGTGAGCAGGGGGCAGGGTAGAGAAAGAGGGAGACAGAATCTGAAACAGCCTCCAGGCTCTGAGCTGTCGGCACAGAGCCCAACACAGGGCTCAAACCCACAGATGGTGAGATCATGACCTGAGCCAAAGTTGGACGCTCAACTGACAGAGCCACCCAGGAGCCCCACGTCTATTATTTTTAAAAGTCCTACTCAAATCATAACAGATCACACAAGAAATATACACTTCCTGCAATTATAGGATTAAAATTCAATATCACTTATTATATATTTCAAAACAAAATTAACATCTCCCAGTTCACATAAAGATGGATATTTTTTCACTAAAACTTTGAGCATTTCTCAATTATTTTCCTGTTCCAATATACGGCAAAGTCCTGGAGTCAAGTGACTTTCTCTCATTCCTCTTTGGCGTTCGAGAACATTCCTGCCAAGACATACAATGTTAGGTGAACCCTGCTGCTGATCTGCTATTCTCCCTGTAACATTCTCATAGTTGCTTCCAGCCAACTTTTAAGCGGTAAATGAGATGAGGTGTCTTATATTTTTATCCCCAATTCGAGTCTATCCATGTGAAATGCCGCTCTCAGAAGAGTCTCCCCCAAAACAGTATCTCCCTCTACTCCCCAGAAAAAGCTATAGCTTCTACCATGTTACGGAATGTGTGTGTGTGTGTCTGTGTATGTGTCTGTGTGTGTGTGTGTGTCTGTGTGTCTGTGTATGTGTCTGTGTATGTGTGTATGTATGTGTGTGTATGTGTGTGTCTATGTATGTGTCTGTGTATGTGTGTGTATGTGTGTCTGTGTGTCTGTGTATGTGTGTGTGTGTCTGTGTATGTGTGTCTGTGTGTGTCTGTGTGTGTGTGTGTGTGCCTGTGTATGTGTGTCTGTGTATGTGTGTGTGTCTGCGTATGTGTCTGTGTGTGTCTGTGTATGTGTGTGTCTATGTGTGTGTATGTGTCTGTGTGTGTCTGTCTGTGTGTGTCTGTGTATGTGTGTGTGTATGTGTGTGTATGTGTGTGTATGTGTGTGTGTGTGTATGTGTGTGTGTCTGTGTGTGTATGTGTGTGTGTGTGTGCCTGTGTATGTGTGTCTGTGTATGTGTGTGTGTCTGCGTATGTGTCTGTGTGTGTCTGTGTATGTGTGTGTCTATGTGTGTGTATGTGTCTGTGTGTGTCTGTCTGTGTGTGTCTGTGTATGTGTGTGTGTATGTGTGTGTATGTGTGTACGTGTGTCTGTGTGTGTGTCTGTGTGTGTCTGTGTATGTGTCTGTGTGTGTGTGTGTGTGTATGTGTCTGTGTCTGTGTGTGTGTGTGTGTGTGTATGTGTGTGTGTCTGTGTGTGTGTGTGTGTGTGTGTGTGAATGATCTTTTCCTCTTGGCAAGTTTGTGGCTGTTTATTTGCATCTATTTCCAGTCTCGTTTCGGAGACTCTACCGTTGCCTTTAGAGACTAGGGAATTCCCATGCTAAGAATGGCCGCTTCTTCTTGGCATGCACCGGGACGGTCCCTTGCCTACCTGAGCGGTTTGCCAGACATCCCCGCCCATGCTGCCGCGCGGGCTTCGGGGACTGCCCGCTGCTCGCTCTGCCAGAGCTCCGTGGGTGGCCTTCTGTCATCACCCTCTGCACCTGTCCCAATTAGCAGGACCGAGACGCTGCCAACTCAGCCTCTGTGCTGGTGACTGGCTGCGTTGTGTGACCTCACTGCTGGCAAGGCACAGCTCGAAGGTGTGTGTTGTCTAGACGCTGTTTGCTGGGAGTGCTCGGTGGGCGAACGCCGAGTGGCTGGAAGTTTCTCACAGCTGTGTCCGAAGGTTGAAAGAAAACTCATTGGAGTCTTGACGGCCGGGACTTGGTCGTCTGTCCCTGTCCTGTCAGCGATCGTCACGGGGCTGGACACCTAGTCGGGGCTCACAAATCGTGCCGAATTAAAGCAGTTGGAAGCAATATTGATTTTCTGCAGTTACTACAAAATCCGGATGAGGGACGCGTATGCTGGTGGCAGAAAGACACTGATTCCACCACGCTCCAGCGGTGCGACGTCAGGTGATTTTTACCCCCATCCTGGACCTCAGTTTCCTTACCTGTTAAATGGGGACAACAGTGGTCCGGTCCTTATACGGTTGTAATTATCGGAAGGGCTCATACTTGGAATGCTCTTAACACACCATCAGGCACACAGTGAAAGCTCCAAAAATGGTATATTTTAATCACCAATTTTCATCTGCAATCTCCCAACCAGCCTGCCAGCTGTCATAATTTTCTTCCTTTAAATGTTATTTTAGAGAGACATAGAGTGCGTGAGTGAGGCAGAGGAGAGGGGCTGAGGGAGAAAGAGAGAGAATCTTAAGCAGGCTCCAGGCTCAGCACAGGGCTCACTGCGAGGCTCCACCCATTGAGCCGCCCAGGTTCCTCCCCCTCCTTTTTCTACTTACAATTTTGTTAATCTGATATACATGATAGTTTGTCAAATGCCCCTTTACAAATGTTACAGGTGAATGAATTTAGTAAAAATTTTTCTTTCTTTTCCGGTGTTGAGGAAGTTAAGCTGGGTTGTTGGAATGTCCTTCCCCATGCAAGGGAATCAGGCATACACAGTCCCCAACCTTCCTGGCAAAGAAGAGGTGGGGGAGAGCCTGGGAGGCTGAGGTCCTTCCTTCTCAGTCTTCCACTATAAAGGAAAAGACCGTAAGTTACATGAATAGGAACAAATCACAGAACTCCCTCCTTAAATTAAGGGGACCTATTGTGACTCACTTTGTTGTCAGAAGCTATGTTATTAAAGGTAGAAAGAAAACACAATAGGCAATGAAAACAGATTATTTTATTTTATTTTATTTTATTTTATTTTATTTTGGTAGACTCTACTCTGGGTGGGGGGGCTTGAACTCACGACCCTGAGATCAAAAGCTGACCTAAGACGGAGAGTTATACACTAAACCAACTGAGCAACCCAGGCGCCCAAAACACAGACAATTTTAAAGGCAATAAATATCAGCTGAAATGTAACATGCCCAAATAAATGGACCTCTGATATTTTTGTGGCGAAGTTGAGAAGGAAGCTTCTGGAAGGCCTTTCTTCAGAAAGAAGGCGTCTGCAGGGATGACCCTGCTGAAAGAACTCTGGTAGGCTGAGATGCCCCAAGTGCTTGAGGAAGTTGGTGAGGTTTGATGGTCAATATGAGCTGATCTTTC
Source organism: Neofelis nebulosa (assembly GCF_028018385.1). Taxonomy (NCBI): domain Eukaryota; kingdom Metazoa; phylum Chordata; class Mammalia; order Carnivora; family Felidae; genus Neofelis; species Neofelis nebulosa. The sequence goes on along the minus strand of NC_080786.1, from coordinate 141,538,002 downwards.
ACTGGGTATTGGTGGGACCCATTCTCTTCCTGTCTTGTCTAAGAGAAGGGGGTCTGTAGGTGGGTCAAGAAGCCCTGGGTCATTCCTTTTTAGCTAAATTATTTTTACCTTCAAGGGCTATAAATTCTTGTTCCCTCCCATCCCTGCCCCCAGCCTCATCTGTACACACACAAACATCCATACACCCCTCCATTTCATTCATTTCTGGACAGTATGGACTGGCATTATTAGTTGTATGGCATAATTTGCTATGTAGAATGATGTAGGAAAGGTCTCTGAAGATAGGTTAAGCTGACATTCATTTTGGTCGTATTTTGCAGGGTGGCACCCAATATTGTGTGCTGAGTCTCCCGTACGCCTCAAAATATGTCTCCTGCGACATCACATCATGGCATCTTTGGGGGTCTATACATACATTAAGGATTCATTTCACCACCAGCAGCCATCAGTTCTAATATAGGACAAAAGGGGAAAGCAAATTTCGTATTATTGTTAAATGACGTTTAAAAAATGAACTTCCTCCTGTAACCACAAGGTGGCACCTTTAACTCAGACTCAGCTACCACTAAATATGTTAGTAATATTTTACTTTTATGCAGGCATTTTTACTGTTTGGGGAAGGAGTCTAAAGCTGAAATAAAAGAGAATACTGCGTCTTAAAAATATCATTTTTAAATAAAATCCCATAAACTATAGGAAAGTATAATTTCTTAAACATGAGCAGTATTAAAAAAAAAGGTTTAATGCCAAAATTACAAACAACCTCAGGCTACTTAACGTTCCAAGTGACAGATTTACAAAAACTTACATTTTGAAATGGATAGATTTGTTAAATGTAGCAGTTATAAATAAAATAACAAACCTGGATTTTCTGTTGCATTCGACTCACAGGGAATCTAAATCCTATGCTTCCTTAAACCTAAATGTTCACAATTATATTAATCCAAACTGATTTTCATTATTTAATTCGTTGAAGTCTGCCTCCCAAAGGTTAGATATTACGTTTAACTCAAATGATAAAACCTCTTCTAAACTGAAGGTCTTTAAAGAGGACTGATTTCACCTGAGTTATGTTGATTATATGAAAACAAATGCTAATATATTTAGAGTGCGCTTAAAGCACAGGTAATAGCTGACCTATTCCCTGCTTATAAAAGTAAATGATTAGTTTATTTTTTTTTTTAATTTATTGTCAAATTGGTTTCCATACAACACCCAGTGCTCATCCCAACAGGTACCCTCCTCAATACCCATCACCCACCCTCCCCACCCTCCCACCCCCCCTCAACCTTCAGTTTGTTCTCAGTTTTTAAGAGTCTCTTATGCTTTGGCTCTCTCCCACTCTAACCTCTTTTTTTTTTTTTTTTAACGATCAGTTTAAGTAAGAGCTTGGCTTCTTCCATGAAGGGCTTCCAGGATGGCTTTGATAATATGGGCCAGCATTAAGTCACAAGAAGGCTCATGTCAACTCCAACGTATAGTGCACATGTTCCCAATAAGCAGGGCAGGAAGGGTGTCGCCGAATCCACATTTTGTGAGCTAGAGCAAATCACATTGGGGACCTCCGGATGAAATCTAAATCAAATGTCAAAACCATCCTCAGAAGGGCAACCAGCGCCCTTTAGGGACTTTGGGGAAAACGTTCTAGTGAATAAATGGCGAGGAGTGGAAGAGGGAGGGTCACCACTGTCTTAGCTGGGAGAGGATGATGGGACATCATGAAGTGACTCAAAACACCAGTGTTTCTACCGCATCAACATATCGTCCAGGTATTGCCTTCCTCTTCTACTTCAACGGGATTATGAATTCTCAGGATTATGAGCCCTACGGAGGGCTGAACATTGCCGCAGACCACAAATGGGCGTCACTTCTGCTTGATGAGAGTGGCGCGGACTGCTGACAGCAAGAGATGCACACAGATGAAGGGGTGTTCTTTCAACTCAGCAAAGGGACGGGCAGCGTTCTCTGGGAGACTGAGGTGTGGCAGGCTCGGCCATGGTGCCATCTAGTGCTGGAAAACATTATTGCAGTTTCCCGACGGTACTGGGTTTGATCGTGAGCATCTGGGCGCCAAACCCACGGCTTTCAACACCTCTCCCATGCTCCCCAGTCTCGGGTCTGAGAGAGAAGAATGACCCAGCTTCCTGGGCATCGAGAGGACCACGGGGCATCTAATTCTACACTCTCCACCACCATGATCATAATAACATGGGGGGAATAGACATTTAGGTTTTTAATCCGTTGTATTTTTAAGACTTTTAAATCCGCTGTTGATGGCACGACATCCTCAGAAACGTTCCAACGGCCTAAACCCGCACTGGCCTGGCCCCAGCTTGTGCTTTCAGCGATGGCCATTGGCTCCCCGGGAGGGGGGTCTCTCTCCTCTCAACCCTAAGAGAAACAAACAAGAAGCAGCCAAGTGAGACTTTTCTCTTTTCTATATTTGACACACAGTCATCTGTATTCGTTTCCTCGGGCTACCGTCACTAAGTACCACAAAGTAAATGAATTAGAACAATAGGCATTTGCCCTGTCACAGTTCTGAAGACCAGAAATCCGAAACCAAGGTGTCAGCAGGTCATGTACCCTCTGAGACTCAGGGAAGAACCCTTCTTTGCCTCTTCTTAACTTCTGGTTGGGCCACCTTGGCTTGCAGCTACATCATTCGATCTCCGCCTCCATTGTCACATGGTGCTCTTTGTGTGTGTGTCTGTCCTTGCATCAATCCTTCCTCTTTTTAGAAGATATCAGTCATATTGGGTTGGGCCCACCCTAGTCCATTTGCTTATATCTGCAAAGACCCTTTTTCTGTAAGGTCACATTCACAGGTACAGGGTTAGGACTTCAACATATAATTTTAGGGATCGCAATTCAACCTATAAAACCATCCCGGTATTTTGGCTGAGGGATATCCAGCGCAAAATCAGACTGACTTTTTAACAATGCTCTGTAGCATTCATATTGATTTTCGAAGTATTTTTGCTCCAGTTAACTAGTTTTCTCCTCTCTAGAGTTCTCTGAGATACAGAAGTCAATATAGTTATCCCGCACTTGCCAGACAAGGAGCCTAGAAGACATTTAGCAATCTTGCAGACTCCACCAAGTTAGGAACAAATTGGCTCTCTTCGCCACGCTCCCCTCCAAAAAACAAACAAACCGAACAAAAAAACTTCAGAACAGCTCTATGACTCAACTAACAGTGAATAATGTTTCTAGATAATTACTTCAAAAGTCACATTATGAATTTGGATTTATCAAAGTGATGCCTTGGGCAGTATTGCTAAAAGAGGGGACAGATGTGTAGCACTTGTGTGAACTTTACCTTAAGAATTGACTTCAGTTTCAGACTGTCCTTCCTTGGTGCTAAAATTCTACCATAACATTTATATAGTTATGATATTTTAGATAGGTCCCAGGTAAAGAAGGATTGTCTTACATAACATTTACAGATAACTGATTATTTTTAAAAATATATTCAGGGGCGCCTGGGTGGCTCAGTCGGTTAAGCGTCCGACTTCGGCTCAGGTCATGATCTAGCGGTCCGTGGGTTCGAGCCCCGCGTCGGGCTCTGTGCTGACAGCTCAGAGCCTGGAGCCTGTTTCAGATTCTGTGTCTCCCTCTTTCTCTGACCCTCCCCTGTTCATGCTCTCTCTCTCTCTCTCTCTCTCAAAAATAAATAAATGTTAAAAAAATTTTTTTTAAATTAAAAATATATTCAACTTAGTGTAAGAAATCAAATGCTTTGCCGAAAACCGAAAATAAATGTATAGTGCTGTCATCAAAATGAAATAAAATTTTTGATCTACCATTTTAGTTAGCACTAAGTTGTTGCAAAACATCAACATAGTTCGCTAAAAACACATTAAACTAATTAATTCAAAATTGGAAGCACCTCATGTAGATGACCCAATTATCCGTGGAGACAAGACAGTGATAATTTCCTTTTAATTTAACCATCGCTAAGGGAAGTTATATTTAACTCTGACTCTAAATTCACAAAACAAAATCAGAAAAAAAGCTCAAATCGCTCAATAATTAATTATAACTGATGTAGTTAAAACAAATAATTAGTTTCCATTTGATTTATGAACAGTCAAAGTAATTTGCTTGGAAGTCAATGACAGCGAATATAAAAAAAAAAAAAGCAAAAAAAAAAAAAATTAAGGGGCGCCTGGGTGGCGCAGTCGGTTAAGCGTCCGACTTCAGCCAGGTCACGATCTCGCGGTCCGTGAGTTCGAGCCCCGCGTCAGGCTCTGGGCTGATGGCTCGGAGCCTGGAGCCTGTTTCCGATTCTGTGTCTCCCTCTGTCTCTGCCCCTCCCCCGTTCATGCTCTGTCTCTCTCTGTCCCAAAAAAATAAATAAAAAACGTTGGAAAAAAAAAAAAGCAAGAGATAGGTATGCTGCTTCATTTTTAGAAAAATACACAAGCAGTCATTCAGTCTCTGAAAGAAATCCATTCGTGCCTTCCCCAGTTGGCTGGACTGTGATACAAGCACAGTCTACAATTAACACTGACTCGTCCAAAGTCTAGGTAGTGGGTGGTACTGTTACAGGGAGTAAGGGTGGAACAGCCTCTGAGTTAAATGCTCACCTCAACGATTTTCTACTGGGAGTAAATCATTTTACTCTTCTAATCTTTGCCTTTTTCAACTACAAACCGGGAGTGACAATAATAATAGCACCTAATTATGACAGAGAACATACTATGTCTTTTCCAGAGAATTTCATCTTCTGTGGCCACACAGGTAGACGTCCCAGCTCCCCTTGAGTCAACTTGATGCTGTTAACGAATTCTGGCCAATGGCATGGGAGCAGAAAAGATATATGCCGTCATTTCTAGTCCTGGCACCGGAAATGTTCCAGGAGACCTTCCACATTTGTTCACGGGCTGGCCAGCTTACATGCAGATGACCCAGGACCGGAAGTGGAAGCTTGGGGTAGGGATGGTGGAGATACTAGTTTGAAGAAGCCCAGAATCACTAGAATCTGCAATCATCATTTGAAGAATAAGCATTGTAAAAAAGGCAAGAAATAAAACTACTTTGGGTAAGTCACTGAGATTTTGAATTGCTCGGTAAGGCACATATTCAAGTCATGTACTCAAATAATACATCACCTCATAAGGTTGTTGTGCGATTGAGAGATTGAATGATGAGACTGCGATCATTGTGCCTCCAATCAAGGGAATTTTCAGTAATGCATGGATATTATTACTATTTAAAAGCCAAAGAAATGTATATATCCTGTTGGACATTATGGCCTTGGTAATAGTTAAAATGTCTTGAGAAAAATATACAAATTCTAGAATACATAAAATTATGTTATTTAATGTAAGATAATATCACTCTTTATCTCCTGACATTGCACCCGGTAGAGCGTTGGTATTCATTAGAGGTTGAATTAATGATAGTTTCAATGAATAAATTCACGTATGAATTCAGTATAGTCAAGGAAATGTCTCCTGTTTAGTTGTACTGGACAGGGGCCATGTACCCTACAGAGATCTTTGGAGACTCAAGAGTGACAAAGATGCTTGACACTAAGAGGGAGAAGGAACCCAAAGGTAGCTTCAAGTAAATGGCCCGTGTGCTATTTCTTACATTACATGGTGAATGCTTGACTGTTTGCGTGATTATTACCTATCCGATTTGCATATGCTTTCTTATATTCTGTTTCCAGGTCACTATGGTGAGTGATTTAATAAAAGAAAAATAATATTCAATATAGATGATTCTAATTATAGAGAAGTCTTGGAAGGGATTTGTCATCAGCGTTTATTAAATGAGCCATTGTGGCAACTATCAAGATAAATGACCTGGATATAGAAGTGCTTCTGACGTTCAAAACCCACAGTCAGCTCTTGGTGGTAACTGAGAGACTGACAACTGAGAACAAGTGAGAATAGAAAACATTTGCGGAAGAAAGGAAATTTCAGGCAAGGAATGTGATAGTGAATACCCTGGCAAGAATTCCCAGAACGCCAGTCCCAGACCTGCCACTCGCCATGGGTTTAGGGGCAGATAATCTCTCAGAGGCTCCATTCTCTGGTGCATAAAATCATGGGATTAGATTCACTGGCTAATTTTGTAATGATTCGCAGTCATTATTTGTTCAATATCATCATTATCAACATCAGTCTTCACTGCACCGTGTGTGTGGGAGAAACAGTCAGTTATAAGAGTTCCTGCTGATAGCATGCTAGATAAATTCACCTTTTAACTGTGTAATTTTTTCTTAATACAGAAATAGTTGCTTACCACAGAAGCCAAGTGATGTCAAATAGTAAATTGAAAGACAAATGGAGACTAGAATATTTTATTCGTACCTAATTGGCCATACACAGTTTGTACATCTTCCAAACAAACAAATGCAGGATACGGCATGTATTCTAATGAGCCACAATAACAATAGAAGCAGTGTGTGGGGGGGAAATGGATCCAGCAAGAGAAAGATGATTTGAAGATGTATTTATGGCACACCTATGACTCCAGTTCCTAGGCAACAGGGTCTCGTTCGAACAGAAAGGAAGGTAGATAATTATAGCCTACAGTGTATTTGGTCTGCTGTGCTTGAGGAAGGGTATCTGCAAGAAATAAAAGGATACCTGGATCCTAAAGGGTCATTTCATGTGTCTAATTTTAAGTGGAATATCTTGACCGAATCACAGCACCTTTCATTTAAAGTACAGTCTCCCCTGACGGTTTCTGCACCCAAGCTAGACCTGCACCCCCGTCCCTCCCTCGCATATCCCCCTCTGCTCTGCATCAGTGGGCTCCGCTCTGCGGTGCTCTCCGTTAGCCAAAGTCAGCAACGATTTTTAGGAGACGCTGAGGAAAAGAAAAGGATTCATGAGCATGCGTAAGGAAAATACAATTTCCTGGCAGTTTATTGAAAGGAGCCCTTTTCTTTTCGATCCAGAAAATCCCTTGCTATTCAAAGAGAATCGGCTCCAGATTTTGTCTGGCTTTGTTTTGCTTTCTCTAGGTGTCGGACACAAGAGTTCAGGAGGAACACCCAGGCGAAAACGGAGCACACAGCTTAGGCAACGTGGAGACAAATCAAATCCTGTCTCAGGTCTGCGAGAAAAATACCAACCAGTATGGGCAAAATTATGAGCCATTCCCCAACATGTTCAATTTCAAATCCAAACTAATTACTTATCAACTTGTTTGAAAAATAAACTTTAAGAATCGCTCTCTTAACGCACTTAATGCACACTCACAAATACTTGTGGAGCGTCTAGATTCTGTCAGACTGCTTGGGGCCCTGAGGAACTGATGGTGGGGGCAGACCAGAGGCATCACGAGTCCACATTCACAGAGCTTCTCCGTGGAAGAAAGTGGAGAAAGATACTCAACCAACAAACCCATAAGTGAGCAGCTAAAGACAATTGTGATCACATCCAAGGAAGGAAAAAAGATGCAGTTTCTCTAAAAGCCAGTAACAACAGAGCGTGCTTTGGTCTGTGTGGTTAGGCAAGTTCCCTGGGAAGGGGATTTATGCCAAAGTCTGAAAGATGAAACACCCTCCTCCAGGAGTCAGAGAGGGGAACGGCATTTCATGCAGAAGGAAGAGCATGTACCAAGGCTCTGACGTCAAAAAAAGCCTTGTCATTTCCAGTAGAAGAGAAAGGACCATCAGGGCTATAGAGTATGGGTTGAGGGGCAAGGTGAGGTGGGGAGAATGCGAGGTACACGCTGAGACTGCAACGGTGATGGCTGGACATTCAACTCTTGTTAAGCAGTTCATAGTTCCAAGTGCAGCGAAAGACCAACTTACGGTTTACACGGGCCAATGATATGGTCTATTTCACTGTGAAAAGAATGGACCGGGGAGTTCAGAATAAAAGTAGAGATACAAGTTGGAAGACTCCATGGCAATAATCCAGGGGGGACCATATTGTGTCATTCAAGGTCTGGTGAGAAAGGCGGAATCCACTCAAAGTATCTTAACATGAGGGAATTTAATGCAAGGAATTGGTTATCCCTATAATGGAATCGATGAGGAGTGAAACAGGAGATGACAGTGAGATACTCCATGGATGAACGATATCAAGAAGCCACTAGCATCCCAAAGCCGGAGGGTCAGCGGGAGGAGGTGCTATCAGCAGAATCCAAGGCTGCATCACTGGGTGGAAGCAAGAACCACAGCGGAACAGTTCAGAAGGAGCTGAAGCCAGGATGGGGATGAGGCGATTTTGAAGGGTGGAGCCCAAGGCAAGAGGCATCGTCTGACACTGTCACTCACCCCAAAATGCTTCCCACTGACAAAGTCCAGCTGGAATCCAGCTTACCCTGGAGCCTGGGAAATTCAGACCGCAGGAACCAGCCACGTTCAATGGAGAAGAGAACAATGGAAGGACGAACAGACCAGGAAGCGCCTGTAGGCTTTGAGGGTAGAATCCAGTACAACTGGAACATTAAGTGAAGAGAGAAGCAGAAACGTGGAGTTAAGCAGGACCTGTGTGTCTCCGGCATAAACAACTAGGTAGATGGTGATAACGTTGACTTACAAATGACAGAGAAAGAGAAGCGAGTTATAATGGCCAGGGGCCCAGTTTGTGATATGTCAGATTTGACAAGCCAGTGAAGCATTGGTATGGAGAAGTCAAAGAGGATTGAAAAGAGAAAGTTAGCTAGAAAGAAAATAGTCAGTGATAGACGCAAGTTCAGAACTGCATTGATATGTTTTGTAAGGGGGGTGGAATGGGATTTGGGAGGTATAAAGAGGGTTCATCTCCATTGAATTATTTTACTTTTTACAAGTTGTAGGGGCACCGGGGTTGGGGGGGGTGGGGCTCAATCCGTTAAACATCCGACTCTTGATTTTGGCTCAGGTCATGATCTCATGGTTCGTGGAATCCAGCCCTACACTGGGATCCGTGCTGATAATGTAAAGCCTGCTTGGGATTCTCCCTCTCCCTTTGCCCCTACTCACAAGCTCTCTCTCCGTCTCCGTCTCTGTCTCTCTAAAAATAAATAAGTAAACATTAAAAGTAAAAATAAAAAGTTATAAGGCACGACGATAGCTATACTTGTGGAGAGCACAGCTTAAGGTATAGAGCTGTCAGAGCGTGATGTCATATACCTAAAACTAATGTAACATTGTATGCCAATGATACTTGAATAAAAAAGTAAGTAATTATAAAGAAGTTAGGAAGCAAATTTTTCAAAATACTAAGACTTTACAAAATCAGGTGGGAAGTACCTGAATGGCCATTATGTTATTCCCTATCTTTTTCTTGTTGCTTAACACACGTACTACTAGTAACAAAGAAAGACCGGATGGGACAAAGGCGTAGAGACGGCAGGTGCAGACTGGCTTTGGACAGTGTTTGGCTGTAAAGGAGTGAAGAGAATTTGCATCAGGAAGATAGGCATTAAGGGAAGGTTTGTTTGCTTTCAGTTTAGTTTTGGTTTTTTAATATCAACGCTACCACAGGGTATTTCTCTGCTGAAGGAAATTATTTTGCAGAGAGAGAGATTTAAGGATGCCTGGTCCAGACATGATAAAGCAAGGGGTGTGATCCTTGAGGATGTGAGAGGGGCTTTTACCCAGAGCACACGTAAAGGTGTGGCCTTTATAGAAGGAGAGAAGCTGAGTTAATTAACCGGAGTAAGTCTCCAGGAATAATTGTTTAAATTTATATAGATATCTTCGCAAGTCACGTCAAAAATATAGCATTCAAAATTCGTTGTTTTAATACAAAATGGAAGCACGAGAACTATTTTCCTTTACTACAACTAGATCTTATTTTAAGTGATTTTCACTAGAACATGAAATTGGGGGAGTGTGTACAGGTTTATGTACTGATTTCTTTCTTTCAGAAAACTGACCGTAAGCAGATAACTTCATTATATCGTTGGTTTAGTTACCCTGAAGGCACAGACAGGAGTCCTTAGCATTTCATTACTGTGAAATGTCAGCGTACACAGGATGATAGGAAATGAGACCCCAAAAAAGATCCCAAGTAATTTTCTGCTTTGTTTCTTTCCCTCAGAAGAAGCGTAAACACTATGTCTCTCTCAAAGTTAAAGCTCAGTCCTACCAATGGAAGATAGTCGGCAGGAGGAGAAAGACCATCTTGTCATGATTCTCTGCAAAATCCATCAGATGACCTTTCTGTCAGGAGGCAGTTCAATCATTGTCATCCCATTGTTTATTAAGTAGGAGCATATTCTCCCTAAGTAATCATAGTTTTATAGTCTTGCATATGAACCAATACTCCAGCTGCCTCTCCCAGAAAGGTTGCCTAAAATCCCCTCATTTCACACCTCATTTGCACCTTTGCAAGAAACAACCATGTTGAAATTGAGCAGAAAAGGTAATTAAAATCGAGTCCTTTTATATTGAAACCAATTTTGCTGTAGGTTAAATACGTTGAGGGGAGGTCTGTGGTTGGAGCTTAAAGACCTTAGTAAAATGGCGTCATTTCTGTTTCCTACAGATCCAGTAATGGAGACAGACCATCCTCCTCTCTCCCAGCATTGAAAGGGACATTTCAAAAAAAAAAAAAAAAAAAAAAAAGAAAGGGACATTTCAAAGCAACGGATGATAAAGGCCAACTAGCAGACAGAGAGTCGGCCAGAAATTACACAACATCTCTATAAGATTCATGGGTGGTAAGCAAAATAACGGTCCCCAAGGAGTTTCACATTATACTGCCCGGACCAGTGAGCATGTTGCCTTGCATAGAAAAAGGTGCTTACTTTGCAGATGTGATTAAGGATGTTGAGAAGCAAAAATTCACCTGGATTGTCTGAGTGAGCCCGATGCAATCACAAGGGTCAAGCGGGATACCAGTGAGACAGGAGGGTCAAGTTCAGAGAAGTTGTAATGCAGAGGTCAGAATGATATGCAGGGCCATAAGTCAAGGAATAGGGTCAACTCTTGGGCCTAGAGGAGACAAGGAAAGAGATTCCCCATTACAGCCTCCACCAGGAACACAACCCCATGATCCATTTCAGACTTCTGACCTCCAGAACTGTAACATGATACGTGTGTGTTTTTCCAGCCACCACATTTGTGTCATTGTTGTGGCAGCAGGGGGAAACTACTAGAACATATATAAAGTTCTGAACACAATGCCGGCCACACAGCCTTATTTGAAAATAATGAATTATTATTACCATCGAATATTTTTCTTATTCTACCTTGCTTTATAGATTTTGCTAGCTTGCCATTGTTCAATTCTAGATATTTGTAGAAATAAACTTTCTATTCTAATTGGTATCATTTTCCAGTATGGAATCTTAAAAAAAAAACAAAAAAAAAAAAAACAAAAAAAAAAACAAACCTCTCCCCTGTTTTAGAGATTATTAGAAACAGAAAACAACAGCACTGTTTTGACAATTGTCCTTGTGTTAGAAATGACAGTTTCACTAACCAACTAAAAAATGCTAAATTCTTGTATTCATTCACGTAGAAAGTTGGACTGCTAATTTTGTGATGTATTTGGAAGCACAGGGGGTATGGTGCTTCTCAGGGGTTGAACAGGTGACATGTATATGAATTCCTCCTTCTTTTCCTTTGATCTCTAAAAATATCTGGATGCTGTAATGAATTTTTGTTTAAGTGGAAACTATCCCAGGCTTTCTCTTATCATTTTTTTCTGAATAATGCTAACTTAAACTTGCATTGTAATACTGCCTTTGTAATTGCTGCAGCCTGTTCACAGCACAATACCTATCTTTTCCACGGAGTCTCCCTAACATTTTCCCCTTGAAGTAAATCCACGCAGAAAAACTGAAACTAGTCCCTTAAAAGAGAATTTTGCTTTGCAAATGGCCAGGCCGCCTCTCAGATACGGTTTTTGTAACCCACCCTGTCCATTTCCCCTCAATTTAAGCCGCAGGGACTCCTGTTATCATGTAATGTTCATTCTCCACCCATGTCAGAATGTTCTGACTGTCCTCCATGCAACTCTGTGATTACAAAAACACGGGGCTTAGAAAATTCCTAAGAAGCTTCTCAATCAATTATCAAGTTTGTAGAGCAACACCTAGAACAATGAAGCCAAATTTAACTCAGGTGGTGAAGAGACGAAAACTTTGTGGAGCTAAACGCTGCATATTATAAACTTTTAGATAATTTCCCAGGAAGAGACTGCAATCTATCTGAAAGATACATTCTCAGCCACATTTATGGATCAGGCTGCTTTTTGCTCTCTACCTCTACATGTATACTGCTTATACTGAGAAAAGAAAACCTGCTTTCTGTGAATATAAAACAAGGTATGCAATAAAATATTCATAATGCCAAACTTGCAGGCTTCAATACATGCACTTTCTAGAATACCAACTATAATGAAGACTCCAATTAGAACTGAGTTTGGTTCTTTTTTATCCATTCATATTTTACGTTACCTGTGTGTGTGCATGCTATATATAGGTGCCCTTTCTTCATGTAACCTTCAGCTGTCTTGGATGAATTTTAAAACTCCCTTTGCAAATTCTTATAGCCTTTTAGTGTTAAATAAGTCCTCACTGACATTTACAAGTCATACCATTTACAAGAGTGCACTGTGGTCTTCATGTTTATTCCCCATTCATTGCAATAAACTGTGACGTTTAATGCTCTATTGATTATTGCTGCAGTCACAAGTGACACTTTTAACGAGTGATTTTCTTTTCTAGGCTTCATCCCGGATGCACATTACACAGATATATTCTATGTTTAAAAAAGTGTTTACTTGCATGCAATAATAAGCTTAAGCAAGCCACTTTCTTCCATTTATGAAAAAGTATAACAACAGCGCAAATAATATTATTAATATGGAGATGTAAAATAGATTGTTTTTCCAAAGACACCAATTTTATGGTGGTTAAGACATTCCCTCCCTAGTGTTGAAATCATTAAAAGTTTATCATTTTTTTCCTTGGTGAATCTAGAAATTGAAAGCTGACATACATTCCCTATTTATATGCCAGTTATATGAGCTGTGGGGGTGGATGTTTTGTGTTGGGTTTTAAATAACACCTTGCAGCAGGGAATGAAGGGGGAAAGAAACCGCAATATTTGAATGCTAACTTAAAAGTTTGGAAATTGGACATGTGTCCTTTAATTATAAGGTTTTTATAGTTATTTTTTGCTAGAGGATTATGTCCTTATTTTCGTGATGGGGGTGGGGGGAGAAGAGTCCCTTATAAAATAAAGGACTTTTGGCTTTTTGCGTTCATGTTTAATTACATTCAAAATGCCCCCAAAACAACTAAAGCATGTGTCTACATGCACAGCTAATGTGCCCATGGTTATCCAGTCACTGAGGAAAAAAAATTGAGTCATGTAAGTTTTTTGAAATGTTTATCCATTTTTAGTTCATTTTTTCTTTTTGACTGGATCATCATAAAAACTCACGAATGGTCCTAAACTGTAAAGAAGCTTAGATGTGGCTTTCTTGACATCAGGAAGCTCCATTCGTTCCCCCAAGTCATTACTATCCTGCACGTTAGACTTTAAATATCATCATTCTTTAATTTTCTTTTTTTTTTTTTTCATTTTTCAAATAATTGTTCCCAGGAGAAAATGCAAGCACTACTGTGAAGGCTGGAAGATTAGGCCTTATCAGATATTTACTCTCCAGCTAATGATTCGTTATTTCCTTTTCTAACTTGACAGCTTGCTAAGAGCCGATTCCTGTAGACCAGCGCCTCTGGAGAGCGGTAAGCATGCGGAGCAAGGACTCCATCCATGGATGCCAATATCAGAGGACTGTAACATGAGGGCTCTGCATAGCCATGGGAACTGGATATCCATATCCATAAGTCAGCAGCACATGAATGGGTGTTTGGGGTACAAAGAAAAAGATGGGGAAGATGGTCAACAGAGTGTTGGGGGCAGAAGTCAGCGTGGATGCACCCCATTGGCAGACATCACGTGCTTCCCATTCAGCCCGAGTACCATGTCAAAAACACGAGATCTCAAAAACAGGAGAGCTTAGTGCCACAGGCTAAGAAAAGAGTAAAGAGGGAAGAGTCCTTATGTCACAGACACAAGGCAAAGACAATGTTGGAAGAAAAGATTTAATGATGTGGTTAATCTGAATCGCTCTTGTTCTGCCTTTTCCACCCACTCCCTCTAAATCATCCAAACAAATCCACCCCAAGTTTATGCCGCTCATCGCTAACATCCTGGCGTCCTTGATTTGCAGGCTGCAAGTAACATACAGGAATATAGAAGTGTCCTTAAGATGCTTTTGGAGTGAATTATGATCCAAAATATGGTAGGTTCTGACTTTAGAGTTCGCTCAATTTCCCTATTTAAATGCATAGCTCCTGTGTTGTTTATAAAATGAACACTATGAAAAACAGTTGCTTATAATCACTGTTTTTTTTAAGGCAAAAATGACAATCAGTATATGTTCTTTGTCATCCTATGGCTCTCTGAGATGATATGAATATATTCATTTAATAGGTATGCGTGTGAATCTGACTCCAGATGGGGACTGAACAAATACAGTTTCAGAAACCAAACCCCATCATGGAAAATTAGGTCTTCTCTACACCAGATGAATGTCTGTAATAACTATGTATTTTACCATGTCTTCGATCCGTTGTAAGCAGGGTGGTGCCTATAGATAATGATACTGTGCATTTGTCCAACCAAACATATACTGAATCCATAATAGGCACTAGTGATTGTGCTGGGTCCTGTATTCAACAGCAAGCCAGGCACAAAATCCCTGACCTCAAAGAGATTATAGTCCATGGAGACAAACACAGTCAAGGGCAGACTGTCAACTAGGCATGGAGCCCCACTGGAAGAAAGCCAGCGAACCATAGGCTTAAGAGATGAACAGACATTAGCTAAGCAAGTCAACTGTAGCTAGTCACAAAGACATTTGGAAAACCCAAAATGTCTTTGACGAGAAGAGGTGAGAAGAAAGATTTTATCCAGGGAGAATTTTGCCTAATAATGGTCCATAAAACCGTTCATTTAATTTCTGCCCAGAAATCTCATATCATAAAAGACAGACATATAAAACATTCCATCCTTTCAATTATGACTTGACATTGTTTAGAATGATGTGCTTTCTCTAGAAACATTAATTCATTCAAAAAATATTTATTGAGGCCACACTTTTAGTCACTAGCATGCAATGCTGATGAAGACAGAGATGACACCCAACTCTAGGGGACATTTGACAGGTCTTTCAACTACCCAGCAGGTGAACATCTTTCTTTCTTAGAAGAAGTTTCCAGGTGTTTTTTTTTTTTTTTTTTGAGTCTTGGTAGGGCACACAGACTTTCTCCACCTAGAAGTACTGAGAATGTTCAGTATTTTCCTGCCTCCCTTGAAGCTAGCTATGGGCATCTCAGTTAGGCTCTGCCCTTTGGAATGAATAACATAAAAAGAAAGGACAGAGAGGTTGCTTTTCTCTCTGGCAATGACAGCGGTAGCAGTGGCTACAGAATTGGACTCCATGCGGACGTAAAGGTTGCTCAGTGGGCTGCACTTGCCACAGTAACATCCAGTGGCCAGTGGCAAATGGAGTAGTTTCTTTGCAGAGCAGCAAAGTTTAAGACATTGAGCCCGACTTTCCAATTCATTCAATGATTTCCAAATCATTGGTTGCGTTCGGTGAGCTACTCCACATCTTTACAATAAATGTGTTTTGCTTTTGCTTTGCTTTTTCTGACCCAATAGGCTTCTGTTGCTTCCAACAGAGAACCACAAATAATAGACCAACTTCAGAGCCAACCAGCCATCAGGAGAAGCAACAGTTAGAACAAAGAACATAACAAGACCTACGGGACTCGGCAGCTTTCCACATGTGGTTTCTCAATAGCATTTCACTATAAAACTAAAAAAAAATCATTCATTTTGGCTTTGAGCTCTCTCTCTGTTAAATGTTTGTATCAGTCTTCTCAGGCTGCAATAACAAAATGCCATATGCTGGGTGGCTTAAACAGCAGACATTTATTTCTCACAGTTCTGGAGGCTGGGAAGTCCAAGATCAAGGTGCTGGCACATTGGATTCCTGGTGAGAGCCCGCTTTGTGGCTTGTAGACAGACTGCTTTCTCTTTGTGTTATCACATGGCAAGGAGATCTGTCTCTCTTTCTGTTTTTATAAAGGCCCTAAGCCCATCAAGAGAGTCCCACACTCACAATAACCTCATCTAATCCCAATCACCTCCCAAAGTCCCCATTCCCAAACAGTATCCCATTAGAGATGGAGCTTCAACATAAGAATTGTGAGGGGGGGGCATACAGAAATTTTATATTTTTTTAATCTTGAATAACGAATATGACATGCCTTCATCAAGCTGTCTAATTCACTGTGGGCCCTTTCTCCATCAGGGAATCTTCAGGTTGTGCCCTTGATGAAGAAGCAAACAACAACTCTAACTCTTCCTCTGGAGCCTTCTAATTTTACTCAAATAATCCCTCTCCCCATATTGGCTACATATTCAACATCCTCGATGCTGCCTTTTTCAGCAAAATCAACACCCATGACATTTCCTGAAACTGTGTTTTGTGTCCACACAGCACTTTCTTTATGATAGTGTGCTTGTAGTGCTCACAGGGCTATCATGAGAATATTCTTTCAGCTCTATGCTACAAGCAGTCTAGTGGACCAAGGGCTCCAGCTATTGTGAGCCCATCCCATGTTCGCACTCACACTTCCCACCGGCTGCTCCTAGCCCATGACTGAGCATAACAGCTTTGCTGATGCAGGTCCATTGCTAATAGTGAGGAGACTCTTCTGATGGTGAGTTTGACTCAAGAACTCTGTAGAACTCTGTGTGGTCTAAGAGGCTTCCAACTTTCCTTTCTTCCTTCCCTCCCTCTTTCACTGGGGGTCAGACCCGCTTTATGATCAGACAGCTGTCCCAGCCTCTCCCTGTTGTCTCCCCATCCTCCGCTACAGGCAATCCTTCTAGTACATTCCTTGCACCTTTAATCTGTCCTGGGTGTCTGCTTCTAAGAAGACCCCAACTAACACACCCTGTGTCATAATGCCATTGCTCAAGTTGCTGGCCATCAGCACCCATGTGTTTCATTTGGTTAGACAAGAAAACAACTAGGAATGGGTTGTTTTTCATTTCAGGTGGAACACAGGACAAGTATCTTATCTCCCTGCCCCTTTTTGCCACATATTCCCAAGTGTTTGTCTGAAAATCCTATCTGTAAACTCACCATTATACCCACCCACCCCACTCTTATAAATCAAAATGGAATAAAGATCTGAAATATTTTAAATCACCATATTTGATGTCATCATATCATTAAGTCATTAAGTGAAATATATTTTAGCCATGTGTCACTCTCCTTGGCAGGCTGCCCTGGCTCTATCTATATACTGTGCCCCTAGAACTGTGCCCTGAGCCCAAGCTCCCTCCCCAATGTCATTCTGATGTCAAGACACTATGTAGAAATTCACCATATTCCCAAATCACAGTGTGCATACACTTGGCTCTCATTTTATCTTCATTCCAAATCCCTTTTCCAGTAATGTTTAATCCAAGCATTTCCTCAAGAAGCTTGGAACCCATTGCTTTTCTCTCCAGACTTTCCCTAAACCCATGGCTCTGCTCCCAGAAAGATAAGGTCTTTCTACACTCAGAGAGACCTTTCAGATATAATGAAGCGTCTATGTAGACTTTTGAATACTACCTCTCTAACTCTATCTGTTGGGAAATCTACTTGATCTTGTATGAAACATTGGCCTAATAAAACAGTGGTCACAGCTATAACCTTGGAGATGAGCTTTAATTTGCCATGCAGATCTACCTCTATCTGGTGGGCTAATCTATACCCCAAACCTGCCCAACTCTAGTAAATAATGCAAATGTTAGGCCTTTCTTTTCCTTCAAGCTGCTTTAGTAATACCTCATGGACAAATCCTAACATATAAAATAGGAAAATGGAATAAACAAGCCAACTTTCTCTCTCTAAAATTGTTCTTCCTAAAGTAAGCAGTAGACTCAGTATCCAAAAGAATAAGATATTTGAGATATAAACTCTGGTAGTTCATGGAAACAGATGAAAAGAATGTAAAGAAATACTACCCACAGTATTTTCATTCAAAAATCCTGAGAATAGACAAATTCATAGCAACAGTTTTGGAACAGGCAGTTTCAGATTTCAAGTTCCATAAAAGAATCACTAAGCATCTCTTTTGTACCAGTCTGGTCGTATGTTCAAATGGTATGAGGCCCCGGGAAATATAAAACACGATGCTGCCTCCAGGCGCTAACAATCTCCTTGGGGAGAAAAGTCCGACATGAAGGAAAAATTGAAGACCACCACAAGATAATTCAACAATAGCACACATTTGGTATATAATAGGTAGCTTTCTGAAGGCAAGCGTGTTCTGAAAGTCCCCACAGAGAAAAAACTTGAGCCTGAATCTTGATGAGGCCAAATGTGATGAGCTGAGAGGAACACAGTCCTGGGAGAGAGACGGTCTGTACAATGAACAGAATGTAGCTTCTAATCACTGACAACTACACAAACTACGAGGACACTTTGACACTTCATGCTCAGGGGATCTGGGGGGTGGTGCCCAAGGGCATCAAAGTGCTTCAGGTTTGCAGTGCTCAGTACAAAACATGCGAGTGCTGCCCGTAGAGACAGCGACAGGTTCTCCCGGGCACCTGTCTGGGGTCTGGAGTCAGCTACCTGAAGGCAGAGCTTGCGGACGCTGAAAGTAGGCTAACTAACCTCTCAGCAATCATCTCTTCTGGAACTTTTCTTTCTCAAATCATCTGTAACTTCATCTTGTCATCCTGTCTTTTCCCAACTCTACCACGGATGGAGGTTCTTTAAATCCTTGGGTTCCATGTTTGTTCATCAGCCAGACTGGCCTCCACCAGGGAGCCCGCACCTGAGAAAGCTCTCTCTGGCCCATCCCACCTCACTGTTACTTATCCCATGTTCTACCTTGATATGAGCAGTCAGTCCTAGCCAGGTGAACTACAATAACTACAGGCAAACAATGCCAAGAGCTCCGAATTCTGATTTGGGGTTCTCTCATCAACTAGCCTTTATGACATAGGAAGAATATTACTAATTCTAAAAGCCAATTCAAATGCAAGTTCGAGTTGAGCATTGCCAGCAATTTATTATCCTAAAATAACCAGAAACCAGTATCCTACTAAACTGGTGTTCTACCCAACAGTTATCTTGGTACGGCATATGCTATTTGAGTAGAGAAGAGGGTGACAGGAAAGAAATGTCACTGTAATTGATTATCTACTCAATAAATAATGGCACCCCCATTTCACAGGTAAGGAAATAGGTGTTCAGAAAGATAACAGAACTGGCAGAACCAGTTCATGCCTCTGACAACAAAATGATGTCACTGTATTGATTTCTGATTTTTGATTTGTGATTGCCTAACAATGCTTCCTTTCACAAAATGCCTACGCATGTTCAAAGTTTCTCCACAAAGATCGTTAAGTGTTTCCAGGCAGCAGACTGGAGTGAAAGAAAGGCTTCCCAGAATGTGAACATTTTTCATAAATGCATTAAATAGAAGCTTCAAGGCCTTATCCTCATATATATTTATGAGTAAGGATCATATAAGCCCAAATAGATCATGGGTCATTTTCTATAAAAATGTAAGAGAAGATGCATTGCAATATGACCACCTCGTTTTCCATCTTAGATATATTCCCGAGGAGCTGAGCATAAAGTGAAAAATTTTTACATCAAAGCTTACCCGATTTTATATTAAAGCATCTTTCATATATGGGTTCAAAAAATCCAGACTAAAAGGAAAAGGCCATTTTTGTTTCTAAGACAAATCCATCAAGTTATAGGCCAGTTTTGAAATAAGTCAGATTCTAAATACCTACATCAAACTTCTGCACTTACGGCATTATGTCAGAATACAGTCCCCTCAAGTTCAGAGTCTATTAATCACCAAATCACAAAGGACTCCCTTTTCCAATGAAATATACCCGCGCCTTTACTCCTAAAGATTCTACTCTTGACTCACTTTCAAAGTTTTTGTTTGTTTGTTTGGTGTTTTGTCCCATTCAGCTTTTCCAACCCTGTTATCTCTCATCTAGGGGACTGCAACCAGCTTCTGGCTGATCTGTTTATCAGAGGTGTGTTGTAAGTATCTCCGACATCCTTGCTTCTTGGTTCATTCTTCTCACTGTTACAAAGTCAGCCCCTGCTTAAAAGCCCCCAGTGGTTACTACAAATTTTCAGAAGTATGTATTTCTTAGCTTGACATAGAAGACCCTTCGTGTTATGGTCCCAGCTTGGCTGTACTAAGCTTCTCTCCATTTCCACACTTGCCATCTTCTTGCTGATCTCTTTCCTTGGGTCATGTGTTCACACTCTAAGGATGCCTTTCCTGGCTTAATTGCGTATCCAAATCCAAATCTTGAGTTAAAATCCAGTATTCGGGAGTCCTGAACGGTGAGTTACTGTTTTTTAGACATTTGTGCCCAATCCACTGTTTTTCAGCTTCGACTGTTGCAGAAAGGCCGGTGCCCACCCAACAACAACCACGAGAAAAATAAATAAATGAAAAAAGAGCTTCTCATCACCGAACTATTAATAGGAGTTACCTCCAAGGAGTGGACTCAGGATGGAAGAGGAGAGGGCACTTTTACTTTGCATTGTATTTTTCCTCCTTGCGATTAAAATATTTTACAACAGCAACAAAAATAAAGTAAAATTTTAAAAAAATAAAATAAAAATAAAATAAAACCCAGCGTTCAGTTTACTCGTCCAATTCAGCACCAATATTGACTGTTCTGTCAATTAAGTACAATTAATCTTATACATCTTTTTTTTTTTTTTTAATTTTTTTTTTAATGTTTTTTATTTATTTTTGGGACAGACAGAGACAGAGCATGAACGGGGGAGGGGCAGAGAGAGAGGGAGACACAGAATCAGAAACAGGCTCCAGGCTCCGAGCCATCAGCCCAGAGCCTGATGCGGGGCTCGAACTCACGGACCGCGAGATCGTGACCTGGCTGAAGTCGGACGCTTAACCGACTGCGCCACCCAGGCGCCCCTAATCTTATACATCTTATCATGCCATGAGATTTCCAGTTTCTTGAAGTCAGAGATTGTGTGTGATCGAGTCCCTGTGCTCTCAGCTCTTCCCATTAGTCTGAGATGTGGTAGGTATGAAATAAAGGACTGTTCCGTGGATAAATGAACCGATGGAGGTGATGAATTGGTATTAATCCAGATTTTCCTGTGGAAAATGACATATCTTCATAAAACAGCCAACTAACTTAGAGAGGTTGAGTCAATTTATTGGTACAACCTAATACAGCTCAGAACTTTGGGGAAAAAAGCACCCTTTTCCTGTATTTTCTTTCAGAGTTTATTAATGTATTTTTGACAGAGAGACCACACGCCCGTGCCAGAGGGACAGAGAGAGAGGGAGAGCAAAATCCCAAGCAGGCTCCACACTGTCAGCGCAGAGCCCCACGTGGGGCTCAAACTCACAAACAGTGAGATCATGACCTGAGCTGAAATCAAGAGTCGGTTGCTTCACAGACCGAGCCACCCAGGTGCCCCTTTCTTGTGTTTCATTTTTAATTCACCATCCCACCATCTAATTTTTGAAGGCACAGCATATATCTTTATTGAGTAAATAATGAATGAGTACCTTTCCATTTTGCAATTCAAAACTTTCAGAGGTAGAGATAAAATTCTTATGAGGATAGTCAGAGCCAGTATTTACGGAGAATTTACTATGCGTCTGGCACTGTGCTAGGCATTTTCCATGGATTTATCTCATTTAAAACTCACAACAGAATGTTATGCTAAATACGAGTCTTATTCCCATTTTACAGATGAAAAAAAATAATAACAACAAGACAGAGAAATAACGGACGCAGGAACTGAATACAGACAGTGTTGGGACAAATGCCCAGTTCCCGACTATGGTGCTACCCTGTTCTTTGGGGGGCAATACACCGAATGGGAAAACTTCAGATTCCTTTTCCTAATTGCAGGGTTTGTCTCTATAAATCCCCGTAGTTTCTGGTAGCAAATGTCAACCATACAGCTTATGCAATGCGTAGCCTTCTGTAACTAAAGTCTGCCTGTCAAGTTTCTATCCCACAGTCCAATAAGTCAAGTTTAGTTATTCCTACATCAAATCCTTCTGTTGCTTTTTTTCTCCCAGCCCTAGATCTGAAAAAGGAAAAGAATTACATGAAGAAGACAAAGTATTTCTTTTCTCTACTGAGCAAATAAATTGGGACACAGCTTACTTTGTGTTGGGGGGGGGGTTTGTGTGGAGAAAAAAAAATTATTTTCTAGAGCAATGTCGGAAGCTCATTTTAAAGTAATCTGTTCATGACAAGAAATGAATGCTTTACCACAGCTCTCTGAGTGAAATACCTTGTTGGACGAGGAGAGATTGGCAAGGCCTGCAGCTCTACGACAGCATTTTGCCCAGTGAAGCGTGTTGGCTCTTTTAATCTATAATTCAATTGCTCTCCTGGCTCAGCAAAACACTTAAGAAGGCTCTGAGACCCTTCCGTTAAGTGTATTTTACGAGTGTGGTCTCAAATGTGGTGAGCCGCCCTGAAAAACCATTGAGTGATGCCATTCAAGGACTTGCCTGAATAAAATACACCAGGAGATATAAGGGAATCTGAAATAAACAGTAAGAGCATTCATTCGTATGCAACTGTACTTTATAGGACTGTTCATTTCCGATTTGCTCAGCAAAGGAAAAGATTTCAGGTGAACATGCTTACCTTAAACAGAATAATTTATAAGTCCCTATTTCACAGGTTAGGAGCATGAGATAATGGGGAGAGTACACGCGATTTCTGATGAAAATGGCAATTTAGAGTTGATCTAATATAACTCTAAATATCATAGGCAGTGGTTGCATGAGAAAAAACAAACTTGCCTGTACTGGATCTTAGAAGGCTTTCCTTTGCCCTTAACTTTACAGCCATGACTAGATTAGGAATATACGCCAAACTGTGTAAGTGAATAGTGTGAAATATTATGAAGCATTAAATTACAGGTGATTAAGCTATAGAAATGAAAATGAAAGCTTTTAGAAAGAATTCCAATGACTTCCAGGGATCGTAAGTAAAAGAGAGAAAAATAGAAAAGCTTTTAATCAAAAAATGTCAATGTTATAGAAAATTATTTTGAAAAGTGTTTCAGTTCTCTGATTTCCAAAATATCATTTGGGTTCACCCCAACTGACTTTGAACGGGTCTTCTAAATTTGGATATCTCCCATGGGTTGAGATGATGTTGAATAGAATTTTTAAGTCTCCAATTAGCTTTGAAGAAAGGAAGATTAGTTTGCATAGAAGTGTAACTAAGCTTATAAGTTGTTTTTTTCCCCCCAAACATATTAATTTACTATGTATGCTATGGTAGCTTTTCTGTTTAAGAAGCAAGATTATAATATTTAGTATGCCAGAAATGTAATGTCTTCGGTAAGCTTTCTCATTTTTATATCAACAAATTCATGCAATATTAAAAAATTACCTTATTAGCAAAACCATTTTAGCAAGGCATGCTAAGGAGCATAACACTCTGCCAAGTGGATGTTTTCTAGGATTTTTTGCAAATTGTCCCAACTGTATAATGGCACAAGTCATGGTGTTCTTGAAGAAATGAGGTTTTTAATCCTAATTGTAGAGTAAAAGCTTCTGAATCTGAAAAACATCCCACTATGCTTTATCACAAAATTATTCCACTCTGACAGTGTCTCTATTGAGAAATGTTATTAATTCTTCCCCAAAAGATTATAACTTGAGAAGACATGTAATATGAACAGTTGTACTACTATCTTAAATCTTTCTAAAAAACCTTCGTTAATTTTTAAAATAAAATTTGTTGGGGGGGGGGCATCTGGATGGTTCAGTCGGTTAAGCATCCGACTTTGACTCAGGTCATGATCCCTCAGTTCATGAGTTCAAGCGTCGCATTGGGCTCCGTACTGACAGCAGAGAATCTGGAGCCTGCTTCAGATTCTGTATCTCCCTCTCTCTCTGCCTATCCCCTGCTCATGATTTCTCTCTCTCTCGTAAAAATAAATATTAAAACATTTTTTAAATAAAATTTTAGGGGTGCTGGGTTGGCCTAGTTGGTTGAACATCCAACTCTTGAATTTGGGTCAGGTCATGATCCCAGGGCTGTGGGATCGAGCCCTGTGTCAGGCTCAGCACTTAGCATGGAGTCTGCTTAGGGTTCTCTCTCTCCCTCCATCCCTTTCCCCTGATCACACTTTCACTCTCTCTTTCTGTCTAAAATTAGAAAAAATAGTAAATAAATAAATGGATGAATGAATAAATAAATAAAATGAAATTTATATTGGTAAAATATGCAACTGGTTCATTAAGTCATTTATATCAACTGCAGTTTATGAAAGTGACTCATTATTAGGAAGGTAACAAAAAAGTGGCTTTTACTGATTTGAAAATAAATAAACAAGGAATTGGTTCTTTCTAAAAAAATGTAGCAAAGATAATATGGTTAAGAGAAATCTTTTAAGGTTGGGGAGAATATCTTATCAACAGGGAACTATGCTGGAATGATGTCCTAAGCAACTACATTTTATCTGTTTTTTTATTTGTTTCTTTTAGAACGGGCGATTTTATGAAATCTTCATAAGTATCTTCAGCTTTGGACAAACAAAAAAAACTAAACAAAAGCAGCCATAGCCGAGAGCTACCTTAGAATCATCCAGAATTTTTTAGAAGCTCTCAGTGTTCCTGACCAGGCTTCTTATCTCCTCACTGCTCATGGCGGTCCTAGCTCCTGTGATTATCAGAGACAATATGGAGAAGAAAAAGTTTAATATGATTCAAAGGACCTTAGAAGGTAGGCTTGAATTCGGGATGTCCAGAGGATCCTATGGTAGCAGAATTTACGCTGTGCAAGCCTGACTTTTAACAAACAACAATTTGTAATCATCTTACACATGAATCCTGGTCAAATGTCTTCATTCTCCTCTCAAATCTTTTTCCACATCCTCCTCACCCATTAGCGAAACTACTTATATGCTATCATAAACTAGAAAAACATACTTTTCTCGGATACTTTACACTCTAGAACCTGTTAATTAATTAATTTTGGATGCCGACATTTCCCACTCTAATTATAAATGCAATTAATACTTCAAAGATTTTGTATTGGCTCCATTGTTTTTTCAGGAGCTAGGAAAATTAGATTTCTATCATTGAACAATAAAACAACGCAGATAAGAAAATTGCAGGTATAATAGTGAGTCTAAAGCAATTTGCTGGGAATAAAGTGAACTCTATGAATTTGGTAAGAAAGCCCAAGTGGTGAGCTCATACTCATCATAGTTCATTTCAAAAGTGTTCCGATTTCTAGTGTTATTTTACTTTTTTATTCAAGCAAGAGAAAGCCATCGAGAACACACCCATTCGCACACATGCGCAAGTGCATGCAAACACACACACACACACACACACACACACACACACACACAGTATCTCTTATGAATAAAAGACAGTGAGAGGGGGAAAAAACCCTGCTTTACTAAGATTAGTTAAGAGCACATCCCACTCTTCAGTAAATAACTTGCAGGTTGCTTCAAAAAGAGACCTGGGATCCAGCTACAGCATGAGACTCCTCTGCGTCGCAAACCACGTTGTTCTATCAAGGTGACATCTTGAGATCCAATTCTATTTTTTTGGATGGGATATTTGGCAGAAACCCAGTTTAACCCTGACACAATTTTCGATGAGCTATTATAATCTTTTTTTTATTTTTTCCAGTCATATTTTCTTCGATGGAGAACTTACAAACCTCGAGAATGTCCTGGAACCAAGAATGGGCAACACGATGTGGGGGAGAACGGGCATTTGGCACCATCGGTTGTTATTTTATTCACGGCACGTGGTAAATCAGCCCTATTTCCAGTTTTAAGTGTTCGTGCTTGAGGATTCAATTTTATCTTCCCCGGCTCATGAGTTTGAAAAGACTGAGATAAACCCCTCCCCCCTTGTCCTTATTACTTCGCAAGTATGAAAGCCACTTCAAGCAGGTTGAGACCTGACCTACAAGACTGAAACCACATGATTCCTCGTCACTACAGTTGATAATTTTATGCCATTTTACACTCTTCGGAGGCCATTTTGTTTGCATGGGTACTTGTACGTGGAAGCCTCAACATCCCCAGTCATGCTGAATTCACCTCCAAGGTGAGGTCCGTGTCCCAGGTCGTGCCATTGGTTCATCACACCCAACTACTACACAGAAGCAATTTAAATCAGTTTCAGAAACTCTGCGTCTCAGTTTGTCAAACTCTGCACTTCATGGCCCCCTCAATCCCACCCATCGTGCCAAGACATTCACCCTCCACAATAGTGTATTAAGGCTTTGCAGCATTTGGGCAAACCTCGCTGTCTCCCTGTATCCACGTTCCCCTTCCTCACTGCAAATATAGAATCCCCTGTTCCCACATAGCTTTTGTGAGTGCCTCTCGCCCCTCTCACTGCCCTATATGTTAACAATTCCTAGCCCCCTTTGCACCTGGTTGTGTTCATGTGACTCAAGCAACGTGAGTGGCGGTGATGTGTGCACCTTCTGGGTCACTCCTTTCAACTTTTTAAAATGTTTATTTATTCTGGAGAGAGAGAAAGAGACAGAATGGGAGCGGGGGAGGGGCGGAGAGGGAGGGGGAGACATAGACTCCGAAGCAGGCTCCAGGCTCTGAGCTGGCAGCACAGAGCTCAAGGCGGGGGCTCCAACTCACAAACTGAGAGATCGTGACCTGAGCCAAAGTTGGCCGCCTAACCGACTAAGCCCCCCAGGCGCCCCCTGGATCACTTCTTTAGAAAGGAAGTTGCTTCCCTTCACTTCACTTTCCCTGCTTCTGAGGTCAAGGTGGAGGTAACAATTAAGCAGCTAGTGTAGACTCAGTGATAAAATTCAGAACCTGGACTTGCTGTGGATCTTCTGCCCAGCTCTGAACCAAACACAAGAGAGAAACACATTCATATCTTGTGCAAACCAGTGTAGTTTTGCAGGCTAGCCTGAACTTTAAATAATATATCAAGCTGTAAAGAGCACTGTTTAACTATTAATAACCTAGTTCAGCCAAAATTTATGATAATAAAGCTAGAAGTCTTAGTGAAAAACTAGTGTTCTAACAGCATGGTGATTTAAGGAATGGAACGTAGCTCAATTGTGTCTTGGAATTTGCATATTTTCCATTGCTTCTTAGAATTTGCATATTTTCAAATATACACTAAGTTAACGACCAGTTTTGTTGTTTATCTAGCTCTTATAATTGGTTTGTTTTCTTTTACCTATTTTTTAAAAATGTTCATTTATTTTGCGAGATCGCGAGAGAGGAGGGGGAGAGAGAGTGTACAAGTTCATACGTGCAAGGGAGGGGCAGAGAGAGACAGAGAGAGAGAGAATCCCAAGCTGATAGTGCAGATCCTACTGCCGGGCTTAACCTCACGAACGTGAAAGCATGACCTGAGTCGAAACCAAGAGTCAGACACTTAACCGACAGGGACACCCAGGCACCCCTCTTTTACCTATTTTAATTGATATATATGCTTATATACACAGATACATAAAGTGATACATATGTTGGTTATAAAGCAGAACACAAGGTAATGAACACTCATGAGTATTTCATCTAAGTTAATAATTAGAACCTTACTAATAACTTCCATATACTTAAGTGTTCCTCATCTTCTAATACCTCTATCGCCAGCCCAGAAGTACTCAGGATCCCACTATTTAAGAAAACAAATCCAAAGAATGTTAATATCACTTGTGAATCACACATAAAAGTTAACCATGACTCAGATTCTGGAGCAAGTTCTAAACCTTTAACCATTCTAAGCCTTGTTCGGTAAAACACCGTATTAACTCCTCCCTCGCAGATCAGCTTCAAAGTTTCGACGAGAGGAAGAAGGTGAAAGCCCAGTCATTTCTCAGAACGTCGCACATAGTGTGTGTGTTGTTACTGACCGGAAAAGAAAGAGGCAGGGAGAAGGAAGGCGGCTGAGGTGGGGTCGAGTGTGTCCAGCCCAGCCAAAGCGGAGAGAATGCGGAGCACACAGCCAGGGATCTGGCCGGCATCCTTGTCTGTGAGAAAGTAAGGTGAGCTATGTGGGACAGAGCCAGTGAAGACAGATGATCCTTTTCTGCGATCTTGGACTCTGCTATAAGATGATGTCGTTACTGATGCATATGAAATGCGGAGAATAGTGCTGGGCACCTAGCATGATTCAAATGTTTGTTCAAACTGTAGCACTCGGGTAAGGACATAGATAAGCTACCCTGCCGTACACACAAATTGTTCCTTTAGATAAAGGTCATTAAAATGTAGAGCTGCCTTTTTATTTATTTATACCAAGTCATTAGGATTTAAGCCACTAGAATGTGCTTATGTTATAGTAATTTACACTCTAGTGACTCAGGCTAAATAAAGGGATCAGTGTTACTTATGTTTATCTAGTTTGGTGATGCATCCCCAGTGTCCATCCACATGTCTGGCATATAGTGGATGTTCGACAATATTTACTGAATAAATGTCTAAGAAATCAAAAATTTCCAGCATCCAAGCATCCAAGTTGCTCTCTGGCTTTGGAATAACAAATATACAAGTAGGCAAGAAGACGGCATGTTCCTAAATAAATTATCATGAGTCAGAAACTGTTAAGTTTGACTAATGGTTCCAAAACCTAGCCACTGAACAGAATTATCTGGAAATTTCTAAATATAGACTACTGGACCCAACACAGGAGAATCTCAATGAGTAGATCTATATTTTTGTTTGTTTTCCTTAGTTAAAGTCAAAGTTTTATCTGCACCTCAAAAATCTACTGTATAAATTAAATCATAAGCAATTGTTACAATATCAATTGCCCAAGCATACTTTTTCATGAATGAATAACAACACTCCGTTGAATGAATATGCCATAATTTGTATTACTCTTCATTTTCACTAAACACTTAGGTTATTTGCATTCTTTTTATCACAATAATATATTTAAAAGTTAATTGGTACATTTAAAGCAGGTGTATTTCAAGGAGGTATTTTTGTTGACATTTTTTTATTGTTAATTTTTAAATTTATTTTATTTTTTTATATAATTTATTGTCAAATTGGTTTCCATACAACATGCAGTGCTCATCCCAACAGGTACCCTCCTCAATGCCCACCACCCACCCTCTCCTCTCCCTCCCCCCACCAACCCTCAGTTTGTTCTCAGTATTCAAGAGTCTCTCATGTTTGCCTCCTTCCCTATGTTCAACCTTTTTTTTCCCCTTCCCCTCCCCCATGGTCTTCTGTTCAGTTTCTCAGGATCCACATAGGAGTGAAAGCATATGGTATCTGTCTTTCTCTGACTTACTTCACTTAGCATAATACTCTCCAGTTCCATCCACGTTGCTACAAATGGCCAGATTTCATTATTTCTCATTGCCAAGTAGTATTCCATTGTGTATATAAACCACATCTTCTTTACCCATTCGTCAGTTGATGGACATTTTGGCTCTTTCCATAACTTGGCTATTGCTGAAAGTGCTGCTATAAACATTGGGGTACAAGTGCCCCTATGCATCAGCACTCCTGTACGCCATGGGTAAATTCCTAGCAGTGCTATTCCTGGGTCACAGGGTAGAGATCTATTTTTAATTTTTTGAGGAACCTCCACACTGTTTTCCAGAGTGGCTGCACCAGTTTGCATTCCCACCAATAGTGCAAGAGGGACTTTCTCCACATCCTCTCCAGCATCTATAGTCTCCTGATTCATTCATTTCAGCCACTCTGACCAGCGTGAGGTGGTATCTCAGCGTGGTTTTGATTTGTATTTCCCTGATGAGGAGTGACATTGAGCATCTTTTCATGTGCCTGTTGGCCATCTGGATGTCTTCTTTAGAGAAGTGTCTATTCATGTCTTCTGCCCATTTCTTCACTGGATTATTTGTTTTTCGGGTGTGGAGTTTGGTGAGTTCTTTATAGATTTTGGATACTAGCCCTTTGTCCGATATGGCATTTGCAAATATCTTTTCCCATTCCATCGGTTGCCTTTTAGTTTTGTTGATTGTTTCCTTTGTAGTGCAAAGGAAAAGCTTTGCAAAAAGAAGCTTTTTATCTTGATGAGGTCCCAATAGTTCATTTTTGCTTTTGATTCCCTTGCCTTTGGAGATGTGTTGAGTAAGAAATTGCTGCGGCTGAGGTCAGAGAGGTTTTTTCCTGCTTTCTCCTCTGGGTTTTGATGGTTTCCTCTCTCACATTCAGGTCCTTCATCCATTTTGAGTTCATTTTTGTGAATGATGTAAGAAAGTGGTCTAGTTTCATTCTTCTGCATGCTGCTGTCCAGTTTTCCCAGCATCATTTGTTAAAGAGACTGTCTTTTTTCCATTGGATACTCTTCCCTGCTTTGTCAAAGATGAGTTGGCCATACATTTGTGGGTCCAATTCTGGAGTCTCTGTTCTATTCCATTGGTCTATGTGTCTGTTTTTGTGCCAATACCATACTCTCCTGATGATTACAGCTTTGTAGTAGAGGCTAACGTCTGGGATTGTAATGCCTCCTGCTTTGGTTTTCTTCTTCAATATTACTTTGGCTATTCAGGGTCTTTTGTGGTTCCATACAAATCTTAGGATTGCTTGTTCTAGCTTCGAGAAGAATGCTGGTGCAATTTTGATTGGGATTGCATTGAATGTGTAGATTGCTTTCGGTAGTATTGACCTTTTAACAATATTTATTCTTCTAATCCATGAGCATGGAATGTTTTTCCATTTCTTTGTATCTTCTTTAATTTCCTTCATAAGCTTTCTAGTTTCCAGCATACAGATATTTTACATCTTTGGTTAGGTTTATTCCTAGGTATTTTATGCTTCTTGGTGCAATTGTGAATGGAATCAGTTCTTTATTTGTCTTTCTGTTGCTTCATTATTGGTGTATAAAAATGCCACTGACTTCTGTACATTAATTTTGTATCCTGCGACTTTGCTGAATTCATGTATCAGTTCTAGCAGACTTTTGGTGGAGTCTATTGGGTTTTCCATATATAGTATCATGTCATCTGCAAAAAGTGAATGCTTGACTTCATCTTTGCCAATTTTGATGCCTTTTGATTTCCTTTTGTTGTCTGATGGCTGATGCCAGAACTTCCAACACTGTTAAACAACAGCAGTGAGAGCGGCCATCCCTGTTGTGTTCCTGACCTCAGGGGGAAAGCTCTAAAGAGACTAGTGAAACAAGTTACTTCCACCTTCCTTTTGTAGGGTACGTATTATAGGGTAAGTATCATATAGCTCCTCCATAAACACCCCACCAAATCCTGTTCTGATTTTGTTTTCAAAATATCTCAAATTCTTCTGCTCTTTTCTAAAACACTGTGGTTCCCCAAATCTAGAACTTCAAACTCATACCTCGAGTACCGAGAATAATTCCTTACAACAGTCCTGACTATCCTCTAGACTTTGAATTTCTACCCACCCCAAACCAATTCATTCTGCTACTAATGTAAAATTTTCAAACAGCTAAAATTATGACTCTCATTCAAATATAAGATGAGCCAGAATCAAAGTGAGGGAATTAATGACTGAGGGAATCAATGTTAAAGTGGTTCAAAGGAGGGGCGCTTGGCTCAGTTGGTCAAGCGTCTGACTTGGGCTCGGGTCATGACGTTGCAGTTCGTGAGTTCGAGCCTCGTGTCAGGCTGTGTGCTGACAGGTAGGAGCCAAGAGCCTGCTTCGGATTCTGGGTCTCCCTCTCTCTCTGCCCTTCCCCTGCTCACACTCTGTCTCTGTCTCTCTCTCTTAAAAATATATTTTAAAAAAAACATTAAAAGTAGTTCAAAAGAGAACAGAATATATATATATACACACACACATATATGTACATATATATGTATACGTGTGCACATGTATACGTAGGTGTATATGTGTGTATATAACATCAGGAATGCTAAACTGAAGTTGGTGGTAGATGCAAAACTGACTAATATCCAGTAAGACAATAAAATGTGGTGTTTGAGCTCATCTTTGCTAAAGAGCAGAAATTAATTTTATCAAAATTTATTTGTATCACTGTCAGATTTCTACAACCCAAGTTCTTTCCTTACTGAGCTGCAATAGTCAGTATGCACAATCAAAGATGACTATTTCTGTACAATCAGATAAACCCACCATTTCCCTGAAAAAACACCCAATAATCACTTCTGTATTAAGTTGCTTATAATTACTGTTTATTTCTGTTTCAGCTTTGAAAATACAGTCTCCAGGGGCACCTGGGTGGCTCAGTCGGTTGAGCTTTCGACTTCAGCCCAGGTCATGATCTCGCCGGTCAGAGTTCATGCCCCACGTCAGGCTCTGTGCTGACAGCTCAGAGCCTGGAGCCTGTTTCGGATTCTGTGTCTCCCTCTCCGTCTCTGCCCCTACCCCGATTGCTCTGTCTCTCTCTCAAAAATAAACAAACATTAAAAACATTAAAAAAGAAAATAAAATGCAGCCTACATCATGCCCCTCCCCCTGCATCTGAATTAATTATCCCTCCACTCAATCCAGGTCAATGTTTGTCATTTCCTGCACATTCCAGCAGTTTCGTTTTCCACCACTCAACCTTCCTCCAAAATGATTCAGCCACCCTGTGTGGTGGGTTCTCGGCACACAATGAGAATGACTATATTTTCTACCATCGTGAGGATGTGCAGTCTAACATGCTTTTCTCTTTTCTCTATGAACTTAACTGCTCTTTACGGTTCAGTACCCAAAAAATTCCTCTACTCCCGCAAGAAACCTTCTCCAGCTGCACCAGCCACCAGTGAGCCACACAATAACTCACCTGCCACAGACAGAAGGTGTCACATGGGCTTGGAATTCCTGATTGCTTTACGCCAACATCGAGGACAGTCACTCTGCCTTAGCTTTTTATTTTTAACAACTTCTACAACATCTACGACTTTGTGGTTTAAAACGGATAACTGTTCCTTGAGAGGCAGGGATGATGCATAAGGCTCAACGATTCTTCCAGTCTCTGGAACACTTTTGCTATCAAACTTTTTCAATGTGGCTAATTGAGTTTATTCCAATTTATGATTCAAGACGCTTTGATTTCAGAGTGAGAGGTGTCATGCAAATGTAGATTAAAATGAGCATAAATATGCCGGTGCTGGTCTATAAAAAACATCTGTACCATGAAGCAAACCACTTTGAAAACGCCAACGAAGAAAATTTTCTGGGGTAGGAGGTAGGCATGGTTACAACCCAAATGTTTAATAAAGACACTGCTATTCCCTTGATTCCTTCACTTATTGAGAGCTTCCACCATAGTGGCAATCTTACTCTCTTCTGTTAAGAATGAATAGGTACCCCCCAAACCAAGAGCACGCTATACACACTGCATGTTAGCCAATTTGGCAATAAATTATATTTCAAAAAATGCAAAAAAAGAAAGAAAGAGTGGGTAAAAGTTACACATCTCCAGGAAGCTGTGCTTTTCAAAATGAAAGTAAGAGAAAATATAGTTCCATGGGGTTAGAATATCAGCATAAAGCAATTTCAAGTCCCTGGTGATATTATTATGGGTCTCTACTTGTAACAGTAGATCCTGAATGGTTTCAATATTTTCAAGGGAAATAGAAGATATGATCTGAATGCAGAATCAAATGAGCATCTACGACTGCACTTTTTATGTTGATAGTTGCATCATCTTGTTACTAAGTCTTGTAACAATAACATGGTGCAAGCTTCGGTCAGGAGGCTATTTTTTAATTTACAATGTCATGCCCTACTGTAAAAGTTTCAAAGGAAGCATATGCATCCCATTACTTTCCCTTAGAAGCACAATTCTAAGTTTAGGTAGAGCCAAATTGCTTGCCTCATTGGTTACAGGTAGATGATTAGGACCAAAATGACAATGAACTTGCACTTAGGACTGAATGGATGACATGATCCCCTAATGACTACATTAGGGTGAGGAAGAGCTTTATTTCCATCTGTCCGTAGTCGCCTAATCTAGTCGACTAAACTCCATAAAGGCTGAGTCACTGAGGCATACAGGCAAAAATAGAACATTTACTCAAATGATTTTTAAAAAAAATTTTTTTTTCAACGTTTTTTATTTATTTTTGGGACAGAGAGAGACAGAGCATGAACGGGGGAGGGGCAGAGAGAGAGGGAGACACAGAATCGGAAACAGGCTCCAGGCTCCGAGCCATCAGCCCAGAGCCCGACACGGGGCTCGAACTCACGGACCGCGAGGTCGTGACCTGAGTCGAAGTCGGACGCTTAACCGACTGAGCCACCCAGGTGCCCCTCAAATGATTTTTTTAATTTTTATTTATTTTTTTATTTTTTGAGAGAGACAGAGACAGAGAGAGAGAGGGAGCACATGAGCCAGGAAGGGGCAGAGAAAGAGAGAGAATCTTAAGTAGATTCCATGCTCAGCACAGAGCCAATGCAGGCTCAAATCTCAACCATGAGATCATGACCTGAGCCGAAATCAAGAGTTTGACGCTTAACCAACGGAGCCACCCAGCTGCTCCTCAAACAAAGTTTTTTAAAGTATCTTGCTTTCTTCCCGAGCTCTGTTCCTACACCCCTCCTTGTTTTTGCTGTGAGAATTGAAAATGAATTCAGTCAAAAATTTGGAGTAATGGAAACTAAGGTTGTTTCCTTGTTGGCCATTTATCGTGAAATTATGGAAATCCACATTACTAGCACTTTTATTCTCCCTCTGAAAATAAAAGACCAAAACGTTGGATCAAGTAAAATAAAATTATAGCTGCTAAAAGCAATTCTGAAACCAAAGACTTTACGACTGACTGACCTAGGTAACCAAAACATTAGAGGATTTACCGAGAAGAAAAATTAAACGGTTACCCATTTTCTGTAAGATTGGGAACGGCAAAAATCTGAATGAAAACAACAGCATGGGCGTGAAAGAACATGTCATGTCAGAAAAATAATAAATGTGATTTTAACAGAATTGATGAACAGAGCATATTCAGGGGCCAAAAGGGAAGCTAGTTTTATGGAATTTGTTCCACCTAAGGAAGAATAATCATTTTGGATTTGATAGTAAATCATTTGTTTCCTTACACCATTTCTTTTTTTTTTTTTTTAATGTTTTATTTTTATTTTTATTTTTGAGAGAGAGAGACAGAGTGAGTGGTGGAGGGGCAGAGAGAGAGGGAGACACAGAATCCAAAGCCGGCTCCAGGCTCTGAGCTGTCAGCAATGAGCCTGACGCGGGGCTCGAACTCACAAGCCGCGAGATCATGACCTGAGCCAAAGTCGGACACCCAACCGACTGAGCCACCCAGGTGCCCCACCATTTCTTTTTTTAAAGTTTATTCATTTATTTTGAAAGAGTGTGTATGTGTGTGAGTGGGGGAGGGGCAAAGAGAGAGGGAGAGAGGGAATCCCAAGAACGCTCCGGGCTATCAGCACAGAGCCCAACTGTGCGGGAACTCCACCGCAGAAACCATGAGATCATGACCTGAGCCGAAATCAGGAGTCAAACACTTAACTGACTGCACCACCCAGATGCCCCTTCTGGCACCATTTCAATGGGAAAACTGACTTTTGTAACTATTAAAATTTAATATTCACTATATATGTTGCAATCTGTATGGCAAAAGCATGGGTCTATTTGCTATTAAAGTCAATGTCCTTTCTAATACATACATAAAATGCAAATTACCAAGTTTGGAGTCCAGTAATGTTCATATATTTCATGAATGTTTGGTTCTTTGTATGGCTACTTTCCAGTAACATGCTTGACCAAAAGGAGTTTAAAACATTTAAATACCTGTCTCGTCGGGGCGCCTGGTTGGCTGAATCGGTTAGGCGTCCGACTTCGGCTCCGGTCATGATCTCCCTAGTTTGTGGGTCCGAGACCCACATCGGGCTCTGTGCTGACAGCTCAGAGCCTGGAGCCTGCTTAGGATGTTGTGTCTCCCTCTCTTTCTGCC
Source organism: Neofelis nebulosa (assembly GCF_028018385.1). NCBI lineage: Eukaryota > Metazoa > Chordata > Mammalia > Carnivora > Felidae > Neofelis > Neofelis nebulosa. The sequence goes on along the minus strand of NC_080786.1, from coordinate 141,502,115 downwards.
CTTCCCCAGCCCCCACTCTGTCTGTCTCTCTCAGAGATAAATAAACATTAAAAAGAAATTAAATACCTCTCTTGTCTACTTAATAAGATTGGACAATTGGTGACCAGGAAACATCTTCTTAAAAGTACCCAGATGATTCTGATGTTGGTGGTACAAGATCATACTTTAAGAAAAACTGCTTTAAAAAAATCACCCCGTCATGGATGCTGGTATTGATTCTTTTTTTTAATGTATCTTTTGGTGAGGTGTGATGGCATCCATCTGTCAACTATCCATGGTACTTGAAGGAAGAGACATGATATAACTTATCTAAAAGAGTGGAGAACATAGGTATTGTTAATTGACTTTCCAATATATTATTTGCTTTACTAGCTTTGTTTAATATAATTCTGAAGGAAGTGATGTTCCTAGCCACATCCTGGGTAGGTTGTGAGAAAAGATGGTCCCATAATATGCTGAATCATCGAGAAGAGATCAAATTGATGGTTCTCTATTACAAGCTTTTGAAATATGGTACATTACTGTAATATCATAAAATGTTGGAATAGACTCTTGGTCCCATTATGCCAACGTCGACGATGCCACATTGCCTGGAATTTTCCAAACCGAAGAAAGATTCAAAATGACAGTGGAGGGCAAAACAAATGATCTTATAATTGACTAAAACCTCAGCTAGTTATGATACTCGATCCCCTCTCCAAACACAAGAATGCAACAAAAAGCACAAAAACATGGACTAGACTTGGACAAGAAATGTTTGGTGCACATGCCAGGGTTTCAAAAGAACCGCCACTGGTCACTTCCCACATCGCTCTAACAATCACCGGAAATGGGAATTTTCCAAAATGGCTCCAAGACCAGAAGCGTTTGTGTGCAGTGGAAACTATTCACCCTTTAATTTTCAAATGAGCAATTTCTTCCGCTTCAACTTCTTCTGGGTCCCAAATAGACACCGCTAACGTACCTTTAAAAAAAGAAGTCAGAATTTTAAAGAAATAGTGCATGAAACTGTAAGACCAGTTCATTAAATGTGCATCATTGGTGCTGGTTCTCAATCTTAGCTCTTTTCTCCCCTCATTGGGCACACAACACTTTCATTAACATTCAGGGAGTTGCATGGATGCAATAAGGAGAAGAAAGTTCTTCCAGAGTAATGAGGCCAGAAATGTAGAACAACATCATCGCTTCTCCCTCTTGCTTCGTACTTACATTCAATCCCCCCTCTGCTCTCCCCGGATAAGCCTTATCAGCCTTATTTTCTAAACACAGATATACGAAGCCACTCTTTGTTAGTTCCTGACCACTGCTACTTTAATTTTACAGAAAGCTAAGCACACTGGAATGTGTGTTTTTGGAAGGAGAGGAATGACTTAAATGATTTCCTTTAACATCTGCTAACTTCCATGTCTGGAAATGCGTTGAATTCTGACTACAAATTTGCCAGGGCCTATTAAAGAACTCGCAGAAGAAAGTCCCTGCTGTGTCCGGGCTCACGACTTAAAGAAATAAAGCAAATAATAAAATAAGGACAATAATTTGCATCTGTATAGCTTTTGTGATTAACCAATCGCTTCCCCTGCCTTATTTCAAAAGTCCATGCTCCAAACTACCTTAAAAGACAAGCATTATGACATTGTTACTCCAATGCTGTGTACAGACTTACTGAAATTATAGAAGCCTTAAGCGACTCAGGTCAGGGGACTAACAGCCAGAGCTATGTTTGTGTTTGCTGACTCTTACACCAGTACTCTTTCCATGTGCCAAGTTAATACGACTTTTTGATAGTTGCTTGTACATTATCCCATGGGTGGAAAGATTAGATTGCCGGCCCATTGAGAAGAACAATAAAAGCCTTTCTTATACTATTTGCATAGTTTTCTGACAGTTGATGGAGTTGAGCCTTCTGAGGGGAAAGAGATAGAGACAGACAGAGACACCTAATTTGAACAGAACCTAAGGAAAGCAGAAGGAGAGTGGGGGGGTGGGAAAGAGAGAAGAAACAAAGACTAGATGCTCCAGAAAGAACACGAAATGTTGTAGGGAAGACAAAACCTAGAGGTGACTCTCCATGAAATAAAGTCACACCAAATGGTCTAGAGAGGATGATGTTTGCCATTTCTAAAGGCAGGGCACTTTGGAGTTCTTTTCGCAAGTGTGGTTAAAGGGGGGACAATCCATGGCTCAAAGTAAAAACTGACCAAACCCTTTTTATATCTGAACTGAACCTAAAATGATCTGGGGTTGGGACCCATGGGTGGCTCAGTCGGTTGAGCAACCGACTTTTGACTTTGACTCAAGTCATGATCCCTGAGTCGTGGGATCGAGCCCCTATATGAGATTCTTTCTCTCTCTCTCTCCCTCTCTCTCTCTCTGCCCTTCCCCTCCAAATAACTTAAATACATACATACATATATAAAATAATCTGGGATAGAAATTGAGAAATGCACATTAACTACCGGGAAGAAAGAAAAATGCTAGAGACCTGAACCACAGTGAGAACATGAAGAGGCCAGCGAAGGAGAGAGGACATTGATCAGTGAATGGTCAAAGGTCTTACCTTCTAAAGTCCAAGCTCTGGGATGCACAGTACAATTTATCCCACGAGTTAGGAAAATGGGGGAAGGAAACCAAGAAGTTTAGTTGAATTCTGACTACAAATTTGCCAGGGCCTATTAAAAAACTCGCAGAAGAAAGTTTCCTGAAATCCTATGATTCTGAAGATTCGGGTTGGAAATCTCTGAAAATAAAAGAACTCAGAAGGTAGTTGATCCACATTAATTAAACTAAGACACCGTCAAGAGTAATACATCCAGCTTATATGTTGATGAATTTCTGCCTCTTTTGACTAGTCAATATCAACCAGGACACCATTAGCTGCCTTACGTTAATGGATAAATTCCGTTTGGCTGTTTGGATAATGATATACTGAAATATCTTCTGGTGTGTAAAACAGCAACAATGCCTACGTTCTGATGGGCAGATAGCTCATTTTTTCGAAACCAGATAGGATGCTTGTCTCACCTTTTCTCAGGTTTTGCTCTTTCATTCAAGCTGATAAAACAGGGGAAGAAATATCGAAATGAGTTTCATATTCTCTTAATCACATTGGTCTTCAGGTCAGAAGTAACCAATCAAGCTCGCGTGCTGACTGACCTTCTAAGCTTGGTTATACTCAAGTGGCTGACTTTTAAGATGAGCGAAGCAGAACCTGGCTCATTTTTATTTCTTTTTATTTATCTTAATTGGATGTGTAATTTTATGTTACACAAGAAAAAAAGTTTTAAAACAGGTTACTTTTTGGTTCAATTTGGGAAAACCACTAAACCATTCTCTTTCACCTTTTGGGTTATTAAGACAATCTTTAAACAATGGTTCTAATTATTTCAGACTCTTCCCAAACACAAAATAAACTAATTATTGTAGTTACATCGACTGCAGTTTTCTTTTGTGTCAAACCAACCTTCTAGGTTCTGAATACTTCTTTTTAACATATACAACAGAGAACGTTTAAAAGCACTTAACCAAAAAGTTAATACAAATGAAACAAAACAAACATGAGTGTTTTCTTTGGGAGTTTCATGTTATATTGATATAACATATGCTGACAATTTTAAAAAAATTTTTAACTTTTATTTATTATTGAGAGACAGAGAGAGACAGAGCAGGGGAGGGGCAGAGAAAGAGGGAGACAGAGAATCCGAAGGAGGTTCCAGGCTCTGAGCTCTCAACACAGAGCCCGACGTGGGGCTTGAACTCACAAACCGCGAGATCATGACCTGAGCCAAAGTTGGACGTTGAACCGACTGAGCCACCCGGGCGCCCCTTTATGCTGACGATTTTAAAGATAATTTCCACAGGCCTAAAGTTCTTCTTGTATGTAAATCAGTTGTCTGTGTAAGTAACATTAATCCCTTTTTTAGTTTGAGGGTGAGGAAGGAAGATGACTTTTAAAAACATAATATTTATGGCCAAGGTTTCTTCCTACTTATCACATGATCTGGGAATACCAAAGCAATGCCTTTCCTGACGTTTTGATTCTGTTTGCTATGGGAAGAGAAGACAGTATTCTGACCTTTATAGTGATATGGTTTATGTTCACAGCTAGTCAGTCTCTTTTCCCACTGAATCATGGGTTTCTCTGCTCCATTTGCAATGCAAAGTGAAGTTTTCCCCCTGCCTCATTAATTTAAATGCTCAGTCAAATATGTTTATGAGACCTAAGTAAAGAAATATAATTTCCATCCTAAGTTGAGCTTCACTGGGCTTTTCTCCCCTAAGGGAGGATATACTCAGTTTTATCGCCAGTGTTGTAAAACATGAAGGGCTTGCAGTGTGGGACTGAAAGATTCCTCTACACTTTCATGCTCTCCTTTTGGTGGTTTTTGAACTGCTTGAAACTGCTTTTATTTATGCCACTTTTAATGTTTAGAGATAGTAGAGTTGTCAGTGACTTCTTTTAAGCAGAAGGAGAGAAACTACATCCTTAGAGATTGAAGCAAAGGCAGACTTGAGTATCTGGATAGCTCTACACTCACTCCAACAAAATACTGTCCAGTGCTTGTGTGCTTGGAATAGTTCTTACCTTAGCCATCCTGTGACTTAGGAGAATAATGCTCTATCATTGTCTGATCACCCAGCTGTGACCGTGTGACTGTTCTTATGACATTGGCTGGCAAATCGGAGTCCCGAAAGAGCAAAACAATGCAATCAGCAATAGTGTAGAGTAGCCGAGCTTCCTGGGCATCTGGGTCTAAGAAACTGAAGTCCAGAAAAAAATGTGCCGTGGTTGTGAGGTCAGTAATTACTGCATGTGTTTTCTAGATTGAGTCTGCTGAGGACATACTAGGTTGAAAAATGGTCTAAAATGGAGGTTTGTGGGCCCTAGTGAGGATAATGAAGAAGGAAGGAAGGAAAGGAGGAAGGAAGGAAGGAAGGTAGGAAGGAAGGAAGGAAGGGAGGGAGGGAGGAAGAAAGAGAAAAGAAAAGAGGGAGGGAGGAAGGGAGGGAGAATGGAAGGACATAATGACTAATACATATATCACTTTCTTCTGCCAGGCAAATATTTTATATATTTTATCTTAATTCATCACTGCCTCAACCCTATGAGATGGCCTTATTACCTTCATTTTTCAGTGGTGAAAATGAGGGACAGAAAACTTAAATAATTTTTCTAGCTAGTAACAGAATCATTGTGATGTGGTTAAAAAATGTGTCATGTTAACCCGGTTCATCACTGACATAGGCTAATATGATTTACTATATATTTACTAGATGGGGTATTAGAAGTTTGATAAACTTAACCCCTTCTCCTCTCCTCATTATTATTTAAAAGAGTATAAAGTCCTTGGTGACCTAAGAATTTATCGTATGTCAGAGAAAAAAGTATGGCTGAGGAGAAATGGATCAAAAAAATTGACTGATAAAACTGACAGACAAATTGATTACACAAACTATCAATGTTGTTGTAGTTCAATATTTACTCCTTCCTTTGTTCAGGCCATCAGTTTCTAAAGAAACAGATACCAAAAGAAATAATTTCACACATACTCCCTTAAGATTTTCAGTATCATTTCATTTCATCACATCAACAGTAAAGTCAACTTACTTCAGCCAACAAAATCCTGAGAATGAGGAACTCTTTAATTGTTAAGCCAGCATTAGATTATTTGAGATTTCAAGTATAGCTGAATATATGAAAGCAAATACAGTAAATCTACATGAAAGGCGTAAATTATCTATGATTTTCACATACTTCTAAACATTGAAGGGATGTTAAAAGTTGTCTCTTTTTTAAATTTTTTTATGTTTATTTATTTTTGAGAGAGAGAGAGAGAGAGAGAGACAGAGGGTGAGTAGGGGAGGGGCAGAGACAGAGGGAGACACAGAATCCGAAGCAGGTTCCAGACTCTCAGCTGTCAACACAGAACCAGACGTAGGGTTCAAACCCACGAACTACAAGATCGTGACCTGAGCCGAAGTCAGATGCTTAACTGACTGAGCCAGCCAGGCGCCCCAAGAAGCTGTTTTGTCTTGTTCAGGCCTCTATAACAAAGTCCCAGACTTGGTGGCTTATAAACCACAGGGATTTATTCCTCACAGTTGTGGAGGCTGGAAGTGACAGGTAAGGGTGCCATCATGACTGGTTCTGGTGAGAGCCCTCTTGCAGATTGCAGACTATCATCTTCTCCCTTTATCCTCCTATAACAAGGATCAAGAGAGTTCCTTTCACGAGGGCACTAACTCCATTCACGGGGGCCACACACTCATGACCCACCTCCTAATGCCATCTCATTGGAAATGAGGATTTTGACACATGAATTTTGCAGGGACACAAATATTTAGTCCTTAATAGATGGATAGCAGACAACTAACACCAAGAAGAACGTGATGTGCCCTCTTAACACGTAGGATAGAATATGAATCCTGCTCCCCAACTGCCTAGGCTCAAATCCCAGCCGTGCCACTTACCAGCCATGTTACCTTAAGCACATGACTTAAACTTTGTGCCTCAAGGTCATCATCTATAAAATAACAGTGTCTCACACGTTGGTTTTAAAGATGAAATGAGTTAACTTATGCAAAATTCCTGGTTTATAGGAGATGGTATATAAATATTAACTATTTTATTAGGATCAGCTGGGAGAAAAGAAAACTACTCTATGTATTTTTTAAAAAGTAGGGATTTAATACAAGAACTTGTTCACAATGATGTTAAAAAGGGTGGAGGAGGGGCGCCTGGGTGGCTCAGTCGGTTAAGCGTCCGACTTCAGCTCAGGTCACAATCTCACGGTCCGTGAGTTCGAGCCCCGCGTCGGGCTCTGTGCTGACCGCTCAGAGCCTGGAGCCTGTTTCAGATTCTGTGTCTCCCTCTCTCTCTGCCCCTCCCCTGTTCATGCTCTGTCTCTCTCTGTCTCAGAAATAAATAAACATTAAAAAAAATTAAAAAAAATAAAGGGTGGAGAAGCAAAAAGAAGGGGAATTGTTAGATAAGAAAAAAAAAAGAAAGAAGAAAGAAAGAAAGAAAGAAAGAAAGAAAGAAAGAAAAAAAGAAAGAAAGAAAGAAAGAAAGAAAGAAAGAAAGAAAGAAAGAAAGAAAGAAAGAAAAGGAAAGGAGGGAGGGAAGGAAGGAAGGAAGAAAAAGAGGAAGGAAGGAAGGAAGGAAGGAAGGAAGGAAGGAAGGAAGGAAACATCCTGAAATCAGGAAATTGTTCAAGCCCATTAGCTTGAGCAATTGACCAAAAGAAGTTTCTCCACTGTTGGGACTACTGGAATCTTTCTCTCTTTTGGCCCTGTTGCCTCTACGGTAAACACCAACAAGTGTGGCCACTGCTGGAGAGAGCAACGAAATGCTTCTTCTCTCCCCTTTCCTTCTAACCTGCCAGCACACCGCCCCCTAACAGGACTTAACAGGAACACGGTTGGCCAGATAGTCTGGGGAATGTAGCTTACAGGCACCCCGCCCCACAGCCTAGA